>NC_090439.1:49275355-49577396 GCF_031143425.1 Pleurodeles waltl
CTAAGGGAATCCAAGATGGGGTGACTTGTGGGGCTCTGACCAGGTTCTGTTACCCAGAATCCTTTGCAAACCTCAAAATTTGGCTAAAAAAACACATGTTCCTCATATTACTGTGACAGAAAGTTCTGGAATCTGAGAGGAGGCGCAAATTTCCTTCCACCCAGCGTTCCCCCAAGTCTCCCGATAAAAATGGTACCTCACTTGTGTGGGTAGGCCTAGCGCCCGCAACAGGACATGGCCCAAAACACAATGTGGACACATCACATTTTTTCATAGAAAACAGTGCCTACCTGTGGATTTTGGCCTCTAGCTCAGCGGCCACCTAGGGAAACCTACCAAACCTGTGCATTTTTTAAAACTAGAGTCCTTGGGGAATCCAAAATGGGGTGACTAGTGGGGCTCTGACCATGTTCGGTTACCCAGAATCCTTTGCAAACCTCAAAATTTGGCTAAAAAAACACATGTTCCTCACATTTCGGTGACAGAAAGTGCTGGAATCTGAGAGGAGGCACGAATTTCCTTCCACCCAGCGTTCCCCCATGTCTCTCGATAAAAATGATACCTCACTTGTGTGGGTAGGCCTAGCGCCCGTGACAGGAAACGCCCCAAAACACAACATGGACACATCCCATTTTTTTACAGAAAACAGAGGTGTTTTGTGCAAAGTGCCTACCTGTAGATTTTGGCCTCTAGCTCAGCCGACACCTAGGGAAACCTACCAAACCTGTGCATTTTTTAAAACAAGAGACCTAGGGGAATCCAAAATAGGGTGACTTGTGGGGCTCTCACCAGGTTCTGTTACCCAGAATCCTTTGCAAACCTCAAAATTTGGCTAAAAAAACACATGTTCCTCATATTTCTGTGACAGAAAGTTCTGGAATCTGAGAGGAGGCTCAAATTTCCTTCCACCCAGCGTTCCCCGAAGTCTCTCGATAAAAATGATACCTCACTTGTGTGGGTAGGCCTAGCGCCCGTGACAGGAAACGCCCCAAAACACAACATGGACACATCCCATTTTTTCACAGAAAACAGAGGTGTTTTTTGCAAAGTGCCTACCTGTAGATTTTGGCCTCTAGCTCAGCCGGCACCTAGGGAAACCTACCAAACCTGTGCATTTTTTAAAACTAGAGACCTTGGGGAATCCAAGATGGGGTGACTTGTGGGGCTCTGACCATGTTCTGTTACCCAGAATCCTTTGCAAACCTCAAACTTTGGCTAAAAAAACACATGCTCCTCACATTTCGGTGACAGAAAGTTCTGGAATCTGAGAGGAGGCATGAATTTCCTTCCACCCAGCGTTCCCCCATGTCTCCTGATGAAAATTATACCTCACTTGTGTGGGTAGGCCTAGCGGCCGCGACAGGATATCCCACAAAACACAACGTGGACACATCACATTTTTTCATAGAAAACAGTGCCTACCTGTGGATTTTGGCCTCTAGCTCAGCCGGCACCTACGGAAACCTACCAAACCTGTGCATTTTTGAAAACCAGAGACCTTGGGGAATCCAAGATGGGGTGACTAGTGGGGCTCTGACCATGTTCTGTTTCCCAGAATCCTTTGCAAACCTCACAATTTGGCTAAAAAAACACATGTTCCTCACATTTCGGTGACAGAAAGTTCTGGAATCTGAGAGGAGGCACGAATTTCCTTCCACCCAGCGTTCCCGCATGTCACCCGATAAAAATGATACCTCACTTGTGTGGGTAGGCCTAGTGGCCGCGACAGGATATGCCCCAAAACACAACGTGGACACATCCCATTTTTGGACAGAAAACTGACCTGTTTTCTGCAAAGAGCCTACCTGTAGATTTTGGCCTCTAGCTCAGCCGGCACCTAGGGAAACCTACCGAACCTGTGCATTGTTGAAAACTAGAGACCTAGGGGAATCCAAAATGGGGTGACTTGTGGGGCTCTGACCAGGTTCTGTTACCCAGAATCCTTTGCAAACCTCAAAATTTGGCTAAAAAAACACATGTTCCTCATATTACTGTGACAGAAAGTTCTGGAATCTGAGAGGAGGCACAAATTTCCTTCCACCCAGCGTTCCCCCAAGTCTCTTGATAAAAATGGTACCTCACTTGTGTGGGTAGGCCTAGCGCCCGCAACAGGACATGGCCCAAAACACAATGTGGACACATCCCATTTTTTCATAGAAAACAGTGCCTACCTGTGGATTTTGGCCTCTAGCTCAGCGGCCACCTAGGGAAACCTACCAAACCTGTGCATTTTTTAAAAATAGAGTCCTTGGGGAATCCAAAATGGGGTGACTAGTGGGGCTCTGACCATGTTCGGTTACCCAGAATCCTTTGCAAACCTCAAAATTGGGCTAAAAAAACACATGTTCCTCACATTTCGGTGACAGAAAGTGCTGGAATCTGAGAGGAGGCACGAATTTCCTTCCACCCAGCGTTCCCGCAAGTCTCCCGATAAAAATGAGACCTCACTTGTGTGGGTTGGCCTAGCGCCCGCGACAGGAAACGCCCCAAAACAAAACGTGGACACATCCCATTTTTGGGCAGAAAACTGAGCTGTTTTCTGCAAAGTGCCTACCTGTAGATTTTGACCTCTAGCTCAGCCGGCACCTAGGGAAACCTACCAAACCTGTACATTTTTGAAAACTAGAGACCTAGGTGAAGCCAAGATGGGGTGACTTGTGGGGCTCTGACCAGGTTCTGTTACCCAGAATCCTTTGCAAATCTCAAACTTTGGCTAAAAAAACAAATTTTCCTCAAATTTTGGTGACAGAAAGTCCTGGAATCAGAGAGGAGCCACGAATTTCCTTCCACCCAGCGTTCCCCCAAGTCTCTCGATAAAAATGATACCTCACTTGTGTGGGTAGGCCTAGCGCCCATGACAGGAAACGCCCCAAAACACAACATGGACACATCCCATTTTTTCACAGAAAACAGAGGTGTTTTTTGCAAAGTGCCTACCTGTAGATTTTGGCCTCTAGCTCAGCCGGCACCTAGGGAAACCTACCAAACCTGTGCATTTTTTAAAACTAGAGACCTTGGGGAATCCAAGATGGGGTGACTTGTGGGGCTCTGACCATGTTCTGTTACCCAGAATCCTTTGCAAACCTCAAAATTTGGCTAAAAAAACACATGCTCCTCACATTTTGGTGACAAAAAGTTCTGGAATCTGAGAGGAGGCACGAATTTCCTTCCACCCAGCGTTCCCCCATGTCTCCTGATGAAAATTATACCTCACTTGTGTGGGTAGGCCTAGCGGCCGCGACAGGAATTAGCCCAAAACACAACGTGGACACCTCACATTTTTTCATAGAAAACAGTGCCTACCTGTGGATTTTGGCCTCTAGCTCAGTCGGCACCAAGGGAAACCTACCAAACCTGTGCATTTTTGAAAACTAGAGACATAGGGGAATCCAAGATGGGGTGACTTGTGGGGCTCTGACCAGGTTCTGTTACCCAGAATCCTTTGCAAACTTCAAAATTTGGCTAAAAAACACATTTTCCTCATATTATGGTGACAGAAAGTTCTGGAATCTGAGAGGAGCCACAAATTTCCTTCCACCCAGCGTTCCCCCAAGTCTCCTGATAAAAATGGTACCTCACTTGTGTGGGTAGGCCTAGCGCCCGCAACAGGAAATGGCCCAAAACAGAACGTGGACACATCACATTTTTTCATGGAAAACAATGCCTACCTGTGGATTTTGGCCTCTAGCTCAGCCGGCACCTAGGGAAACCTACCAAACCTGTGCATTTTTGAAAACTAGAGACCTTGGGGAATCCAAGATGGGGAGACTAGTGGGGCTCTGACCATGTTCTGTTTCCCAGAATCCTTTGCAAACCTCAAAATTTGGCTAAAAAAACACATGTTCCTCACATTTCGGTGACAGAAAGTTCTGGAATCTGAGAGGAGGTACGAATTTTCTTCCACCCAGCGTTCCCGCAAGTCTCCCGATAAAAATGAGACCTCACTTGTGTGGGTTGGCCCAGCGCCCGCGACAGGAAACGCCCCAAAACAAAACGTGGACACATCCCATTTTTGGGCAGAAAACTGAGCTGTTTTCTGCAAAGTGCCTACCTGTAGATTTTGACCTCTAGCTCAGCCGGCACCTAGGGAAACCTACCAAACCTGTACATTTTTGAAAACTAGAGACCTAGGTGAAGCCAAGATGGGGTGACTTGTGGGGCTCTGACCAGGTTCTGTTACCCAGAATCCTTTGCAAATCTCAAACTTTGGCTAAAAAAACAAATTTTCCTCAAATTTTGGTGACAGAAAGTCCTGGAATCAGAGAGGAGCCACGAATTTCCTTCCACCCAGCGTTCCCCCAAGTCTCTCGATAAAAATGATACCTCACTTGTGTGGGTAGGCCTAGCGCCCATGACAGGAAACGCCCCAAAACACAACATGGACACATCCCATTTTTTCACAGAAAACAGAGGTGTTTTTTGCAAAGTGCCTACCTGTAGATTTTGGCCTCTAGCTCAGCCGGCACCTAGGGAAACCTACCAAACCTGTGCATTTTTTAAAACTAGAGACCTTGGGGAATCCAAGATGGGGTGACTTGTGGGGCTCTGACCATGTTCTGTTACCCAGAATCCTTTGCAAACCTCAAAATTTGGCTAAAAAAACACATGCTCCTCACATTTTGGTGACAAAAAGTTCTGGAATCTGAGAGGAGGCACGAATTTCCTTCCACCCAGCGTTCCCCCATGTCTCCTGATGAAAATTATACCTCACTTGTGTGGGTAGGCCTAGCGGCCGCGACAGGAATTAGCCCAAAACACAACGTGGGCACATCACATTTTTTCATAGAAAACAGTGCCTACCTGTGGATTTTGGCCTCTAGCTCAGTCGGCACCAAGGGAAACCTACCAAACCTGTGCATTTTTGAAAACTAGAGACATAGGGGAATCCAAGATGGGGTGACTTGTGGGGCTCTGACCAGGTTCTGTTACCCAGAATCCTTTGCAAACTTCAAAATTTGGCTAAAAAACACATTTTCCTCATATTATGGTGACAGAAAGTTCTGGAATCTGAGAGGAGCCACAAATTTCCTTCCACCCAGCGTTCCCCCAAGTCTCCTGATAAAAATGGTACCTCACTTGTGTGGGTAGGCCTAGCGCCCGCAACAGGAAATGGCCCAAAACAGAACGTGGACACATCACATTTTTTCATGGAAAACAATGCCTACCTGTGGATTTTGGCCTCTAGCTCAGCCGGCACCTAGGGAAACCTACCAAACCTGTGCATTTTTGAAAACTAGAGACCTTGGGGAATCCAAGATGGGGAGACTAGTGGGGCTCTGACCATGTTCTGTTTCCCAGAATCCTTTGCAAACCTCAAAATTTGGCTAAAAAAACACATGTTCCTCACATTTCGGTGACAGAAAGTTCTGGAATCTGAGAGGAGGTACGAATTTTCTTCCACCCAGCGTTCCCCCATGTCTCCCGATAAAAATGATACCTCACTTGTGTGGTTAGGCCTAGTGGCCGTGACAGGATATGCCCCAAAACACAACTTGGACACATCCCATGTTTGGACAGAAAACTGAGCTGTTTACTGCAAAGTGCCTACCTGTAGATTTTGGCCTCTAGCTCAGCCGGCACCTAGGGAAACCTACCAAACCTGTGCATTTTTGAAAACTAGAGACATAGGGGAATCCAAGATGGGGTGACTTGTGGGGCTCTGACCAGGTTCTGTTACCCAGAATCCTTTGCAAACCTCAAAATTTGGCTAAAAGAACACATTTTCCTCAAATTTCGGTGACAGAAAGATCTGGAATCTGAGAGGAGCCACAAATTTCCTTCCACCCAGTGTTCCCGCAAGTCTCCCGATAAAAATGATACCTCACTTGTGTGGGTTGGCCTAGCGCCCGCGACAGGAAACGCCCCAAAACACAACGTGGACACATCACATTTGTTTAAAGAAAACAGAGGTGTTTTTTGCAAAGTGCCTACCTGTAGATCTTGGACTCTAGCTCAGCTGGCACCTAGGGAAACCTACCAAACCTGTGCATTTTTTAAAACTAGAGACCTAAGGGAATCCAAGATGGGGTGACTTGTGGGGCTCTGACCAGGTTCTGTTACCCAGAATCCTTTGCAAACCTCAAAATTTGGCTAAAAAAACACATTTTCCTCACATTTCAGAGACAGAAAGTTCTGGAATCTGAGAGGACGGACAAATTTCATTCCACCCAGAGTTCCCCAATGTCTCCCGGTAAAAATGATACCTCACTTGTGTGGGTAGGCCTAGCGCCCGCGACAGGAAATGCCCCAAAACACAATGTGGACACATCACATTTTTTTAAAGAAAATAGAGGTGTTTTTTGCAAAGTGCCTACCTGTAGATTTTGGCCTCTAGCTCAGCCGGCACCTACGGAAACCTACCAAACCTGTGCATTTTTGAAAACTAGAGTCATAGGGGAATCCAAGATGGGGTGACTTGTGGGGCTCTGACCAGGTTCTGTTACCCAGAATCCTTTGCAAACCTCAAAATTTGGCTAAAAAAACACATTTTCCTCACATTTCGGTGACAGAAAGTTCTGGAATCTGAGGGGAGCCACAAATTTCCTTCCACCCAGCGTTCCCGCAAGTCTCCCGATAAAAATGATACCTCACTTGTGTGGGTTGGCCTAGCGTCCGCGACAGGAAACGCCCCAAAACACAACGTGGACACATCCCATTTTTTGAAAGAAAACAGAGGTGCTTTTTGCAAAGTGTCTACCTGTAGATCTTGGCCTCTAGCTCAGCTGGCACCTAGGGAAACCTACCAAACCTGTGCATTTTTGAAAACTAGAGACCTAAGGGAATCCAAGATGGGGTGACTTGTGGGGCTCTGACCAGGTTCTGTTACCCAGAATCCTTTGCAAACCTCAAATTTTGGCTAAAAAAACACATGTTCCTCATATTTCTATGACAGAAAGTTCTGGAATCTGAGAGGAGGCACAAATTTCCTTCCACCCAGCGTTCCCCCAAGTCTCCCGATAAAAATGGTACCTCACTTGTGTGGGTAGGCCTAGCGCCCGCAACAGGAAATGGCCCAAAACACAACGTGGACAAATCACATTTTTTCATAGAAAACAGTGCCTACCTGTGGATTTTGGCCTCTAGCTCAGTCGGCACCAAGGGAAACCTACCAAACCTGTGCATTTTTGAAAACTAGAGACATAGGGGAATCCAAGATGGGGTGACTTGTGGGGCTCTGACCAGGTTCTGTTACCCAGAATCCTTTGCAAACTTCAAAATTTGGCTAAAAAACACATTTTCCTCATATTATGGTGACAGAAAGTTCTGGAATCTGAGAGGAGCCACAAATTTCCTTCCACCCAGCGTTCCCCCAAGTCTCCTGATAAAAATGGTACCTTACTTGTGTGGGTAGGCCTAGCGCCCGCAACAGGAAATGGCCCAAAACACAACGTGGACACATCACATTTTTTCATGGAAAACAGTGCCTACCTGCGGATTTTGGCCTCTAGCTCAGCCGGCACCTAGGGAAACCTACCAAACCTGTGCATTTTTGAAAACTAGAGACCTTGGGGAATCCAAGATGGGGAGACTAGTGGGGCTCTGACCATGTTCTGTTTCCCAGAATCCTTTGCAAACCTCAAAATTTGGCTAAAAAAACACATGTTCCTCACATTTCGGTGACAGAAAGTTCTGGAATCTGAGAGGAGGCACGAATTTTCTTCCACCCAGCGTTCCCCCATGTCTCCCGATAAAAATGATACCTCACTTGTGTGGGTAGGCCTAGTGGCCGTGACAGGATATGCCCCAAAACACAACTTGGACACATCCCATGTTTGGACAGAAAACTGAGCTGTTTACTGCAAAGTGCCTACCTGTAGATTTTGGCCTCTAGCTCAGCCGGCACCTAGGGAAACCTACCAAACCTGTGCATTTTTGAAAACTAGAGACATAGGGGAATCCAAGATGGGGTGACTTGTGGGGCTCTGACCAGGTTCTGTTACCCAGAATCCTTTGCAAACCTCAAAATTTGGCTAAAAAAACACATTTTCCTCACATTTCGGTGACAGAAAGTTCTGGAATCTGAGAGGAGCCACAAATTTCCTTCCACCCAGTGTTCCCGCAAGTCTCCCGATAAAAATGATACCTCACTTGTGTGGGTTGGCCTAGCGCCCGCGACAGGAAACGCCCCAAAACACAACGTGGACACATCACATTTGTTTAAAGAAAACAGAGGTGTTTTTTGCAAAGTGCCTACCTGTAGATCTTGGACTCTAGCTCAGCTGGCACCTAGGGAAACCTACCAAACCTGTGCATTTTTTAAAACTAGAGACCTAAGGGAATCCAAGATGGGGTGACCAGGTTCTGTTACCCAGAATACTTTGCAAACCTCAAAATTTGGCTAAAAAAACACATTTTCCTCTCATTTCGGAGACAGAAAGTTCTGGAATCTGAGAGGACGGACAAATTTCATTCGACCCAGAGTTCCCCAATGTCTCCCGGTAAAAATGATACCTCACTTGTGTGGGTAGGCCTAGCGCCCATGACAGGAAACGCCCCAAAACACAACATGGACACATCCCATTTTTTCACAGAAAACAGAGGTGTTTTTTGCAAAGTGCCTACCTGTAGATTTTGGCCTCTGGCTCAGCCGGCACCTAGGGAAACCTACCAAACCTGTGCATTTTTTAAAACTAGAGACCTTGGGGAATCCAAGATGGGGTGACTTGTGGGGCTCTGACCATGTTCTGTTACCCAGAATCCTTTGCAAACCTCAAAATTTGGCTAAAAAAACACATGCTCCTCACATTTTGGTGACAAAAAGTTCTGGAATCTGAGAGGAGGCACGAATTTCCTTCCACCCAGCGTTCCCCCATGTCTCCTGATGAAAATTATACCTCACTTGTGTGGGTAGGCCTAGCGGCCGCGACAGGAATTAGCCCAAAACACAACGTGGACACATCACATTTTTTTATAGAAAACAGTGCCTACCTGTGGATTTTGGCCTCTAGCTCAGTCGGCACCAAGGGAAACCTACCAAACCTGTGCATTTTTGAAAACTAGAGACATAGGGGAATCCAAGATGGGGTGACTTGTGGGGCTCTGACCAGGTTCTGTTACCCAGAATCCTTTGCAAACTTCACAATTTGGCTAAAAAACACATTTTCCTCATATTATGGTGACAGAAAGTTCTGGAATCTGAGAGGAGCCACAAATTTCCTTCCACCCAGCGTTCCCCCAAGTCTCCTGATAAAAATGGTACCTCACTTGTGTGGGTAGGCCTAGCGCCCGCAACAGGAAATGGCCCAAAACACAACGTGGACACATCACATTTTTTCATGGAAAACAGTGCCTACCTGTGGATTTTGGCCTCTAGCTCAGCCGGCACCTAGGGAAACCTACCAAACCTGTGCATTTTTGAAAACTAGAGACCTTGGGGAATCCAAGATGGGGAGACTAGTGGGGCTCTGACCATGTTCTGTTTCCCAGAATCCTTTGCAAACCTCAAAATTTGGCTAAAAAAACACATGTTCCTCACATTTCGGTGACAGAAAGTTCTGGAATCTGAGAGGAGGCACGAATTTTCTTCCACCCAGCGTACCCCCATGTCTCCCGATCAAAATGATACCTCACTTGTGTGGGTAGGCCTAGTGGCCGTGACAGGATATGCCCCAAAACACAACTTGGACACATCCCATGTTTGGACAGAAAACTGAGCTGTTTACTGCAAAGTGCCTACCTGTAGATTTTGGCCTCTAGCTCAGCCGGCACCTAGGGAAACCTACCAAACCTGTGCATTTTTGAAAACTAGAGACATAGGGGAATCCAAGATGGGGTGACTTGTGGGGCTCTGACCAGGTTCTGTTACCCAGAATCCTTTGCAAACCTCAAAATTTGGCTAAAAGAACACATTTTCCTCACATTTCGGTGACAGAAAGTTCTGGAATCTGAGAGGAGCCACAAATTTCCTTCCACCCAGTGTTCCCGCAAGTCTCCCGATAAAAATGATACCTCACTTGTGTGGGTTGGCCTAGCGCCCGCGACAGGAAACGCCCCAAAACACAACGTGGACACATCACATTTGTTTAAAGAAAACAGAGGTGTTTTTTGCAAAGTGCCTACCTGTAGATCTTGGACTCTAGCTCAGCTGGCACCTAGGGAAACCTACCAAACCTGTGCATTTTTTAAAACTAGAGACGTAAGGGAATCCAAGATGGGGTGACTTGTGGGGCTCTGACCAGGTTCTGTTACCCAGAATCCTTTGCAAACCTCAAAATTTGGCTAAAAAAACACATTTTCCTCACATTTCGGAGACAGAAAGTTCTGGAATCTGAGAGGACGGACAAATTTCATTCCACCCAGAGTTCCCCAATGTCTCCCGGTAAAAATGATACCTCACTTGTGTGGGTAGGCCTAGCGCCCGCGACAGGAAATGCCCCAAAACACAATGTGGACACATCACATTTTTTTAAAGAAAATAGAGGTGTTTTTTGCAAAGTGCCTACCTGTAGATTTTGGCCTCTAGCTCAGCCGGCACCTACGGAAACCTACCAAACCTGTGCATTTTTGAAAACTAGAGTCATAGGGGAATCCAAGATGGGGTGACTTGTGGGGCTCTGACCAGGTTCTGTTACCCAGAATCCTTTGCAAACCTCAAAATTTGGCTAAAAAAACACATTTTCCTCACATTTCGGTGACAGAAAGTTCTGGAATCTGAGGGGAGCCACAAATTTCCTTCCACCCAGCGTTCCCGCAAGTCTCCCGATAAAAATGATACCTCACTTGTGTGGGTTGGCCTAGCGTCCGCGACAGGAAATGCCCCAAAACACAACGTGGACACATCCCATTTTTTGAAAGAAAACAGAGGTGTTTTTTGCAAAGTGTCTACCTGTAGATCTTGGCCTCTAGCTCAGCTGGCACCTAGGGAAACCTACCAAACCTGTGCATTTTTGAAAACTAGAGACCTAAGGGAATCCAAGATGGGGTGACTTGTGGGGCTCTGACCAGGTTCTGTTACCCAGAATCCTTTGCAAACCTCAAAATTTGGCTAAAAAAACACATGTTCCTCATATTTCTATGACAGAAAGTTCTGGAATCTGAGAGGAGGCACAAATTTCCTTCCACCCAGCGTTCCCCCAAGTCTCCCGATAAAAATGGTACCTCACTTGTGTGGGTAGGCCTAGCGCCCGCAACAGGAAATGGCCCAAAACACAACGTGGACAAATCACATTTTTTCATAGAAAACAGTGCCTACCTGTGGATTTTGGCCTCTAGCTCAGTCGGCACCAAGGGAAACCTACCAAACCTGTGCATTTTTTAAAACTAGAGACATAGGGGAATCCAAGATGGGGTGACTTGTGGGGCTCTGACCAGGTTCTGTTACCCAGAATCCTTTGCAAACTTCAAAATTTGGCTAAAAAACACATTTTCCTCATATTATGGTGACAGAAAGTTCTGGAATCTGAGAGGAGCCACAAATTTCCTTCCACCCAGCGTTCCCCCAAGTCTCCTGATAAAAATGGTACCTCACTTGTGTGGGTAGGCCTAGCGCCCGCAACAGGAAATGGCCCAAAACACAACGTGGACACATCACATTTTTTCATGGAAAACAGTGCCTACCTGTGGATTTTGGCCTCTAGCTCAGCCGGCACCTAGGGAAACCTACCAAACCTGTGCATTTTTGAAAACTAGAGACCTTGGGGAATCCAAGATGGGGAGACTAGTGGGGCTCTGACCATGTTCTGTTTCCCAGAATCCTTTGCAAACCTCAAAATTTGGATAAAAAAACACATGTTCCTCACATTTCGGTGACAGAAAGTTCTGGAATCTGAGAGGAGGCACGAATTTTCTTCCACCCAGCGTTCCCCCATGTCTCCCGATAAAAATGATACCTCACTTGTGTGGGTAGGCCTAGTGGCCGTGACAGGATATGCCCCAAAACACAACTTGGACACATCCCATGTTTGGACAGAAAACTGAGCTGTTTACTGCAAAGTGCCTACCTGTAGATTTTGGCCTCTAGCTCAGCCGGCACCTAGGGAAACCTACCAAACCTGTGCATTTTTGAAAACTAGAGACATAGGGGAATCCAAGATGGGGTGACTTGTGGGGCTCTGACCAGGTTCTGTTACCCAGAATCCTTTGCAAACCTCAAAATTTGGCTAAAAAAACACATTTTCCTCACATTTCGGTGACAGAAAGTTCTGGAATCTGAGAGGAGCCACAAATTTCCTTCCATCCAGTGTTCCCGCAAGTCTCCCGATAAAAATGATACCTCACTTGTGTGGGTTGGCCTAGCGCCCGCGACAGGAAACGCCCCAAAACACAACGTGGACACATCACATTTGTTTAAAGAAAACAGAGGTGTTTTTTGCAAAGTGCCTACCTGTAGATCTTGGACTCTAGCTCAGCTGGCACCTAGGGAAACCTACCAAACCTGTGCATTTTTTAAAACTAGAGACCTAAGGGAATCCAAGATGGGGTGACCAGGTTCTGTTACCCAGAATACTTTGCAAACCTCAAAATTTGGCTAAAAAAACACATTTTCCTCACATTTCGGAGACAGAAAGTTCTGGAATCTGAGAGGACGGACAAATTTCATTCCACCCAGAGTTCCCCAATGTCTCCCGGTAAAAATGATACCTCACTTGTGTGGGTAGGCCTAGCGCCCATGACAGGAAACGCCCCAAAACACAACATGGTCACATCCCATTTTTTCACAGAAAACAGAGTTGTTTTTTGCAAAGTGCCTACCTGTAGATTTTGGCCTCTAGCTCAGCCGGCACCTAGGGAAACCTACCAAACCTGTGCATTTTTTAAAACTAGAGACCTTGGGGAATCCAAGATGGGGTGACTTGTGGGGCTCTGACCATGTTCTGTTACCCAGAATCCTTTGCAAACCTCAAAATTTGGCTAAAACAACACATGCTCCTCACATTTTGGTGACAAAAAGTTCTGGAATCTGAGAGGAGGCACGAATTTCCTTCCACCCAGCGTTCCCCCATGTCTCCTGATGAAAATTATACCTCACTTGTGTGGGTAGGCCTAGCGGCCGCGACAGGAATTAGCCCAAAACACAACGTGGACACATCACATTTTTTCATAGAAAACAGTGCCTACCTGTGGATTTTGGCCTCTAGCTCAGTCGGCACCAAGGGAAACCTACCAAACCTGTGCATTTTTGAAAACTAGAGACATAGGGGAATCCAAGATGGGGTGACTTGTGGGGCTCTGACCAGGTTCTGTTACCCAGAATCCTTTGCAAACTTCACAATTTGGCTAAAAAACACATTTTCCTCATATTATGGTGACAGAAAGTTCTGGAATCTGAGAGGAGCCACAAATTTCCTTCCACCCAGCGTTCCCCCAAGTCTCCTGATAAAAATGGTACCTCACTTGTGTGGGTAGGCCTAGCGCCCGCAACAGGAAATGGCCCAAAACACAACGTGGACACATCACATTTTTTCATGGAAAACAGTGCCTACCTGTGGATTTTGGCCTCTAGCTCAGCCGGCACCTAGGGAAACCTACCAAACCTGTGCATTTTTGAAAACTAGAGACCTTGGGGAATCCAAGATGGGGAGACTAGTGGGGCTCTGACCATGTTCTGTTTCCCAGAATCCTTTGCAAACCTCAAAATTTGGCTAAAAAAACACATGTTCCTCACATTTCGGTGACAGAAAGTTCTGGAATCTGAGAGGAGGCACGAATTTTCTTCCACCCAGCGTACCCCCATGTCTCCCGATCAAAATGATACCTCACTTGTGTGGGTAGGCCTAGTGGCCGTGACAGGATATGCCCCAAAACACAACTTGGACACATCCCATGTTTGGACAGAGAACTGAGCTGTTTACTGCAAAGTGCCTACCTGTAGATTTTGGCCTCTAGCTCAGCCGGCACCTAGGGAAACCTACCAAACCTGTGCATTTTTGAAAACTAGAGACATAGGGGAATCCAAGATGGGGTGACTTGTGGGGCTCTGACCAGGTTCTGTTACCCAGAATCCTTTGCAAACCTCAAAATTTGGCTAAAAGAACACATTTTCCTCACATTTCGGTGACAGAAAGTTCTGGAATCTGAGAGGAGCCACAAATTTCCTTCCACCCAGTGTTCCCGCAAGTCTCCCGATAAAAATGATACCTCACTTGTGTGGGTTGGCCTAGCGCCCGCGACAGGAAACGCCCCAAAACACAACGTGGACACATCACATTTGTTTAAAGAAAACAGAGGTGTTTTTTGCAAAGTGCCTACCTGTAGATCTTGGACTCTAGCTCAGCTGGCACCTAGGGAAACCTACCAAACCTGTGCATTTTTTAAAACTAGATACCTAAGGGAATCCAAGATGGGGTGACTTGTGGGGCTCTGACCAGGTTCTGTTACCCAGAATCCTTTGCAAACCTCAAAATTTGGCTAAAAAAACACATTTTCCTCACATTTCGGAGACAGAAAGTTCTGGAATCTGAGAGGACGGACAAATTTCATTCCACCCAGAGTTCCCCAATGTCTCCCGGTAAAAATGATACCTCACTTGTGTGGGTAGGCCTAGCGCCCGCGACAGGAAATGCCCCAAAACACAATGTGGACACATCACATTTTTTTAAAGAAAATAGAGGTGTTTTTTGCAAAGTGCCTACCTGTAGATTTTGGCCTCTAGCTCAGCCGGCACCTACGGAAACCTACCAAACCTGTGCATTTTTGAAAACTAGAGTCATAGGGGAATCCAAGATGGGGTGACTTGTGGGGCTCTGACCAGGTTCTGTTACCCAGAATCCTTTGCAAACCTCAAAATTTGGCTAAAAAAACACATTTTCCTCACATTTCGGTGACAGAAAGTTCTGGAATCTGAGGGGAGCCACAAATTTCCTTCCACCCAGCGTTCCCGCAAGTCTCCCGATAAAAATGATACCTCACTTGTGTGGGTTGGCCTAGCGTCCGCGACAGGAAAAGCCCCAAAACACAACGTGGACACATCCCATTTTTTGAAAGAAAACAGAGGTGTTTTTTGCAAAGTGTCTACCTGTAGATCTTGGCCTCTAGCTCAGCTGGCACCTAGGGAAACCTACCAAACCTGTGCATTTTTGAAAACTAGAGACCTAAGGGAATCCAAGATGGGGTGACTTGTGGGGCTCTGACCAGGTTCTGTTACCCAGAATCCTTTGCAAACCTCAAAATTTGGCTAAAAAAACACATGTTCCTCATATTTCTATGACAGAAAGTTCTGGAATCTGAGAGGAGGCACAAATTTCCTTCCACCCAGCGTTCCCCCAAGTCTCCCGATAAAAATGGTACCTCACTTGTGTGGGTAGGCCTAGCGCCCGCAACAGGAAATGGCCCAAAACACAACGTGGACAAATCACATTTTTTCATAGAAAACAGTGCCTACCTGTGGATTTTGGCCTCTAGCTCAGTCGGCACCAAGGGAAACCTACCAAACCTGTGCATTTTTTAAAACTAGAGACATAGGGGAATCCAAGATGGGGTGACTTGTGGGGCTCTGACCAGGTTCTGTTACCCAGAATCCTTTGCAAACTTCAAAATTTGGCTAAAAAACACATTTTCCTCATATTATGGTGACAGAAAGTTCTGGAATCTGAGAGGAGCCACAAATTTCCTTCCACCCAGCGTTCCCCCAAGTCTCCTGATAAAAATGGTACCTCACTTGTGTGGGTAGGCCTAGCGCCCGCAACAGGAAATGGCCCAAAACACAACGTGGACACATCACATTTTTTCATGGAAAACAGTGCCTACCTGTGGATTTTGGCCTCTAGCTCAGCCGGCACCTAGGGAAACCTACCAAACCTGTGCATTTTTGAAAACTAGAGACCTTGGGGAATCCAAGATGGGGAGACTAGTGGGGCTCTGACCATGTTCTGTTTCCCAGAATCCTTTGCAAACCTCAAAATTTGGCTAAAAAAACACATGTTCCTCACATTTCGGTGACAGAAAGTTCTGGAATCTGAGAGGAGGCACGAATTTTCTTCCACCCAGCGTTCCCCCATGTCTCCCGATAAAAATGATACCTCACTTGTGTGGGTAGGCCTAGTGGCCGTGACAGGATATGCCCCAAAACACAACTTGGACACATCCCATGTTTGGACAGAAAACTGAGCTGTTTACTGCAAAGTGCCTACCTGTAGATTTTGGCCTCTAGCTCAGCCGGCACCTAGGGAAACCTACCAAACCTGTGCATTTTTGAAAACTAGAGACATAGGGGAATCCAAGATGGGGTGACTTGTGGGGCTCTGACCAGGTTCTGTTACCCAGAATCCTTTGCAAACCTCAAAATTTGGCTAAAAAAACACATTTTCCTCACATTTCGGTGACAGAAAGTTCTGGAATCTGAGAGGAGCCACAAATTTCCTTCCACCCAGTGTTCCCGCAAGTCTCCCGATAAAAATGATACCTCACTTGTGTGGGTTGGCCTAGCGCCCGCGACAGGAAACGCCCCAAAACACAACGTGGACACATCACATTTGTTTAAAGAAAACAGAGGTGTTTTTTGCAAAGTGCCTACCTGTAGATCTTGGACTCTAGCTCAGCTGGCACCTAGGGAAACCTACCAAACCTGTGCATTTTTTAAAACTAGAGACCTAAGGGAATCCAAGATGGGGTGACCAGGTTCTGTTACCCAGAATACTTTGCAAACCTCAAAATTTGGCTAAAAAAACACATTTTCCTCACATTTCGGAGACAGAAAGTTCTGGAATCTGAGAGGACGGACAAATTTCATTCCACCCAGAGTTCCCCAATGTCTCCCGGTAAAAATGATACCTCACTTGTGTGGGTAGGCCTAGCGCCCATGACAGGAAACGCCCCAAAACACAACATGGACACATCCCATTTTTTCACAGAAAACAGAGTTGTTTTTTGCAAAGTGCCTACCTGTAGATTTTGGCCTCTAGCTCAGCCGGCACCTAGGGAAACCTACCAAACCTGTGCATTTTTTAAAACTAGAGACCTTGGGGAATCCAAGATGGGGTGACTTGTGGGGCTCTGACCATGTTCTGTTACCCAGAATCCTTTGCAAACCTCAAAATTTGGCTAAAAAAACACATGCTCCTCACATTTTGGTGACAAAAAGTTCTGGAATCTGAGAGGAGGCACGAATTTCCTTCCACCCAGCGTTCCCCCATGTCTCCTGATGAAAATTATACCTCACTTGTGTGGGTAGGCCTAGCGGCCGCGACAGGAATTAGCCCAAAACACAACGTGGACACATCACATTTTTTCATAGAAAACAGTGCCTACCTGTGGATTTTGGCCTCTAGCTCAGTCGGCACCAAGGGAAACCTACCAAACCTGTGCATTTTTGAAAACTAGAGACATAGGGGAATCCAAGATGGGGTGACTTGTGGGGCTCTGACCAGGTTCTGTTACCCAGAATCCTTTGCAAACTTCAAAATTTGGCTAAAAAACACATTTTCCTCATATTATGGTGACAGAAAGTTCTGGAATCTGAGAGGAGCCACAAATTTCCTTCCACCCAGCGTTCCCCCAAGTCTCCTGATAAAAATGGTACCTCACTTGTGTGGGTAGGCCTAGCGCCCGCAACAGGAAATGGCCCAAAACACAACGTGGACACATCACATTTTTTCATGGAAAACAGTGCCTACCTGTGGATTTTGGCCTCTAGCTCAGCCGGCACCTAGGGAAACCTACCAAACCTGTGCATTTTTTAAAACTAGAGACCTTGGGGAATCCAAGATGGGGAGACTAGTGGGGCTCTGACCATGTTCTGTTTCCCAGAATCCTTTGCAAACCTCAAAATTTGGCTAAAAAAACACATGTTCCTCACATTTCGGTGACAGAAAGTTCTGGAATCTGAGAGGAGGCACGAATTTTCTTCCACCCAGCGTCCCCCCATGTCTCCCGATAAAAATGATACCTCACTTGTGTGGGTAGGCCTAGTGGCCGTGACAGGATATGCCCCAAAACACAACTTGGACACATCCCATGTTTGGACAGAAAACTGAGCTGTTTACTGCAAAGTGCCTACCTGTAGATTTTGGCCTCTAGCTCAGCCGGCACCTAGGGAAACCTACCAAACCTGTGCATTTTTGAAAACTAGAGACATAGGGGAATCCAAGATGGGGTGACTTGTGGGGCTCTGACCAGGTTCTGTTACCCAGAATCCTTTGCAAACCTCAAAATTTGGCTAAAAGAACACATTTTCCTCACATTTCGGTGACAGAAAGTTCTGGAATCTGAGAGGAGCCACAAATTTCCTTCCACCCAGTGTTCCCGCAAGTCTCCCGATAAAAATGATACCTCACTTGTGTGGGTTGGCCTAGCGCCCGCGACAGGAAACGCCCCAAAACACAACGTGGACACATCACATTTGTTTAAAGAAAACAGAGGTGTTTTTTGCAAAGTGCCTACCTGTAGATCTTGGACTCTAGCTCAGCTGGCACCTAGGGAAACCTACCAAACCTGTGCATTTTTTAAAACTAGAGACCTAAGGGAATCCAAGATGGGGTGACTTGTGGGGCTCTGACCAGGTTCTGTTACCCAGAATCCTTTGCAAACCTCAAAATTTGGCTAAAAAAACACATTTTCCTCACATTTCGGTGACAGAAAGTTCTGGAATCTGAGGGGAGCCACAAATTTCATTCCACCCAGCGTTCCCGCAAGTCTCCCGATAAAAATGATACCTCACTTGTGTGGGTTGGCCTAGCGTCCGCGACAGGAAACGCCCCAAAACACAACGTGGACACATCCCATTTTTTGAAAGAAAACAGAGGTGTTTTTTGCAAAGTGTCTACCTGTAGATCTTGGCCTCTAGCTCAGCTGGCACCTAGGGAAACCTACCAAACCTGTGCATTTTTGAAAACTAGAGACCTAAGGGAATCCAAGATGGGGTGACTTGTGGGGCTCTGACCAGGTTCTGTTACCCAGAATCCTTTGCAAACCTCAAAATTTGGCTAAAAAAACACATGTTCCTCATATTTCTGTGACAGAAAGTTCTGGAATCTGAGAGGAGGCACAAATTTCCTTCCACCCAGCGTTCCCCCAAGTCTCCCGATAAAAATGGTACCTCACTTGTGTGGGTAGGCCTAGCGCCCGCAACAGGAAATGGCCCAAAACACAACGTGGACACATCACATTTTTTCATAGAAAACAGTGCCTACCTGTGGATTTTGGCCTCTAGCTCAGTCGGCACCAAGGGAAACCTACCAAACCTGTGCATTTTTGAAAACTAGAGACATAGGGGAATCCAAGATGGGGTGACTTGTGGGGCTCTGACCAGGTTCTGTTACCCAGAATCCTTTGCAAACTTCAAAATTTGGCTAAAAAACACATTTTCCTCATATTATGGTGACAGAAAGTTCTGGAATCTGAGAGGAGCCACAAATTTCCTTCCACCCAGCGTTCCCCCAAGTCTCCTGATAAAAATGGTACCTCACTTGTGTGGGTAGGCCTAGCGCCCGCAACAGGAAATGGCCCAAAACACAACGTGGACACATCACATTTTTTCATGGAAAACAGTGCCTACCTGTGGATTTTGGCCTCTAGCTCAGCCGGCACCTAGGGAAACCTACCAAACCTGTGCATTTTTGAAAACTAGAGACCTTGGGGAATCCAAGATGGGGAGACTAGTGGGGCTCTGACCATGTTCTGTTTCCCAGAATCCTTTGCAAACCTCAAAATTTGGCTAAAAAAACACATGTTCCTCACATTTCGGTGACAGAAAGTTCTGGAATCTGAGAGGAGGCACGAATTTTCTTCCACCCAGCGTTCCCCCATGTCTCCCGATAAAAATGATACCTCACTTGTGTGGGTAGGCCTAGTGGCCGTGACAGGATATGCCCCAAAACACAACTTGGACACATCCCATGTTTGGACAGAAAACTGAGCTGTTTACTGCAAAGTGCCTACCTGTAGATTTTGGCCTCTAGCTCAGCCGGCACCTAGGAAAACCTACCAAACCTGTGCATTTTTGAAAACTAGAGACATAGGGGAATCCAAGATGAGGTGACTTGTGGGGCTCTGACCAGGTTCTGTTACCCAGAATCCTTTGCAAACCTCAAAATTTGGCTAAAAAAACACATTTTCCTCACATTTCGGTGACAGAAAGTTCTGGAATCTGAGAGGAGCCACAAATTTCCTTCCACCCAGTGTTCCCGCAAGTCTCCCGATAAAAATGATACCTCACTTGTGTGGGTTGGCCTAGCGCCCGCGACAGGAAACGCCCCAAAACACAACGTGGACACATCACATTTGTTTAAAGAAAACAGAGGTGTTTTTTGCAAAGTGCCTACCTGTAGATCTTGGACTCTAGCTCAACTGGCACCTAGGGAAACCTACCAAACCTGTGCATTTTTTAAAACTAGAGACCTAAAGGAATCCAAGATGGGGTGACCAGGTTCTGTTACCCAGAATACTTTGCAAACCTCAAAATTTGGCTATAAAAACACATTTTCCTCACATTTCGGAGACAGAAAGTTCTGGAATCTGAGAGGACGGACAAATTTCATTCCACCCAGAGTTCCCCAATGTCTCCCGGTAAAAATGATACCTCACTTGTGTGGGTAGGCCTAGCGCCCGCGACAGGAAACGCCCCAAAACACAATGTGGACACATCACATTTTTTTAAAGAAAATAGAGGTGTTTTTTGCAAAGTTCCTACCTGTAGATTTTGGCCTCTAGCTCAGCCGGCACCTACGGAAACCTACCAAACCTGTGCATTTTTGAAAACTAGAGTCATAGGGGAATCCAAGATGGGGTGACTTGTGGGGGCTCTGACCAGGTTCTGTTACCCAGAATCCTTTGCAAACCTCAAAATTTGGCTAAAAAAACACATTTTCCTCACATTTCGGTGACAGAAAGTTCTGGAATCTGAGGGGAGCCACAAATTTCCTTCCACCCAGCGTTCCCGCAAGTCTCCCGATAAAAATGATACCTCACTTGTGTGGGTTGGCCTAGCGCCCGCGACAGGAAACGCCCCAAAACACAACGTGGACACATCCCATTTTTTGAAAGAAAACAGAGGTGTTTTTTGCAAAGTGTCTACCTGTAGATCTTGGCCTCTAGCTCAGCTGGCACCTAGGGAAACCTACCAAACCTGTGCATTTTTGAAAACTAGAGACCTAAGGGAATCCAAGATGGGGTGACTTGTGGGGCTCTGACCAGGTTCTGTTACCCAGAATCCTTTGCAAACCTCAAAATTTGGCTAAAAAAACACATGTTCCTCATATTTCTGTGACAGAAAGTTCTGGAATCTGAGAGGAGGCACAAATTTCCTTCCACTCAGCGTTCCCCCAAGTCTCCCGATAAAAATGGTACCTCACTTGTGTGGGTAGGCCTAGCGCCCGCAACAGGACATGGCCCAAAACACAATGTGGACTCATCACATTTTTTCATAGAAAACAGTGCCTACCTGTGGATTTTGGCCTCTAGCTCAGCGGCCACCTAGGGAAACCTACCAAACCTGTGCATTTTTTAAAACTAGAGACCTTGGGGAATCCAAAATGGGGTGACTAGTGGGGCTCTGACCATGTTCTGTTTCCCAGAATCCTTTGCAAATCTCAAAATTTGGCTAAAAAAACACATTTTCCTCACATTTCGGTGACAGAAAGTTCTGGAATCTGAGAGGAGCCACAAATTTTCTTCCACCCAGCGTTCCCGCAAGTCTCCCGATAAAAATGATACCTCACTTGTGTGGGTTGGCCTAGCGCCCGCGACAGGAAACGCCCCAAAACACAACGTGGACACATCACATTTGTTTAAAGAAAACAGAGGTGTTTTTTGCAAAGTGTCTACCTGTAGATCTTGGCCTCTAGCTCAGCTGGCACCTAGGGAAACCTACCAAACCTGTGCATTTTTGAAAACTAGAGACCTAAGGGAATCCAAGATGGGGTGACTTGTGGGGCTCTGACCAGGTTCTGTTACCCAGAATCCTTTGCAAACCTCAAAATTTGGCTAAAAAACACATGTTCCTCATATTTCTGTGACAGAAAGTTCTGGAATCTGAGAGGAGGCACAAATTTCCTTCCACCCAGCGTTCCCCCAAGTCTCCCGATAAAAATGGTACCTCACTTGTGTGGGTAGGCCTAGCGCCCGCAACAGGACATGGCCCAAAACACAATGTGGACACATCACATTTTTTCATAGAAAACAGTGCCTACCTGTGGATTTTGGCCTCTAGCTCAGCGGCCACCTAGGGAAACCTACCAAACCTGTGCATTTTTTAAAACTAGAGACCTTGGGGAATCCAAAATGGGGTGACTAGTGGGGCTCTGACCATGTTCGGTTACCCAGAATCCTTTGCAAACCTCAAAATTTGGCTAAAAAAACACATGTTCCTCACATTTCGGTGACAGAAAGTGCTGGAATCTGAGAGGAGGCACGAATTTCCTTCCACCTAGCGTTCCCCCATGTCTCCTGATGAAAATTATACCTCACTTGTGTGGGTAGGCCTAGAGGCCGCGACAGGATATCCCACAAAACACAACGTGGACACATCACATTTTTTCATAGAAAACAGTGCCTACCTGTGGATTTTGGCCTCTTGCTCAGCCGGCACCTAGGGAAACCTACCAAACCTGTGCATTTTTGAAAACCAGAGACCTTGGGGAATCCAAGATGGGGTGACTAGTGGGGCTCTGACCATGTTCTGTTTCCCAGAATCCATTGCAAACCTCACAATTTGGCTAAAAAAACACATGTTCCTCACATTTCGGTGACAGAAAGTTCTGGAATCTGAGAGGAGGCACGAATTTCCTTCCACCCAGCGTTCCCCCATGTCACCCGATAAAAATGATACCTCACTTGTGTGGGTAGGCCTAGTGGCCGCGATAGGATATGCCCCAAAACACAACGTGGACACATCCCATTTTTGGACAGAAAACTGAGCTGTTTTCTGCAAAGAGCCTACCTGTAGATTTTGGCCTCTAGCTCAGCCGGCACCTAGGGAAACCTACCGAACCTGTGCATTGTTGAAAACTAGAGACCTAGGGGAATCCAAGATGGGGTGACTTGTGGGGCTCTGACCAGGTTCTGTTACCCAGAATCCTTTGCAAACTTCAAAATTTGGCTAAAAAACACATTTTCCTCACATTATGGTGACAGAAAGTTCTGGAATCTGAGAGGAGCCACACATTTCCTTCCACCCAGCATTCCCGCAAGTCTCCCGATAAAAATGATACCTCACTTGTGTGGGTTGGCCTAGCGCCCGCAACAGGACACGCCCCAAAACACAACGTGGACACATCCCATTTTTTGAAAGAAAACAGAGGTGTTTTTTGCAAAGTGCCTACCTGTAGATCTTGGCCTCTAGCTCAGCTGGCACCTAGTGAAACCTACCAAACCTGTGCATTTTGGAAAACTAGAGACCTAAGGGAATCCAAGATGGGGTGACTTGTGGGGCTCTGACCAGGTTCTGTTACCCAGAATCCTTTGCAAACCTAAAAATTTGGCTAAAAAAACACATGTTCCTCATATTACTGTGACAGAAAGTTCTGGAATCTGAGAGGAGGCACAAATTTCCTTCCACCCAGCGTTCCCCCAAGTCTCCCGATAAAAATGGTACCTCACTTGTGTGGGTAGGCCTAGCGCCCGCAACAGGACATGGCCCAAAACACAATGTGGACACATCCCATTTTTTCATAGAAAACAGTGCCTACCTGTGGATTTTGCCCTCTAGCTCAGCGGCCACCTAGGGAAACCTACCAAACCTGTGCATTTTTTAAAACTAGAGTCCTTGGGGAATCCAAAATGGGGTGACTAGTGGGGCTCTGACCATGTTCGGTTACCCAGAATCCTTTGCAAACCTCAAAATTTGGCTAAAAAAACACATGTTCCTCACATTTCGGTGACAGAAAGTGCTGGAATCTGAGAGGAGGCACGAATTTCCTTCCACCCAGCGTTCCCCCATGTCTCCCGATAAAAATGATACCTCACTTGTGTGGGTAGGCCTAGAGGCCGCTACAGAATATGCCCCAAAACAAAACGTGGACACATCCCATTTTGGGGCAGAAAACTGAGCTGTTTTCTGCAAAGTGCCTACCTGTAGATTTTGACCTCTAGCTCAGCCGGCACCTAGGGAAACCTACCAAACCTGTACATTTTTGAAAACTAGAGACCTAGGTGAAGCCAAGATGGGGTGACTTGTGGGGCTCTGACCAGGTTCTGTTACCCAGAATCCTTTGCAAACCTCAAAATTTGGCTAAAAAAACAAATTTTCCTCAAATTTTGGTGACAGAAAGTCCTGGAATCAGAGAGGAGCCACGAATTTCCTTCCACCCAGCGTTCCCCCAAGTGTCTCGATAAAAATGATACCTCACTTGTGTGGGTAGGCCTAGCGCCCATGACAGGAAACGCCCCAAAACACAACATGGACACATCCCATTTTTTCACAGAAAACAGAGGTGTTTTTTGCAAAGTGCCTACCTGTAGATTTTGGCCTCTAGCTCAGCCGGCACCTAGGGAAACCTACCAAACCTGTGCATTTTTTTAAACTAGAGACCTTGGGGAATCGAAGATGGGGTGACTTGTGGGGCTCTGACCATGTTCTGTTACCCAGAATCCTTTGCAAACCTCAAAATTTGGCTAAAAAAACACATGCTCCTCACATTTCGGTGACAAAAAGTTCTGGAATCTGAGAGGAGGCACAAATTTCCTTCCACCCAGCGTTCCCCCATGTCTCCTGATGAAAATTATACCTCACTTGTGTGGGTAGGCCTAGCGGCCGCGACAGGAATTAGCCCAAAACACAACGTGGACACATCACATTTTTTCATAGAAAACAGTGCCTACCTGTGGATTTTGGCCTCTAGCTCAGTCGGCACCAAGGGAAACCTACCAAACCTGTGCATTTTTGAAAACTAGAGACATAGGGGAATCCAAGATGGGGTGACTTGTGGGGCTCTGACCAGGTTCTGTTACCCAGAATCCTTTGCAAACTTCAAAATTTGGCTAAAAAACAAATTTTCCTCATATTATGGTGACAGAAAGTTCTGGAATCTGAGAGGAGCCACAAATTTCCTTCCACCCAGCGTTCCCGCAAGTCTCTTGATAAAAATGGTACCTCACTTGTGTGGGTAGGCCTAGCGCCCGCAACAAGAAATGGCCCAAAACACAACGTGGACACATCACATTTTTTCATAGAAAAAAGTGCCTACCTGTGGATTTTGGCCTCTAGCTCAGACGGCACCTAGGGAAACCTACCAAACCTGTGCATTTTTTAAAACTAGAGACCTTGGGGAATCCAAGATGGGGTGACTAGTGGGGCTCTGACCATGTTCTGTTTCCCAGAATCCTTTGCAAACCTCAAAATTTGGCTAAAAAAACACATGTTCCTCACATTTCGGTGACAGAAAGTTCTGGAATCTGAGAGGAGGCACGAATTTTCTTCCACCCAGCGTTCCCCCATGTCTCCCGATAAAAATGATACCTCACTTGTGTGGGTAGGCCTAGTGGCCGTGACAGGATATGCCCCAAAACACAACGTGGACACATCCCATGTTTGGACAGAAAACTGAGCTGTTTTCTGCAAAGTGCCTACCTGTAGATTTTGGCCTCTAGCTCAGCCGGCACCTAGGGAAACCTACCAAACCTGTGCATTTTTGAAAACTAGAGACATAGGGGAATCTAAGATGGGGTGACTTGTGGGGCTCTGACCAGGTTCTGTTACCCAGAATCCTTTGCAAACCTCAAAATTTGGCTAAAAAAACAAATTTTCCTCACATTTCGGTGACAGAAAGTTCTGGAATCTGAGAGGAGCCACAAATTTCCTTCCACCCAGTGTTCCCGCAAGTCTCCCGATAAAAATGATACCTCACTTGTGTGGGTTGGCCTAGCGCCCGCGACAGGAAACGCCCCAAAACACAACGTGGACACATCACATTTGTTTAAAGAAAACAGAGGTGTTTTTTGCAAAGTGCCTACCTGTAGATCTTGGCCTCTAGCTCAGCTGGCACCTAGGGAAACCTACCAAACTGTGCCTTTTTTTAAACTAGAGACCTAAGGGAATCCACGATAGGGTGACTTGTGGGGCTCTGACCAGGTTCTGTTACCCAGAATCCTTTGCAAACCTCAAAATTTGGCTAAAAAAACACATTTTCCTCACATTTCGGAGACAGAAAGTTCTGGAATCTGAGAGGACGGACAAATTTCATTCCACCCAGAGTTCCCCCATGTCTCCAGGTAAAAATGATACCTCACTTGTGTGGGTAGGCCTAGCGCCCGCGACAGGAAACGCCCCAAAACACAATGTGGACACATCACATTTTTTTAAAGAAAATAGAGGTGTTTTTTGCAAAGTGCCTACCTGTAGATTTTGGCCTCTAGCTCAGCCGGCACCTACGGAAACCTACCAAACCTGTGCATTTTTGAAAACTAGAGTCATAGGGGAATCCAAGATGGGGTGACTTGTGGGGCTCTGACCAGGTTCTGTTACCCAGAATTCTTTGCAAACCTCAAAATTTGGCTAAAAAAACAAATTTTCCTCACATTTCGGTGACAGAAAGTTCTGGAATCTGAGGGGAGCCACAAATTTCCTTCCACCCAGCGTTCCCGCAAGTCTCCCGATAAAAATGATACCTCACTTGTGTGGGTTGGCCTAGCGCCCGCGACAGGAAACGCCCCAAAACACAACGTGGACACATCCCATTTTTTGAAAGAAAACAGAGGTGTTTTTTGCAAAGTGTCTACCTGTAGATCTTGGCCTCTAGCTCAGCTGGCACCTAGGGAAACCTACCAAACCTGTGCATTTTTGAAAACTAGAGACCTAAGGGAATCCAAGATGGGGTGACTTGTGGGGCTCTGACCAGGTTCTGTTACCCAGAATCCTTTGCAAACCTCAAAATTTGGCTAAAAAAACACATGTTCCTCATATTTCTGTGACAGAAAGTTCTGGAATCTGAGAGGAGGCACAAATTTCCTTCCACCCAGCGTTCCCCCAAGTCTCCCGATAAAAATGGTACCTCACTTGTGTGGGTAGGCCTAGCGCCCGCAACAGGACATGGCCCAAAACACAATGTGGACACATCACATTTTTTCATAGAAAACAGTGCCTTCCTGTGGATTTTGGCCTCTAGCTCAGCGGCCACCTAGGGAAACCTACCAAACCTGTGCATTTTTTAAAACTAGAGATCTTGGGGAATCCAAAATGGGGTGACTAGTGGGGCTCTGACCATGTTCGGTTACCCAGAATCCTTTGCAAACCTCAAAATTTGGCTAAAAAAACACATGTTCCTCACATTTCGGTGACAGAAAGTGCTGGAATCTGAGAGGAGGCACGAATTTCCTTCCACCTAGCGTTCCCCCATGTCTCCCGATAAAAATGATACCTCACTTGTGTGGGTTGGCCTAGAGGCCGCGACAGAATATGCCCCAAAACAAAACGTGGACACATCCCATTTTTGGGCAGAAAACTGAGCTGTTTTCTGCAAAGTGCCTACCTGTAGATTTTGACCTCTAGCTCAGCCGGCACCTAGGGAAACCTACCAAACCTGTACATTTTTGAAAACTAGAGACCTAGGTGAAGCCAAGATGGGGTGACTTGTGGGGCTCTGACCAGGTTCTGTTACCCAGAATCCTTTGCAAATCTCAAACTTTGGCTAAAAAAACAAATTTTCCTCAAATTTTGGTGACAGAAAGTCCTGGAATCAGAGAGGAGCCACGAATTTCCTTCCACCCAGCGTTCCCCCAAGTCTCTCTATAAAAATGATACCTCACTTGTGTGGGTAGGCCTAGCGCCCATGACAGGAAATGGCCCAAAACACAACATGGACACATCCCATTTTTTCACAGAAAACAGAGGTGTTTTTTGCAAAGTGCCTACCTGTAGATTTTGGCCTCTAGCTCAGCCGGCACCTAGGGAAACCTAGCAAACCTGTGCATTTTTTAAAACTAGAGACCTTGGGGAATCCAAGATGGGGTGACTTGTGGGGCTCTGACCATGTTCTGTTACCCAGAATCCTTTGCAAACCTCAAAATTTGGCTAAAAAAACACATGCTCCTCACATTTCGGTGACAGAAAGATCTGGAATCTGAGAGGAGGCACGAATTTCCTTCCACCCAGCGTTCCCCCATGTCTCCCGATACAAATTATACCTCACTTGTGTGGGTAGGCCTAGCGGCCGCGACAAAGAATGGCCCAAAACACAACGTGGACACATCACATTTTTTCATAGAAAACAGTGCCTACCTGTGGATTTTGGCCTCTAGCTCAGTCGGCACCAAGGTAAACCTACCAAACCTGTGCATTTTTGAAAACTAGAGACATAGGGGAATCCAAGATGGGGTGACTTGTGGGGCTCTGACCAGGTTCTGTTACCCAGAATCCTTTGCAAACTTCAAAATGTGGCTAAAAAACACATTTTCCTCACATTATGGTGACAGAAAGTTCTGGAATCTGAGAGGAGCCACAAATTTCCTTCCACCCAGCGTTCCCCCAAGTCTCCTGATAAAAATGGTACCTCACTTGTGTGGGTATGCCTAGCGCCCGCAACAGGAAATGGCCCAAAACACAACGTGGACACATCACATTTTTTCATAGAAAACAGTGCCTACCTGTGGATTTTGGCCTCTAGCTCAGCCGGCACCTAGGGAAACCTACCAAACCTGTGCATTTTTTAAAACTAGAGACCTTGGGGAATCCAGGATGGGGTGACTAGTGGGGCTCTGACCATGTTCTGTTTCCCAGAATCCTTTGCAAACCTCAAAATTTGGCAAAAAAAAACACATGTTCCTCACATTTCGGTGACAGAAAGTTCTGGAATCTGAGAGGAGGCACGAATTTCCTTCCACCCAGCGTTCCCCCATGTCTCCCGATAAAAATGATACCTCACTTGTGTGGGTAGGCCTAGTGACCGTGACAGGATATGCCCCAAAACACAACGTGGACACATCACATTTTTTTAAAGAAAATAGAGGTGTTTTTTGCAAAGTGCCTACCTGTAGATTTTGGCCTCTAGCTCAGCCGGCACTTAGGGAAACCTACCAAACCTGTGCATTTTTGAAAACTAGAGTCATAGGGGAATCCAAGATGGGGTGACATGTGGGGCTCTGACCAGGTTCTGTTACCCAGAATCCTTTGCAAACCTCAAAATTTGGCTAAAACAACACATTTTCCTCACATTTCGGTGACAGAAAGTTCTGGAATCTGAGAGGAGCCACAAATTTCCTTCCACCCAGCGTTCCCGCAAGTCTCCAGATAAAAATGATACCTCACTTGTGTGGGTTGGCCTAGCGCCCGCGACAGGAGACGCCCCAAAACACAACGTGGACACATCCCATTTTTTGAAAGAAAACAGAGGTGTTTTTTGCAAAGTGCCTACCTGTAGATCTTGGCCTCTAGCTCAGCTGGCACCTAGGGAAACCTACCAAACCTGTGCATTTTTGAAAACTAGAGACCTAAGGGAATCCAAAATGGGGTGACTTGTGTGGCTCTGACTAGGTTTTGTTACCCAGAATCCTTTGCAAACCTCAAAATTTGGCTAAAAAAACACATGTTCCTCATATTTCTGTGACAGAAAGTTCTGGAATCTGAGAGGAGCCACAAATTTCCTTCCAGCCAGCGTTCCCCCAAGTCTCCCGATAAAAATGGTACCTCACTTGTGTGGGTAGGCCTAGCGCCCGCAACAGGACATGGCCCAAAACACAATGTGGACACATCACATTTTTTCATAGAAAACAGTGCCTACCTGTGGATTTTGGCCTCTAGCTCAGCGGCCACCTAGGGAAACCTACCAAACCTGTGCATTTTTTAAAACTAGAGACCTTGGGGAATCCAAAATGGGGTGACTAGTGGGGCTCTGACCATGTTCGGTTACCCAGAATCCTTTGCAAACCTCAAAATTTGGCTAAAAAAACACATGTTCCTCACATTTCGGTGACAGAAAGTGCTGGAATCTGAGAGGAGGCACGAATTTCCTTCCACCCAGCGTTCCCCCATGTCTCCCGATAAAAATGATACCTCACTTGTGTGGGTAGGCCTAGAGGCCGCGACAGAATATGCCCCAAAACAAAACGTGGACACATCCCATTTTTGGGCAGAAAACTGAGCTGTTTTCTGCAAAGTGCCAACCTGTAGATTTTGACCTCTAGCTCAGCCGGCACCTAGGGAAACCTACCAAACCTGTACATTTTTGAAAACTAGAGACCTAGGTGAAGCCAAGATGGGGTGACTTGTGGGGCTCTGACCAGGTTCTGTTACCCAGAATCCTTTGCAAATCTCAAACTTTGGCTAAAAAAACAAATTTTCCTCAAATTTTGGTGACAGAAAGTCCGGGAATCAGAGAGGAGCCACGAATTTCCTTCCATCCAGCGTTCCCCCAAGTCTCTCGATAAAAATGATACCTCACTTGTGTGGGTAGGCCTAGCGCCCATGACAGGAAACGCCCCAAAACACAACATGGACACATCCCATTTTTTCACAGAAAACAGAGGTGTTTTTTGCAAAGTGCCTACCTGTAGATTTTGGCCTCTAGCTCAGTCGGCACCAAGGGAAACCTACCAAACCGTTGCATTTTTTAAAACTAGAGACATAGGGGAATCCAAGATGGGGTGACTTGTGGGGCTCTGACCAGGTTCTGTTACCCAGAATCCTTTGCAAACTTCAAAATTTGGCTAAAAAATACATTTTCCTCACATTATGGTGACAGAAAGTTCTGGAATCTGAGATGAGCCACAAACTACCTTCCACCCAGCGTTCCCCCAAGTCTCCTGATAAAAATGGTACCTCACTTGTGTGGGTAGGCCTAGTGGCCGTGACAGGATATGCCCCAAAACACAACGTGGACACATCCCATGTTTGGACAGAAAACTGAGCTGTTTTCTGCAAAGTGCCTACCTGTAGATTTTGGCCTCTAGCTCAGCCGGCACCTAGGGAAACCTACCAAACCTGTGCATTTTTGAAAACTAGAGACATAGGGGAATCCAAGATGGGGTAACTTGTGGGGCTCTGACCAGGTTCTGTTACCCAGAATCCTTTGCAAACCTCAAAATTTGGCTAAAAAAACACTTTTCCTCACATTTGGGTGACAGAATGTTCTGGAATCTGAGAGGAGCCACAAATTTCCTTCCACCCAGCGTTCCCGCAAGTCTCCCGATAAAAATGATACCTCACTTGTGTGGGTTGGCATAGCGCCCGCAACAGGAAACGCCCCAAAACACAACGTGGACACATCACATTTTTTTAAAGAAAACAGAGGTGTTTTTTGCAAAGTGCCTACCTGTAGATCTTGGCCTCTAGCTCAGCTGGCACCTAGGGAAACCTACCAAACTGGGCATTTTTTAAAACTAGAGACCTAAGGGAATCCAAGATGGGGTGACTTGTGGGGCTCTGACCAGGTTCTGTTACCCAGAATCCTTTGCAAACCTCAAAATTTGGCTAAAAAAACACATTTTCCTCACATTTCGGAGACAGAAAGTTCTGGAATCTGAGAGGACGGACAAATTTCCTTCCACCCAGAGTTCCCCAATGTCTCCCGGTAAAAATGATACCTCACTTGTGTGGGTAGGCCTAGCGCCCGCAACAGGAAACACCCCAAAACACAATGTGGACACATCACATTTTTTTAAAGAAAATAGAGGTGTTTTTTGCATAGTGCCTACCTGTAGATTTTGGCCTCTAGCTCAGCCGGCACCTACGGAAACCTACCAAACCTGTGCATTTTTGAAAACTAGAGTCATAGGGGAATCCAAGATGGGGTGACTTGTGGGGCTCTGACCAGGTTCTGTTACCCAGAATCCTTTGCAAACCTCAAAATTTGGCTAAAAAAACACATTTTCCTCACATTTCGGTGACAGAAAGTTCTGGAATCTGAGGGGAGCCACAAATTTCCTTCCACCCAGCGTTCCCGCAAGTCTCCCGATAAAAATGATACCTCACTTGTGTGGGTTGGCCTAGCGCCCGCGACAGGAAACGCCCCAAAACACAACGTGGACACATCCCATTTTTTTAAAGAAAACAGAGGTGTTTTTTGCAAAGTGCCTACCTGTAGATCTTGGCCTCTAGCTCAGCTGGCACCTAGGGAAACCTACCAAGCCTGTGCATTTTTGAAAACTAGAGACCTAAGGGAATCCAAGATGGGGTGACTTGTGGGGCTCTGACCAGGTTCTGTTACCCAGAATCCTTTGCAAACCTCAAAAGTTGGCTAAAAAAACACATGTTCCTCATATTTCTGTGACAGAAAGTTCTGGAATCTGAGAGGAGGCACAAATTTCCTTCCACCCAGCGTTCCCCCAAGTCTCCCGATAAAAATGGTACCTCACTTGTGTGGGTAGGCCTAGTGCCCGCAACAGGACATGGCCCAAAACACAATGTGGACACATCACATTTTTTCATAGAAAACAGTGCCTACCTGTGGATTTTGGCCTCTAGCTCAGCGGCCACCTAGGGAAACCTACCAAACCTGTGCATTTTTTAAAACTAGAGACCTTGGGGAATCCAGGATGGGGTGACTAGTGGGGCTCTGACCATGTTCTGTTTCCCAGAATCCTTTGCAAACCTCAAAATTTGGCAAAAAAAAACACATGTTCCTCACATTTCGGTGACAGAAAGTTCTGGAATCTGAGAGGAGGCACGAATTTCCTTCCACCCAGCGTTCCCCCATGTCTCCCGATAAAAATGATACCTCACTTGTGTGGGTAGGCCTAGTGACCGTGACAGGATATGCCCCAAAACACAACGTGGACACATCACATTTTTTTAAAGAAAATAGAGGTGTTTTTTGCAAAGTGCCTACCTGTAGATTTTGGCCTCTAGCTCAGCCGGCACTTAGGGAAACCTACCAAACCTGTGCATTTTTGAAAACTAGAGTCATAGGGGAATCCAAGATGGGGTGACATGTGGGGCTCTGACCAGGTTCTGTTACCCAGAATCCTTTGCAAACCTCAAAATTTGGCTAAAACAACACATTTTCCTCACATTTCGGTGACAGAAAGTTCTGGAATCTGAGAGGAGCCACAAATTTCCTTCCACCCAGCGTTCCCGCAAGTCTCCAGATAAAAATGATACCTCACTTGTGTGGGTTGGCCTAGCGCCCGCGACAGGAGACGCCCCAAAACACAACGTGGACACATCCCATTTTTTGAAAGAAAACAGAGGTGTTTTTTGCAAAGTGCCTACCTGTAGATCTTGGCCTCTAGCTCAGCTGGCACCTAGGGAAACCTACCAAACCTGTGCATTTTTGAAAACTAGAGACCTAAGGGAATCCAAAATGGGGTGACTTGTGTGGCTCTGACTAGGTTTTGTTACCCAGAATCCTTTGCAAACCTCAAAATTTGGCTAAAAAAACACATGTTCCTCATATTTCTGTGACAGAAAGTTCTGGAATCTGAGAGGAGCCACAAATTTCCTTCCAGCCAGCGTTCCCCCAAGTCTCCCGATAAAAATGGTACCTCACTTGTGTGGGTAGGCCTAGCGCCCGCAACAGGACATGGCCCAAAACACAATGTGGACACATCACATTTTTTCATAGAAAACAGTGCCTACCTGTGGATTTTGGCCTCTAGCTCAGCGGCCACCTAGGGAAACCTACCAAACCTGTGCATTTTTTAAAACTAGAGACCTTGGGGAATCCAAAATGGGGTGACTAGTGGGGCTCTGACCATGTTCGGTTACCCAGAATCCTTTGCAAACCTCAAAATTTGGCTAAAAAAACACATGTTCCTCACATTTCGGTGACAGAAAGTGCTGGAATCTGAGAGGAGGCACGAATTTCCTTCCACCCAGCGTTCCCCCATGTCTCCCGATAAAAATGATACCTCACTTGTGTGGGTAGGCCTAGAGGCCGCGACAGAATATGCCCCAAAACAAAACGTGGACACATCCCATTTTTGGGCAGAAAACTGAGCTGTTTTCTGCAAAGTGCCAACCTGTAGATTTTGACCTCTAGCTCAGCCGGCACCTAGGGAAACCTACCAAACCTGTACATTTTTGAAAACTAGAGACCTAGGTGAAGCCAAGATGGGGTGACTTGTGGGGCTCTGACCAGGTTCTGTTACCCAGAATCCTTTGCAAATCTCAAACTTTGGCTAAAAAAACAAATTTTCCTCAAATTTTGGAGACAGAAAGTCCGGGAATCAGAGAGGAGCCACGAATTTCCTTCCATCCAGCGTTCCCCCAAGTCTCTCGATAAAAATGATACCTCACTTGTGTGGGTAGGCCTAGCGCCCATGACAGGAAACGCCCCAAAACACAACATGGACACATCCCATTTTTTCACAGAAAACAGAGGTGTTTTTTGCAAAGTGCCTACCTGTAGATTTTGGCCTCTAGCTCAGTCGGCACCAAGGGAAACCTACCAAACCGTTGCATTTTTTAAAACTAGAGACATAGGGGAATCCAAGATGGGGTGACTTGTGGGGCTCTGACCAGGTTCTGTTACCCAGAATCCTTTGCAAACTTCAAAATTTGGCTAAAAAATACATTTTCCTCACATTATGGTGACAGAAAGTTCTGGAATCTGAGATGAGCCACAAACTACCTTCCACCCAGCGTTCCCCCAAGTCTCCTGATAAAAATGGTACCTCACTTGTGTGGGTAGGCCTAGTGGCCGTGACAGGATATGCCCCAAAACACAACGTGGACACATCCCATGTTTGGACAGAAATCTGAGCTGTTTTCTGCAAAGTGCCTACCTGTAGATTTTGGCCTCTAGCTCAGCCGGCACCTAGGGAAACCTACCAAACCTGTGCATTTTTGAAAACTAGAGACATAGGGGAATCCAAGATGGGGTAACTTGTGGGGCTCTGACCAGGTTCTGTTACCCAGAATCCTTTGCAAACCTCAAAATTTGGCTAAAAAAACACTTTTCCTCACATTTGGGTGACAGAATGTTCTGGAATCTGAGAGGAGCCACAAATTTCCTTCCACCCAGCGTTCCCGCAAGTCTCCCGATAAAAATGATACCTCACTTGTGTGGGTTGGCATAGCGCCCGCAACAGGAAACGCCCCAAAACACAACGTGGACACATCACATTTTTTTAAAGAAAACAGAGGTGTTTTTTGCAAAGTGCCTACCTGTAGATCTTGGCCTCTAGCTCAGCTGGCACCTAGGGAAACCTACCAAACTGGGCATTTTTTAAAACTAGAGACCTAAGGGAATCCAAGATGGGGTGACTTGTGGGGCTCTGACCAGGTTCTGTTACCCAGAATCCTTTGCAAACCTCAAAATTTGGCTAAAAAAACACATTTTCCTCACATTTCGGAGACAGAAAGTTCTGGAATCTGAGAGGACGGACAAATTTCCTTCCACCCAGAGTTCCCCAATGTCTCCCGGTAAAAATGATACCTCACTTGTGTGGGTAGGCCTAGCGCCCGCAACAGGAAACACCCCAAAACACAATGTGGACACATCACATTTTTTTAAAGAAAATAGAGGTGTTTTTTGCATAGTGCCTACCTGTAGATTTTGGCCTCTAGCTCAGCCGGCACCTACGGAAACCTACCAAACCTGTGCATTTTTGAAAACTAGAGTCATAGGGGAATCCAAGATGGGGTGACTTGTGGGGCTCTGACCAGGTTCTGTTACCCAGAATCCTTTGCAAACCTCAAAATTTGGCTAAAAAAACACATTTTCCTCACATTTCGGTGACAGAAAGTTCTGGAATCTGAGGGGAGCCACAAATTTCCTTCCACCCAGCGTTCCCGCAAGTCTCCCGATAAAAATGATACCTCACTTGTGTGGGTTGGCCTAGCGCCCGCGACAGGAAACGCCCCAAAACACAACGTGGACACATCCCATTTTTTTAAAGAAAACAGAGGTGTTTTTTGCAAAGTGCCTACCTGTAGATCTTGGCCTCTAGCTCAGCTGGCACCTAGGGAAACCTACCAAGCCTGTGCATTTTTGAAAACTAGAGACCTAAGGGAATCCAAGATGGGGTGACTTGTGGGGCTCTGACCAGGTTCTGTTACCCAGAATCCTTTGCAAACCTCAAAAGTTGGCTAAAAAAACACATGTTCCTCATATTTCTGTGACAGAAAGTTCTGGAATCTGAGAGGAGGCACAAATTTCCTTCCACCCAGCGTTCCCCCAAGTCTCCCGATAAAAATGGTACCTCACTTGTGTGGGTAGGCCTAGCGCCCGCAACAGGACATGGCCCAAAACACAATGTGGACACATCACATTTTTTCATAGAAAACAGTGCCTACCTGTGGATTTTGGCCTCTAGCTCAGCGGCCACCTAGGGAAACCTACCAAACCTGTGCATTTTTTAAAACTAGAGACATAGGGGAATCCAAGAAGGGGTGACTTGTGGGGCTCTGACCAGGTTCTGTTACCCAGAATCCTTTGCAAACTTCAAAATTTGGCTAAAAAACACATTTTACTCACATTATGGTGACAGAAAGTTCTGGAATCTGAGAGGAGCCACAAATTTCCTTTAACCCAGCGTTCCCCCAAGTCTCCTGATAAAAATGGTACCTCACTTGTGTGGGTAGGCCTAGCGCCCGCAACAGGAATTGGCCCAAAACACAACGTGGACACATCACATTTTTTCATAGAAAACAGTGCCTACCTGTGGATTTTGGCCTCTAGCATAGCCGACACCTAGGGAAACCTACCAAGCCTGTGCATTTTTGAAAACTAGAGACCTTGGGGAATCCAAGATGGGGTGACTAGTGGGGCTCTGACCTTGTTCTGTTTCCCAGAATCCTTTGCAAACCTCAAAATTTGGCTAAAAAAACACATTTTCCTCACATTTCGGTGACAGAAAGTTCTGGAATCTGAGGGGAGCCACAAATTTCCTTCCACCCAGCGTTCCCGCAAGTCTCCCGATAAAAATGATACCTCACTTGTGTGGGTTGGCCTAGCGCCCGCGACAGGAAACGCCCCAAAACACAACGTGGACACATCACATTTTTTCATAGAAAACAGTGCCTACCTGTGGATTTTGGCCTCTAGCTCAGTCGGCACCAAGGTAAACCTACCAAACCTGTGCATTTTTTAAAACTAGAGACATAGGGGAATCCAAGATGGGGTGACTTGTGGGGCTCTGAGCAGGTTCTGTTACACAGAATCCTTTGCAAACTTCAAAATTTGGCTAAAAAACACATTTTCCTCACATTATGGTGACAGAAAGTTCTGGAATCTGAGAGGAGCCACAAATTTCCTTCCACCCAGCGTTCCCCCAAGTCTCCTGATAAAAATGATACCTCACTTGTGTGGGTATGCCTAGCGCCCGCAACAGGAAATGGCCCAAAACACAACGTGGACACATCACATTTTTTCATAGAAAACAGTGCCTACCTGTGGATTTTGGCCTCTAGCTCAGCCGGCACCTAGGGAAACCTACCAAACCTGTGCATTTTTGAAAACTAGAGACCTTGGGGAATCCAAGATGGGGTGACTAGTGGGGCTCTGACCATGTTCTGTTTCCCAGAATCCTTTGCAAACCTCAAAATGTGGCAAAAAAAAAACACATGTTCCTCACATTTCGGTGACAGAAAGTTCTGGAATCTGAGAGGAGGCACGAATTTCCTTCCACCCAGCGTTCCCCCATGTCTCCCGATAAAAATGATACCTCACTTGTGTGGGTAGGCCTAGTGGCCGTGACAGGATATGCCCCAAAACACAACGTGGACACATCACATTTTTTTTAAAGAAAATAGAGGTGTTTTTTGCAAAGTGCCTACCTGTAGATTTTGGCCTCTAGCTCAGCCGGCACCTAGGGAAACCTACCAAACCTGTGCATTTTTGAAAACTAGAGACCTAAGGGAATCCAAGATGGGGTGACTTGTGGGGCTCTGACCAGGTTCTGTTACCCAGAATCCTTTGCAAACCTCAAAATTTGGCTAAAGAAACACATTTTCCTCACATTTCGGTGACAGAAAGTTCTGGAATCTGAGAGGAGCCACAAATTTCATTCCACCCAGCGTTCCCGCAAGTCTCCCGATAAAAATGATACCTCACTTGTGTGGGTTGGCCTAGCGCCCGCGACAGGAAACGCCCCAAAACACAACGTGGACACATCCCATTTTTTTAAAGAAAACAGAGGTGTTTTTTGCAAAGTGCCTACCTGTAGATCCTGGCCTCTAGCTCAGCTGGCACCTAGGGAAACCTACCAAACCTGTGCATTTTTGAAAACTAGAGACCTAAGGGAATCCAAAATGGGGTGACTTATGGGGCTCTGACCAGGTTCTGTTACCCAGAATCCTTTGCAAACCTCAAAATTTGTCTAAAAAAACACATGTTCCTCATATTTCTGTGACAGAAAGTTCTGGAATCTGAGAGGAGGCACAAATTTCCTTCCAGCCAGCGTTCCCCCAAGTCTCCCGATAAAAATGGTACCTCACTTGTGTGGGTAGGCCTAGCGCCCGCAACAGGACATGGCCCAAAACACAATGTGGACACATCACATTTTTTCATAGAAAACAGTGCCTACCTGTGGATTTTGGCCTTTAGCTCAGCGGCCACCTAGGGAAACCTACCAAACCTGTGCATTTTTTAAAACTAGAGACCTTGGGGAATCCAAAATGGGGTGACTAGTGGGGCTCTGACCATGTTCGGTTACCCAGAAACCTTTGCAAACCTCAAAATTTGGCTAAAAAAACACATGTTCCTCACATTTCGGTGACAGAAAGTGCTGGAATCTGAGAGGAGGCACGAATTTCCTTCCACCCAGCGTTCCCCCATGTCTCCCGATAAAAATGATACCTCACTTGTGAGGGTAGGCCTAGAGGCCGCTACAGAATATGGCCCAAAACAAAACGTGGACACATCCCATTTTTGGGCAGAAAACTGAGCTGTTTTCTGCAAAGTGCCAACCTGTAGATTTTGACCTCTAGCTCAGCCGGCACCTAGGGAAACCTACCAAACCTGTACATTTTTGAAAACTAGAGACCTAGGTGAAGCCAAGATGGGGTGACTTGTGGGGCTCTGACCAGGTTCTGTTACCCAGAATCCTTTGCAAATCTCAAACTTTGGCTAAAAAAACAAATTTTCCTCAAATTTTGGTGACAGAAAGTCCTGGAATCAGAGAGGAGCCACGAATTTCCTTCCATCCAGCGTTCCCCCAAGTCTCTCGATAAAAATGATACCTCACTTGTGTGGGTAGGCCTAGCGCCCATGACAGGAAACGCCCCAAAACACAACATGGACACATCCCATTTTTTCACAGAAAACAGAGGTGTTTTTTGCAAAGTGCCTACCTGTAGATTTTGGCCTCTAGCTCAGTCGGCACCAAGGGAAACCTACCAAACCTGTGCATTTTTGAAAACTAGAGACATAGGGGAATCCAAGATGGGTTGACTTGTGGGGCTCTGACCAGGTTCTGTTACCCAGAATCCTTTGCAAACTTCAAAATTTGGCTAAAAAATACATTTTCCTCACATTATGGTGACAGATAGTTCTGGAATCTGAGAGGAGCCACAAATTTCCTTCCACCCAGCGTTCCCCCAAGTCTCCTGATAAAAATGGTACCTCACTTGTGTGGGTAGGCATAGCGCCCGCAACAGGAATTGGCCCAAAACACAACGTGGACACATCACATTTTTTCATAGAAAACAGTGCCTACCTGTGGATTTTGGCCTCTAGCTCAGCCGGCACCTAGGGAAACCTACCAAACCTGTGCATTTTTGAAAACTAGAGACCTTGGGGAATCCAAGATGGGGTGACTAGTGGGGCTCTGACCATGTTCTGTTTCCCAGAATCCTTTGCAAACCTCAAAATTTGGCTAAAAAAACACATGTTCCTCAAATTTCGGTGACAGAAAGTTCTGGAATCTGAGAGGAGGCACGAATTTCCTTCCACCCAGCGTTCCCCCATGTCTCCCGATAAAAATGATACCTCACTTGTGTGGGTAGGCCTAGTGGCCGTGACAGGATAGGCCCCAAAACACAACGTGGACACATCCCATGTTTGGACAGAAAACTGAGCTGTTTTCTGCAAACTGCCTACCTGTAGATTTTGGCCTCTAGCTCAGCCGGCACCTAGGGAAACCTACCAAACCTGTGCATTTTTGAAAACTAGAGACCTTGGTGAATCCAAGATGGGGTGACTAGTGGGGCTCTGACCATGTTCTGTTTCCCAGAATCCTTTGCAAATCTCAAAATTTGGCTAAAAAAACACATATTCCTCACATTTCGGTGACAGAAAGTTCTGGAATCTGAGAGGAGCCACAAATTTTCTTCCACCCAGCGTTCCCGCAAGTCTCCCGATAAAAATGATACCTCACTTGTGTGGGTTGGCCTAGCGCCCGCGACAGGAAACGCCCCAAAACACAACGTGGACACATCACATTTTTTTAAAGAAAACAGAGGTGTTTTTTGCAAAGTGCCTACCTGTAGATCTTGGCCTCTAGCTCAGCTGGCACCTAGGGAAACCTACCAAACTGGGCATTTTTTAAAACTAGAGACCTAAGGGAATCCAAGATGGGGTGACTTGTGGGGCTCTGACCAGGTTCTGTTACCCAGAATCCTTTGCAAACCTCAAAATTTGGCTAAAAAAACACATTTTCCTCACATTTCGGAGACAGAAAGTTCTGGAATCTGAGAGGACGGACAAATTTCCTTCCACCCAGAGTTCCCCAATGTCTCCCGGTAAAAATGATACCTCACTTGTGTGGGTAGGCCTAGCGCCCGCGACAGGAAACGCCCCAAAACACAATGTGGACACATCACATTTTTTTAAAGAAAATAGAGGTGTTTTTTGCATAGTGCCTACCTGTAGATTTTGGCCTCTAGCTCAGCCGGCACCTACGGAAACCTACCAAACCTGTGCATTTTTGAAAACTAGAGTCATAGGGGAATCCAAGATGGGGTGACTTGTGGGGCTCTGAACAGGTTCTGTTACCCAGAATCCTTTGCAAACCTCAAAATTTGGCTAAAAAAACACATTTTCCTCACATTTCGGTGACAGAAAGTTCTGGAATCTGAGGGGAGCCACAAATTTCCTTCCACCCAGCGTTCCCGCAAGTCTCCCGATAAAAATGATACCTCACTTGTGTGGGTTGGCCTAGCGCCCGCGACAGGAAACGCCCCAAAACACAACGTGGACACATCCCATTTTTTTTAAAGAAAACAGAGGTGTTTTTTGCAAAATGCCTACCTGTAGATCTTGGCCTCTAGCTCAGCTGGCACCTAGGGAACCCTACCAAGCCTGTGCATTTTTGAAAACTAGAGACCTAAGGGAATCCAAGATGGGGTGACTTGTGGGGCTCTGACCAGGTTCTGTTACCCAGAATCCTTTGCAAACCTCAAAATTTGGCAAAAAAAACACATGTTCCTCATATTTCTGTGACAGAAAGTTCTGGAATCTGAAAGGAGGCACAAATTTCCTTCCACCCAGCGTTCCCCCAAGTCTCCCGATAAAAATGGTACCTCACTTGTGTGGGTAGGCATAGCGCCCGCAACAGGACATGGCCCAAAACACAATGTGGACACATCACATTTTTTCATAGAAAACAGTGCCTACCTGTGGATTTTGGCCTCTAGCTCAGCGGCCACCTAGGGAAACCTACCAAACCTGTGCATTTTTTTAAACTAGAGACATAGGGGAATCCAAGATGGGGTGACTTGTGGGGCTCTGACCAGGTTCTGTTACCCAGAATCCTTTGCAAACTTCAAAATATGGCTTAAAAACACATTTTACTCACATTATGGTGACAGAAAGTGCTGGAATCTGAGAGGAGCCACAAATTTCCTTCCACCCAGCGTTCCCCCAAGTCTCCTGATAAAAATGGTACCTCACTTGTGTGGGTAGGCCTAGCGCCCGCAACAGGAAATGGCCCAAAACACAACGTGGACACATCACATTTTTTCATAGAAAACAGTGCCTACCTGTGGAGTTTGGCCTCTAGCTCAGCCGGCACCTAGGGAAACCTACCAAACCTGTGCATTTTTGAAAACTAGAGACATAGGGGAATCCAAGATGGGATGACTAGTGGGGCTCTGACCATGTTCTGTTTCCCAGAATCCTTTGTAAACCTCAAAATTTGGCTAAAAAAACACATGTTCCTAACATTTCGGTGACAGAAAGTTCTGGAATCTGAGAGGAGGCACGAATTTCCTTCCACCCAGCGTTCCCCCATGTCTCCCGATACAAATTATACCTCACTTGTGTGGGTAGGCCTAGCGGCCGCGACAGGAAATGGCCCAAAACACAACGTGGACACATCACATTTTTTCATAGAAAACAGTGCCTACCTGTGGATTTTGGCCTCTAGCTCAGTCGGCACCAAGGTAAACCTACCAAACCTGTGCATTTTTGAAAACTAGAGACATAGGGGAATCCAAGATGGGGTGACTTGTGGGGCTCTGAGCAGGTTCTGTTACCCAGAATCCTTTGCAAACTTCAAAATTTGGCTAAAAAACACATTTTCCTCACATTATGGTGACAGAAAGTTCTGGAATCTGAGAGGAGCCGCACATTTCCTTCCACCCAGCGTTCCCCCAAGTCTCCTGATAAAAATGGTACCTCACTTGTGTGGGTATGCCTAGCGCCCGCAACAGGAAATGGCCCAAAACACAACGTGGACACATCACATTTTTTCATAGAAAACAGTGCCTACCTGTGGATTTTGGCCTCTAGTTCAGCCGGCACCTAGGGAAACCTACCAAACCTGTGCATTTTTGAAAACTAGAGACCTTGGGGAATCCAAGATGGGGTGACTAGTGGGGCTCTGACCATGTTCTGTTTCCCAGAATCCTTTGCAAACCTCAAAATTTGGCAAAAAAAAAACACATGTTCCTCACATTTCGGTGACAGAAAGTTCTGGAATCTGAGAGGAGGCACGAATTTCCTTCCACCCAGCGTTCCCCCATGTCTCCCGATAAAAATGATACCTCACTTGTGTGGGTAGGCCTAGTGGCCGTGACAGGATATGCCCCAAAACACAACGTGGACACATCACATTTTTTTAAAGAAAATAGAGGTGTTTTTTGCAAAGTGCCTACCTGTAGATTTTGGCCTCTAGCTCAGCCGGCACCTAGGGAAACCTACCAAATCTGTGCATTTTTGAAAACTAGAGACCTAAGGGAATCCAAAATGGGGTGACTTGTGGGGCTCTTACCAGGTTCTGTTACCCAGAATCCTTTGCAAACCTCAAAATTTGGCTAAAGAAACACATTTTCCTCACATTTCGGTGACAGAAAGTTCTGGAATCTGAGAGGAGCCACAAATTTCCTTCCACCCAGCGTTCCCGCAAGTCTCCCGATAAATATGATACCTCACTTGTGTGGGTTGGCCTAGCGCCCGCGACAGGAAACGCCCCAAAACACAACGTGGACACATCCCATTTTTTGAAAGAAAACAGAGGTGTTTTTTGCATAGTGCCTACCTGTAGATCTTGGCCTCTAGCTCAGCTGGCACCTAGGGAAACCTACCAAACCTGTGCATTTTTGAAAACTAGAGACCTAAGGGAATCCAAAATGGGGTGACTTGTGGGGCTCTGACCAGTTTCTGTTACCCAGAATCCTTTGCAAACCTCAAAATTTGGCTAAAAAAACACATGTTCCTCATATTTCTGTGACAGAAAGTTCTGGAATCTGAGAGGAGGCACAAATTTCCTTCCAGCCAGCGTTCCCCCAAGTCTCCCGATAAAAATGGTACCTCACTTGTGTGGGTAGGCCTAGCGCCCGCAACAGGACATGGCCCAAAACACAATGTGGACACATCACATTTTTTCATAGAAAACAGTGCCTACCTGTGGATTTTGCCCTCTAGCTCAGCGGCCACCTAGGGAAACCTACCAAACCTGTGCATTTTTTAAAACTAGAGACCTTGGGGAATCCAAAATGGGGTGACTAGTGGGGCTCTTACCATGTTCGGTTACCCAGAATCCTTTGCAAACCTCAAAATTTGGCTAAAAAAACACATGTTCCTCACATTTCGGTGACAGAAAGTGCTGGAATCTGAGAGGAGGCACGAATTTCCTTCCACCCAGCGTTCCCCCATGTCTCCCGATAAAAATGATACCTCACTTGTGTGGGTAGGCCTAGAGGCCGCGACAGAATATGCCCCAAAACAAAACGTGGACACATCCCATTTTTGGGCAGAAAACTGAGCTGTTTTCTGCAAAGTGCCAACCTGTAGATTTTGACCTCTAGCTCAGCCGGCACCTAGGGAAACCTACCAAACCTGTACATTTTTGAAAACTAGAGACCTAGGTGAAGCCAAGATGGGGTGACTTGTGGGGCTCTGACCAGGTTCTGTTACCCAGAATCCTTTGCAAATCTCAAACTTTGGCTAAAAAAACAAATTTTCCTCAAATTTTGGTGACAGAAAGTCCTGGAATCAGAGAGGAGCCACGAATTTCCTTCCATCCAGCGTTCCCCCAAGTCTCTCGATAAAAATGATACCTCACTTGTGTGGGTAGGCCTAGCGCCCATGACAGGAAACGCCCCAAAACACAACATGGACACATCCCATTTTTTCACAGAAAACAGAGGTGTTTTTTGCAAAGTGCCTACCTGTAGATTTTGGCCTCTAGCTCAGTCGGCACCAAGGGAAACCTACCAAACCTGTGCATTTTTTAAAACTAGAGACATAGGGGAATCCAAGATGGGGTGACTTGTGGGGCTCTGACCAGGTTCTGTTACCCAGAATCCTTTGCAAACTTCAAAATTTGGCTAAAAAATACATTTTCCTCACATTATGATGACAGAAAGTTGTGGAATCTGAGAGGAGCCACAAATTTCCTTCCACCCAGCGTTCCCCCAAGTCTCCTGATAAAAATGGTACCTCACTTGTGTGGGTAGGCCTAGCGCCCGCAACAGGAATTGGCCCAAAACACAACGTGGACACATCACATTTTTTCATAGAAAACAGTGCCTACCTGTGGATTTTGGCCTCTAGCTCAGCCGGCACCTAGGGAAACCTACCAAACCTGTGCATTTTTGAAAACTAGAGACCTTGGGGAATCCAAGATGGGGTGACTAGTGGGGCTCTGACCATGTTCTGTTTCCCAGAATCCTTTGCAAACCTCAAAATTTGGCTAAAAAAACACATGTTCCTCACATTTCGGTGACAGAAAGTTCTGGAATCTGAGAGGAGGCACGAATTTCCTTCCACCCAGCGTTCCCCCATGTCTCCCGATAAAAATGATACCTCACTTGTGTGGGTAGGCCTAGTGGCCGTGACAGGATATGCCCCAAAACACAACGTGGACACATCCCATGTTTGGACAGAAAACTGAGCTGTTTTCTGCAAAGTGCCTACCTGTAGATTTTGGCCTCTAGCTCAGCCGGCACCTAGGGAAACCTACCAAACCTGTGCATTTTTGAAAACTAGAGACCTTGGGGAATCCAAGATGGGGTGACTAGTGGGGCTCTGACCATGTTCTGTTTCCCAGAATCCTTTGCAAACCTCAAAATTTGGCTAAAAAAACACATTTTCCTCACATTTCGGTGACAGAAAGTTCTGGAATCTGAGAGGAGCCACAAATTTCCTTCCACCCAGCGTTCCCGCAAGTCTCCCGATAAAAATGATACCTCACTTGTGTGGGTTGGCCTAGCGCCCGCGACAGGAAACGCCCCAAAACACAACGTGGACACATCACATTTTTTTAAAGAAAACAGAGGTGTTTTTTGCAAAGTGCCTACCTGTAGATCTTGGCCTCTAGCTCAGCTGGCACCTAGGGAAACCTGCCAAACTGGGCATTTTTTAAAACTAGAGACCTAAGGGAATCCAAGATGGGGTGACTTGTGGGGCTCTGACCAGGTTCTGTTACCCAGAATCCTTTGCAAACCTCAAAATTTGGCTAAAAAAACACATTTTCCTCACATTTCGGAGACAGAAAGTTCTGGAATCTGAGAGGACGGACAAATTTCCTTCCACCCAGAGTTCCCCAATGTCTCCCGGTAAAAATGATACCTCACTTGTGTGGGTAGGCCTAGCGCCCGCGACAGGAAACGCCCCAAAACACAATGTGGACACATCACATTTTTTTAAAGAAAATAGAGGTGTTTTTTGCATAGTGCCTACCTGTAGATTTTGGCCTCTAGCTCAGCCGGCACCTACGGAAACCTACCAAACCTGTGCATTTTTGAAAACTAGAGTCATAGGGGAATCCAAGATGGGGTGACTTGTGGGGCTCTGACCAGGTTCTGTTACCCAGAATCCTTTGCAAACCTCAAAATTTGGCTAAAAAAACACATTTTCCTCACATTTCGGTGACAGAAAGTTCTGGAATCTGAGGGGAGCCACAAATTTCCTTCCACCCAGCGTTCCCGCAAGTCTCCCGATAAAAATGATACCTCACTTGTGTGGGTTGGCCTAGCGACCGCGACAGGAAACGCCCCAAAACACAACGTGGACACATCCCATTTTTTTAAAGAAAACAGAGGTGTTTTTTGCAAAGTGCCTACCTGTAGATCTTGGCCTCTAGCTCAGCTGGCACCTAGGGAAACCTACCAAGCCTGTGCATTTTTGAAAACTAGAGACCTAAGGGAATCCAAGATGGGGTGACTTGTGGGGCTCTGACCAGGTTCTGTTACCCAGAATCCTTTGCAAACCTCAAAAGTTGGCTAAAAAAACACATGTTCCTCATATTTCTGTGACAGAAAGTTCTGGAATCTGAGAGGAGGCACAAATTTCCTTCCACCCAGCGTTCCCCCAAGTCTCCCGATAAAAATGGTACCTCACTTGTGTGGGTAGGCCTAGCGCCCGCAACAGGACATGGCCCAAAACACAATGTGGACACATCACATTTTTTCATAGAAAACAGTGCCTACCTGTGGATTTTGGCCTCTAGCTCAGCGGCCACCTAGGGAAACCTACCAAACCTGTGCATTTTTTAAAACTAGAGACATAGGGGAATCCAAGATGGGGTGACTTGTGGGGCTCTGACCAGGTTCTGTTACCCAGAATCCTTTGCAAACTTCAAAATTTGGCTAAAAAACACATTTTACTCACATTATGGTGACAGAAAGTTCTGGAATCTGAGAGGAGCCACAAATTTCCTTTAACCCAGCGTTCCCCCAAGTCTCCTGATAAAAATGGTACCTCACTTGTGTGGGTAGGCCTAGCGCCCGCAACAGGAATTGGCCCAAAACACAACGTGGACACATCACATTTTTTCATAGAAAACAGTGCCTACCTGTGGATTTTGGCCTCTAGCATAGCCGACACCTAGGGAAACCTACCAAACCTGTGCATTTTTGAAAACTAGAGACCTTGGGGAATCCAAGATGGGGTGACTAGTGGGGCTCTGACCTTGTTCTGTTTCCCAGAATCCTTTGCAAACCTCAAAATTTGGCTAAAAAAACACATGTTCCTCACATTTCGGTGACAGAAAGTTCTGGAATCTGAGAGGAGGCACGAATTTCCTTCCACCCAGCGTTCCCCCATGTCTCCCGATATAAAATGATACCTCACTTGTGTGGGTATACCTGGTGGCCGTGACAGGATATGCCCCAAAACACAACGTGGACACATCCCATGTTTGGACAGAAAACTGAGCTGTTTTCTGCAAAGTGCCTACCTGTAGATTTTGGCCTCTAGCTCAGCCGGCACCTAGGGAAACCTACCAAACCTGTGCATTTTTGAAAACTAGAGACATAGGGGAATCCAAGATGGGGTGACTTGTGGGGCTCTGACCAGGTTCTGTTACCCAGAATCCTTTGCAAACCTCAAAATGTGGCTAAAAAAACACTTTTCCTCACATTTCGGTGACAGAATGTTCTGGAATCTGAGAGGAGCCACAAATTTCCTTCCACCCAGCGTTCCCGCAAGTCTCCCGATAAAAATGATACCTCACTTGTGTGGGTTGGCATAGCGCCCGCAACAGGAAACGCCCCAAAACACAACGTGGACACATCACATTTTTTTAAAGAAAACAGAGGTGTTTTTTGCAAAGTGCCTACCTGTAGATCTTGGCCTCTAGCTCAGCTGGCACCTAGGGAAACCTACCAAACTGGGCATTTTTTAAAACTAGAGACCTAAGGGAATCCAAGATGGGGTGACTTGTGGGGCTCTGACCAGGTTCTGTTACCCAGAATCCTTTGCAAACCTCAAAATTTGGCTAAAAAAACACATTTTCCTCACATTTCGGAGACAGAAAGTTCTGGAATCTGAGAGGACGGACAAATTTCCTTCCACCCAGAGTTCCCCAATGTCTCCTGGTAAAAATGATACCTCACTTGTGTGGGTAGGCCTAGCGCCCGCAACAGGAAACTCCCCAAAACACAATGTGGACACATCACATTTTTTTAAAGAAAATAGAGGTGTTTTTTGCATAGTGCCTACCTGTAGATTTTGGCCTCTAGCTCAGCCGGCACCTACGGAAACCTACCAAACCTGTGCATTTTTGAAAACTAGAGTCATAGGGGAATCCAAGATGGGGTGACTTGTGGGGCTCTGACCAGGTTCTGTTACCCAGAATCCTTTGCAAACCTCAAAATTTGGCTAAAAAAACACATTTTCCTCACATTTCGGTGACAGAAAGTTCTGGAATCTGAGGGGAGCCACAAATTTCCTTCCACCCAGCGTTCCCGCAAGTCTCCCGATAAAAATGATACCTCACTTGTGTGGGTTGGCCTAGCGCCCGCGACAGGAAACGCCCCAAAACACAACGTGGACACATCCCATTTTTTTAAAGAAAACAGAGGTGTTTTTTGCAAAGTGCCTACCTGTAGATCTTGGCCTCTAGCTCAGCTGGCACCTAGGGAAACCTACCAAGCCTGTGCATTTTTGAAAACTAGAGACCTAAGGGAATCCAAGATGGGGTGACTTGTGGGGCTCTGACCAGGTTCTGTTACCCAGAATCCTTTGCAAACCTCAAAAGTTGGCTAAAAAAACACATGTTCCTCATATTTCTGTGACAGAAAGTTCTGGAATCTGAAATGAGGCACAAATTTCCTTCCACCCAGCGTTCCCCCAAGTCTCCCGATAAAAATGGTACCTCACTTGTGTGGGTAGGCATAGCGCCCGCAACAGGACATGGCCCAAAACACAATGTGGACACATCACATTTTTTCATAGAAAACAGTGCCTACCTGTGGATTTTGGCCTCTAGCTCAGCGGCCACCTAGGGAAACCTACCAAACCTGTGCATTTTTTTAAACTAGAGACATAGGGGAATCCAAGATGGGGTGACTTGTGGGGCTCTGACCAGGTTCTGTTACCCAGAATCCTTTGCAAACTTCAAAATTTGGCTAAAAAATACATTTTCCTCACATTATGATGACAGAAAGTTGTGGAATCTGAGAGGAGCCACAAATTTCCTTCCACCCAGCGTTCCCCCAAGTCTCCTGATAAAAATGGTACCTCACTTGTGTGGGTAGGCCTAGCGCCCGCAACAGGAATTGGCCCAAAACACAACGTGGACACATCACATTTTTTCATAGAAAACAGTGCCTACCTGTGGATTTTGGCCTCTAGCTCAGCCGGCACCTAGGGAAACCTACCAAACCTGTGCATTTTTGAAAACTAGAGACCTTGGGGAATCCAAGATGGGGTGACTAGTGGGGCTCTGACCATGTTCTGTTTCCCAGAATCCTTTGCAAACCTCAAAATTTGGCTAAAAAAACACATGTTCCTCACATTTCGGTGACAGAAAGTTCTGGAATCTGAGAGGAGGCACGAATTTCCTTCCACCCAGCGTTCCCCCATGTCTCCCGATAAAAATGATACCTCACTTGTGTGGGTAGGCCTAGTGGCCGTGACAGGATATGCCCCAAAACACAACGTGGACACATCCCATGTTTGGACAGAAAACTGAGCTGTTTTCTGCAAAGTGCCTACCTGTAGATTTTGGCCTCTAGCTCAGCCGGCACCTAGGGAAACCTACCAAACCTGTGCATTTTTGAAAACTAGAGACCTTGGGGAATCCAAGATGGGGTGACTAGTGGGGCTCTGACCATGTTCTGTTTCCCAGAATCCTTTGCAAACCTCAAAATTTGGCTAAAAAAACACATTTTCCTCACATTTCGGTGACAGAAAGTTCTGGAATCTGAGAGGAGCCACAAATTTCCTTCCACCCAGCGTTCCCGCAAGTCTCCCGATAAAAATGATACCTCACTTGTGTGGGTTGGCCTAGCGCCCGCGACAGGAAACGCCCCAAAACACAACGTGGACACATCACATTTTTTTAAAGAAAACAGAGGTGTTTTTTGCAAAGTGCCTACCTGTAGATCTTGGCCTCTAGCTCAGCTGGCACCTAGGGAAACCTGCCAAACTGGGCATTTTTTAAAACTAGAGACCTAAGGGAATCCAAGATGGGGTGACTTGTGGGGCTCTGACCAGGTTCTGTTACCCAGAATCCTTTGCAAACCTCAAAATTTGGCTAAAAAAACACATTTTCCTCACATTTCGGAGACAGAAAGTTCTGGAATCTGAGAGGACGGACAAATTTCCTTCCACCCAGAGTTCCCCAATGTCTCCCGGTAAAAATGATACCTCACTTGTGTGGGTAGGCCTAGCGCCCGCGACAGGAAACGCCCCAAAACACAATGTGGACACATCACATTTTTTTAAAGAAAATAGAGGTGTTTTTTGCATAGTGCCTACCTGTAGATTTTGGCCTCTAGCTCAGCCGGCACCTACGGAAACCTACCAAACCTGTGCATTTTTGAAAACTAGAGTCATAGGGGAATCCAAGATGGGGTGACTTGTGGGGCTCTGACCAGGTTCTGTTACCCAGAATCCTTTGCAAACCTCAAAATTTGGCTAAAAAAACACATTTTCCTCACATTTCGGTGACAGAAAGTTCTGGAATCTGAGGGGAGCCACAAATTTCCTTCCACCCAGCGTTCCCGCAAGTCTCCCGATAAAAATGATACCTCACTTGTGTGGGTTGGCCTAGCGACCGCGACAGGAAACGCCCCAAAACACAACGTGGACACATCCCATTTTTTTAAAGAAAACAGAGGTGTTTTTTGCAAAGTGCCTACCTGTAGATCTTGGCCTCTAGCTCAGCTGGCACCTAGGGAAACCTACCAAGCCTGTGCATTTTTGAAAACTAGAGACCTAAGGGAATCCAAGATGGGGTGACTTGTGGGGCTCTGACCAGGTTCTGTTACCCAGAATCCTTTGCAAACCTCAAAAGTTGGCTAAAAAAACACATGTTCCTCATATTTCTGTGACAGAAAGTTCTGGAATCTGAGAGGAGGCACAAATTTCCTTCCACCCAGCGTTCCCCCAAGTCTCCCGATAAAAATGGTACCTCACTTGTGTGGGTAGGCCTAGCGCCCGCAACAGGACATGGCCCAAAACACAATGTGGACACATCACATTTTTTCATAGAAAACAGTGCCTACCTGTGGATTTTGGCCTCTAGCTCAGCGGCCACCTAGGGAAACCTACCAAACCTGTGCATTTTTTAAAACTAGAGACATAGGGGAATCCAAGATGGGGTGACTTGTGGGGCTCTGACCAGGTTCTGTTACCCAGAATCCTTTGCAAACTTCAAAATTTGGCTAAAAAACACATTTTACTCACATTATGGTGACAGAAAGTTCTGGAATCTGAGAGGAGCCACAAATTTCCTTTAACCCAGCGTTCCCCCAAGTCTCCTGATAAAAATGGTACCTCACTTGTGTGGGTAGGCCTAGCGCCCGCAACAGGAATTGGCCCAAAACACAACGTGGACACATCACATTTTTTCATAGAAAACAGTGCCTACCTGTGGATTTTGGCCTCTAGCATAGCCGACACCTAGGGAAACCTACCAAACCTGTGCATTTTTGAAAACTAGAGACCTTGGGGAATCCAAGATGGGGTGACTAGTGGGGCTCTGACCTTGTTCTGTTTCCCAGAATCCTTTGCAAACCTCAAAATTTGGCTAAAAAAACACATGTTCCTCACATTTCGGTGACAGAAAGTTCTGGAATCTGAGAGGAGGCACGAATTTCCTTCCACCCAGCGTTCCCCCATGTCTCCCGATATAAAATGATACCTCACTTGTGTGGGTATACCTGGTGGCCGTGACAGGATATGCCCCAAAACACAACGTGGACACATCCCATGTTTGGACAGAAAACTGAGCTGTTTTCTGCAAAGTGCCTACCTGTAGATTTTGGCCTCTAGCTCAGCCGGCACCTAGGGAAACCTACCAAACCTGTGCATTTTTGAAAACTAGAGACATAGGGGAATCCAAGATGGGGTGACTTGTGGGGCTCTGACCAGGTTCTGTTACCCAGAATCCTTTGCAAACCTCAAAATGTGGCTAAAAAAACACATTTTCCTCACATTTCGGTGACAGAATGTTCTGGAATCTGAGAGGAGCCACAAATTTCCTTCCACCCAGCGTTCCCGCAAGTCTCCCGATAAAAATGATACCTCACTTGTGTGGGTTGGCATAGCGCCCGCAACAGGAAACGCCCCAAAACACAACGTGGACACATCACATTTTTTTAAAGAAAACAGAGGTGTTTTTTGCAAAGTGCCTACCTGTAGATCTTGGCCTCTAGCTCAGCTGGCACCTAGGGAAACCTACCAAACTGGGCATTTTTTAAAACTAGAGACCTAAGGGAATCCAAGATGGGGTGACTTGTGGGGCTCTGACCAGGTTCTGTTACCCAGAATCCTTTGCAAACCTCAAAATTTGGCTAAAAAAACACATTTTCCTCACATTTCGGAGACAGAAAGTTCTGGAATCTGAGAGGACGGACAAATTTCCTTCCACCCAGAGTTCCCCAATGTCTCCTGGTAAAAATGATACCTCACTTGTGTGGGTAGGCCTAGCGCCCGCAACAGGAAACTCCCCAAAACACAATGTGGACACATCACATTTTTTTTAAGAAAATAGAGGTGTTTTTTGCATAGTGCCTACCTGTAGATTTTGGCCTCTAGCTCAGCCGGCACCTACGGAAACCTACCAAACCTGTGCATTTTTGAAAACTAGAGTCATAGGGGAATCCAAGATGGGGTGACTTGTGGGGCTCTGACCAGGTTCTGTTACCCAGAATCCTTTGCAAACCTCAAAATTTGGCTAAAAAAACTCATTTTCCTCACATTTCGGTGACAGAAAGTTCTGGAATCTGAGGGGAGCCACAAATTTCCTTCCACCCAGCGTTCCCGCAAGTCTCCCGATAAAAATGATACCTCACTTGTGTGGGTTGGCCTAGCGCCCGCGACAGGAAACGCCCCAAAACACAACGTGGACACATCCCATTTTTTTAAAGAAAACAGAGGTGTTTTTTGCAAAGTGCCTACCTGTAGATCTTGGCCTCTAGCTCAGCTGGCACCTAGGGAAACCTACCAAGCCTGTGCATTTTTGAAAACTAGAGACCTAAGGGAATCCAAGATGGGGTGACTTGTGGGGCTCTGACCAGGTTCTGTTACCCAGAATCCTTTGCAAACCTCAAAAGTTGGCTAAAAAAACACATGTTCCTCATATTTCTGTGACAGAAAGTTCTGGAATCTGAAATGAGGCACAAATTTCCTTCCACCCAGCGTTCCCCCAAGTCTCCCGATAAAAATGGTACCTCACTTGTGTGGGTAGGCATAGCGCCCGCAACAGGACATGGCCCAAAACACAATGTGGACACATCACATTTTTTCATAGAAAACAGTGCCTACCTGTGGATTTTGGCCTCTAGCTCAGCGGCCACCTAGGGAAACCTACCAAACCTGTGCATTTTTTTAAACTAGAGACATAGGGGAATCCAAGATGGGGTGACTTGTGGGGCTCTGACCAGGTTCTGTTACCCAGAATCCTTTGCAAACTTCAAAATTTGGCTAAAAAATACATTTTCCTCACATTATGATGACAGAAAGTTGTGGAATCTGAGAGGAGCCACAAATTTCCTTCCACCCAGCGTTCCCCCAAGTCTCCTGATAAAAATGGTACCTCACTTGTGTGGGTAGGCCTAGCGCCCGCAACAGGAATTGGCCCAAAACACAACGTGGACACATCACATTTTTTCATAGAAAACAGTGCCTACCTGTGGATTTTGGCCTCTAGCTCAGCCGGCACCTAGGGAAACCTACCAAACCTGTGCATTTTTGAAAACTAGAGACCTTGGGGAATCCAAGATGGGGTGACTAGTGGGGCTCTGACCATGTTCTGTTTCCCAGAATCCTTTGCAAACCTCAAAATTTGGCTAAAAAAACACATGTTCCTCACATTTCGGTGACAGAAAGTTCTGGAATCTGAGAGGAGGCACGAATTTCCTTCCACCCAGCGTTCCCCCATGTCTCCCGATAAAAATGATACCTCACTTGTGTGGGTAGGCCTAGTGGCCGTGACAGGATATGCCCCAAAACACAACGTGGACACATCCCATGTTTGGACAGAAAACTGAGCTGTTTTCTGCAAAGTGCCTACCTGTAGATTTTGGCCTCTAGCTCAGCCGGCACCTAGGGAAACCTACCAAACCTGTGCATTTTTGAAAACTAGAGACCTTGGGGAATCCAAGATGGGGTGACTAGTGGGGCTCTGACCATGTTCTGTTTCCCAGAATCCTTTGCAAACCTCAAAATTTGGCTAAAAAAACACATTTTCCTCACATTTCGGTGACAGAAAGTTCTGGAATCTGAGAGGAGCCACAAATTTCCTTCCACCCAGCGTTCCCGCAAGTCTCCCGATAAAAATGATACCTCACTTGTGTGGGTTGGCCTAGCGCCCGCGACAGGAAACGCCCCAAAACACAACGTGGACACATCACATTTTTTTAAAGAAAACAGAGGTGTTTTTTGCAAAGTGCCTACCTGTAGATCTTGGCCTCTAGCTCAGCTGGCACCTAGGGAAACCTGCCAAACTGGGCATTTTTTAAAACTAGAGACCTAAGGGAATCCAAGATGGGGTGACTTGTGGGGCTCTGACCAGGTTCTGTTACCCAGAATCCTTTGCAAACCTCAAAATTTGGCTAAAAAAACACATTTTCCTCACATTTCGGAGACAGAAAGTTCTGGAATCTGAGAGGACGGACAAATTTCCTTCCACCCAGAGTTCCCCAATGTCTCCCGGTAAAAATGATACCTCACTTGTGTGGGTAGGCCTAGCGCCCGCGACAGGAAACGCCCCAAAACACAATGTGGACACATCACATTTTTTTAAAGAAAATAGAGGTGTTTTTTGCATAGTGCCTACCTGTAGATTTTGGCCTCTAGCTCAGCCGGCACCTACGGAAACCTACCAAACCTGTGCATTTTTGAAAACTAGAGTCATAGGGGAATCCAAGATGGGGTGACTTGTGGGGCTCTGACCAGGTTCTGTTACCCAGAATCCTTTGCAAACCTCAAAATTTGGCTAAAAAAACACATTTTCCTCACATTTCGGTGACAGAAAGTTCTGGAATCTGAGGGGAGCCACAAATTTCCTTCCACCCAGCGTTCCCGCAAGTCTCCCGATAAAAATGATACCTCACTTGTGTGGGTTGGCCTAGCGACCGCGACAGGAAACGCCCCAAAACACAACGTGGACACATCCCATTTTTTTAAAGAAAACAGAGGTGTTTTTTGCAAAGTGCCTACCTGTAGATCTTGGCCTCTAGCTCAGCTGGCACCTAGGGAAACCTACCAAGCCTGTGCATTTTTGAAAACTAGAGACCTAAGGGAATCCAAGATGGGGTGACTTGTGGGGCTCTGACCAGGTTCTGTTACCCAGAATCCTTTGCAAACCTCAAAAGTTGGCTAAAAAAACACATGTTCCTCATATTTCTGTGACAGAAAGTTCTGGAATCTGAGAGGAGGCACAAATTTCCTTCCACCCAGCGTTCCCCCAAGTCTCCCGATAAAAATGGTACCTCACTTGTGTGGGTAGGCCTAGCGCCCGCAACAGGACATGGCCCAAAACACAATGTGGACACATCACATTTTTTCATAGAAAACAGTGCCTACCTGTGGATTTTGGCCTCTAGCTCAGCGGCCACCTAGGGAAACCTACCAAACCTGTGCATTTTTTAAAACTAGAGACATAGGGGAATCCAAGATGGGGTGACTTGTGGGGCTCTGACCAGGTTCTGTTACCCAGAATCCTTTGCAAACTTCAAAATTTGGCTAAAAAACACATTTTACTCACATTATGGTGACAGAAAGTTCTGGAATCTGAGAGGAGCCACAAATTTCCTTTAACCCAGCGTTCCCCCAAGTCTCCTGATAAAAATGGTACCTCACTTGTGTGGGTAGGCCTAGCGCCCGCAACAGGAATTGGCCCAAAACACAACGTGGACACATCACATTTTTTCATAGAAAACAGTGCCTACCTGTGGATTTTGGCCTCTAGCATAGCCGACACCTAGGGAAACCTACCAAACCTGTGCATTTTTGAAAACTAGAGACCTTGGGGAATCCAAGATGGGGTGACTAGTGGGGCTCTGACCTTGTTCTGTTTCCCAGAATCCTTTGCAAACCTCAAAATTTGGCTAAAAAAACACATGTTCCTCACATTTCGGTGACAGAAAGTTCTGGAATCTGAGAGGAGGCACGAATTTCCTTCCACCCAGCGTTCCCCCATGTCTCCCGATATAAAATGATACCTCACTTGTGTGGGTATACCTGGTGGCCGTGACAGGATATGCCCCAAAACACAACGTGGACACATCCCATGTTTGGACAGAAAACTGAGCTGTTTTCTGCAAAGTGCCTACCTGTAGATTTTGGCCTCTAGCTCAGCCGGCACCTAGGGAAACCTACCAAACCTGTGCATTTTTGAAAACTAGAGACATAGGGGAATCCAAGATGGGGTGACTTGTGGGGCTCTGACCAGGTTCTGTTACCCAGAATCCTTTGCAAACCTCAAAATGTGGCTAAAAAAACACTTTTCCTCACATTTCGGTGACAGAATGTTCTGGAATCTGAGAGGAGCCACAAATTTCCTTCCACCCAGCGTTCCCGCAAGTCTCCCGATAAAAATGATACCTCACTTGTGTGGGTTGGCATAGCGCCCGCAACAGGAAACGCCCCAAAACACAACGTGGACACATCACATTTTTTTAAAGAAAACAGAGGTGTTTTTTGCAAAGTGCCTACCTGTAGATCTTGGCCTCTAGCTCAGCTGGCACCTAGGGAAACCTACCAAACTGGGCATTTTTTAAAACTAGAGACCTAAGGGAATCCAAGATGGGGTGACTTGTGGGGCTCTGACCAGGTTCTGTTACCCAGAATCCTTTGCAAACCTCAAAATTTGGCTAAAAAAACACATTTTCCTCACATTTCGGAGACAGAAAGTTCTGGAATCTGAGAGGACGGACAAATTTCCTTCCACCCAGAGTTCCCCAATGTCTCCTGGTAAAAATGATACCTCACTTGTGTGGGTAGGCCTAGCGCCCGCAACAGGAAACTCCCCAAAACACAATGTGGACACATCACATTTTTTTAAAGAAAATAGAGGTGTTTTTTGCATAGTGCCTACCTGTAGATTTTGGCCTCTAGCTCAGCCGGCACCTACGGAAACCTACCAAACCTGTGCATTTTTGAAAACTAGAGTCATAGGGGAATCCAAGATGGGGTGACTTGTGGGGCTCTGACCAGGTTCTGTTACCCAGAATCCTTTGCAAACCTCAAAATTTGGCTAAAAAAACACATTTTCCTCACATTTCGGTGACAGAAAGTTCTGGAATCTGAGGGGAGCCACAAATTTCCTTCCACCCAGCGTTCCCGCAAGTCTCCCGATAAAAATGATACCTCACTTGTGTGGGTTGGCCTAGCGCCCGCGACAGGAAACGCCCCAAAACACAACGTGGACACATCCCATTTTTTTAAAGAAAACAGAGGTGTTTTTTGCAAAGTGCCTACCTGTAGATCTTGGCCTCTAGCTCAGCTGGCACCTAGGGAAACCTACCAAGCCTGTGCATTTTTGAAAACTAGAGACCTAAGGGAATCCAAGATGGGGTGACTTGTGGGGCTCTGACCAGGTTCTGTTACCCAGAATCCTTTGCAAACCTCAAAAGTTGGCTAAAAAAACACATGTTCCTCATATTTCTGTGACAGAAAGTTCTGGAATCTGAGAGGAGGCACAAATTTCCTTCCACCCAGCGTTCCCCCAAGTCTCCCGATAAAAATGGTACCTCACTTGTGTGGGTAGGCCTAGCGCCCGCAACAGGACATGGCCCAAAACACAATGTGGACACATCACATTTTTTCATAGAAAACAGTGCCTACCTGTGGATTTTGGCCTCTAGCTCAGCGGCCACCTAGGGAAACCTAACAAACCTGTGCATTTTTTAAAACTAGAGACATAGGGGAATCCAAGATGGGGTGACTTGTGGGGCTCTGACCAGGTTCTGTTACCCAGAATCCTTTGCAAACTTCAAAATTTGGCTAAAAAACACATTTTACTCACATTATGGTGACAGAAAGTTCTGGAATCTGAGAGGAGCCACAAATTTCCTTTAACCCAGCGTTCCCCCAAGTCTCCTGATAAAAATGGTACCTCACTTGTGTGGGTAGGCCTAGCGCCCGCAACAGGAATTGGCCCAAAACACAACGTGGACACATCACATTTTTTCATAGAAAACAGTGCCTACCTGTGGATTTTGGCCTCTAGCATAGCCGACACCTAGGGAAACCTACCAAACCTGTGCATTTTTGAAAACTAGAGACCTTGGGGAATCCAAGATGGGGTGACTAGTGGGGCTCTGACCTTGTTCTGTTTCCCAGAATCCTTTGCAAACCTCAAAATTTGGCTAAAAAAACACATGTTCCTCACATTTCGGTGACAGAAAGTTCTGGAATCTGAGAGGAGGCACGAATTTACTTCCACCCAGCGTTCCCCCATGTCTCCCGATATAAAATGATACCTCACTTGTGTGGGTATACCTGGTGGCCGTGACAGGATATGCCCCAAAACACAACGTGGACACATCCCATGTTTGGACAGAAAACTGAGCTGTTTTCTGCAAAGTGCCTACCTGTAGATTTTGGCCTCTAGCTCAGCCGGCACCTAGGGAAACCTACCAAACCTGTGCATTTTTGAAAACTAGAGACATAGGGGAATCCAAGATGGGGTGACTTGTGGGGCTCTGACCAGGTTCTGTTACCCAGAATCCTTTGCAAACCTCAAAATTTGGCTAAAAAAACACTTTTCCTCACATTTCGGTGACAGAATGTTCTGGAATCTGAGAGGAGCCACAAATTTCCTTCCACCCAGCGTTCCCGCAAGTCTCCCGATAAAAATGATACCTCACTTGTGTGGGTTGGCATAGCGCCCGCAACAGGAAACGCCCCAAAACACAACGTGGACACATCACATTTTTTTAAAGAAAACAGAGGTGTTTTTTGCAAAGTGCCTACCTGTAGATCTTGGCCTCTAGCTCAGCTGGCACCTAGGGAAACCTACCAAACTGGGCATTTTTTAAAACTAGAGACCTAAGGGAATCCAAGATGGGGTGACTTGTGGGGCTCTGACCAGGTTCTGTTACCCAGAATCCTTTGCAAACCTCAAAATTTGGCTAAAAAAACACATTTTCCTCACATTTCGGAGACAGAAAGTTCTGGAATCTGAGAGGACGGACAAATTTCCTTCCACCCAGAGTTCCCCAATGTCTCCTGGTAAAAATGATACCTCACTTGTGTGGGTAGGCCTAGCGCCCGCAACAGGAAACTCCCCAAAACACAATGTGGACACATCACATTTTTTTAAAGAAAATAGAGGTGTTTTTTGCATAGTGCCTACCTGTAGATTTTGGCCTCTAGCTCAGCCGGCACCTACGGAAACCTACCAAACCTGTGCATTTTTGAAAACTAGAGTCATAGGGGAATCCAAGATGGGGTGACTTGTGGGGCTCTGACCAGGTTCTGTTACCCAGAATCCTTTGCAAACCTCAAAATTTGGCTAAAAAAACACATTTTCCTCACATTTCGGTGACAGAAAGTTCTGGAATCTGAGGGGAGCCACAAATTTCCTTCCACCCAGCGTTCCCGCAAGTCTCCCGATAAAAATGATACCTCACTTGTGTGGGTTGGCCTAGCGCCCGCGACAGGAAACGCCCCAAAACACAACGTGGACACATCCCATTTTTTTAAAGAAAACAGAGGTGTTTTTTGCAAAGTGCCTACCTGTAGATCTTGGCCTCTAGCTCAGCTGGCACCTAGGGAAACCTACCAAGCCTGTGCATTTTTGAAAACTAGAGACCTAAGGGAATCCAAGATGGGGTGACTTGTGGGGCTCTGACCAGGTTCTGTTACCCAGAATCCTTTGCAAACCTCAAAAGTTGGCTAAAAAAACACATGTTCCTCATATTTCTGTGACAGAAAGTTCTGGAATCTGAGAGGAGGCACAAATTTCCTTCCACCCAGCGTTCCCCCAAGTCTCCCGATAAAAATGGTACCTCACTTGTGTGGGTAGGCCTAGCGCCCGCAACAGGACATGGCCCAAAACACAATGTGGACACATCACATTTTTTCATAGAAAACAGTGCCTACCTGTGGATTTTGGCCTCTAGCTCAGCGGCCACCTAGGGAAACCTACCAAACCTGTGCATTTTTTAAAACTAGAGACGTAGGGGAATCCAAGATGGGGTGACTTGTGGGGCTCTGACCAGGTTCTGTTACCCAGAATCCTTTGCAAACTTCAAAATTTGGCTAAAAAACACATTTTACTCACATTATGGTGACAGAAAGTTCTGGAATCTGAGAGGAGCCACAAATTTCCTATAACCCAGCGTTCCCCCAAGTCTCCTGATAAAAATGGTACCTCACTTGTGTGGGTAGGCCTAGCGCCCGCAACAGGAATTGGCCCAAAACACAACGTGGACACATCACATTTTTTCATAGAAAACAGTGCCTACCTGTGGATTTTGGCCTCTAGCATAGCCGACACCTAGGGAAACCTACCAAACCTGTGCATTTTTTACAACTAGAGACCTTGGGGAATCCAAGATGGGGTGACTAGTGGGGCTCTGACCATGTTCTGTTTCCCAGAATCCTTTGTAAACTTCAAAATTTGGCTAAAAAAACACATGTTCCTCACATTTCGGTGACAGAAAGTTCTGGAATCTGAGAGGAGGCACGAATTTCCTTCCACCCAGCGTTCCCCCATGTCTCCCGATACAAATTATACCTCACTTGTGTGGGTAGGCCTAGCGGCCGCGACAGAAAGTGGCCCAAAACACAACGTGGACACATCACATTTTTTCATAGAAAACAGTGCCTACCTGTGGATTTTGGCCTCTAGCTCAGTCGGCACCAAGGTAAACCTACCAAACCTGTGCATTTTTTAAAACTAGAGACATAGGGGAATCCAAGATGGGGTGACTTGTGGGGCTCTGAGCAGGTTCTGTTACACAGAATCCTTTGCAAACTTCAAAATTTGGCTAAAAAACACATTTTCCTCACATTATGGTGACAGAAAGTTCTGGAATCTGAGAGGAGCCGCACATTTCCTTCCACCCAGCGTTCCCCCAAGTCTCCTGATAAAAATGGTACCTCACTTGTGTGGGTATGCCTAGCGCCCGCAACAGGAAATGGCCCAAAACACAACGTGGACACATCACATTTTTTCATAGAAAACAGTGCCTACCTGTGGATTTTGGCCTCTAGCTCAGCCGGCACCTAGGGAAACCTACCAAACCTGTGCATTTTTGAAAACTAGAGACCTTGGGGAATCCAAGATGGGGTGACTAGTGGGGCTCTGACCATGTTCTGTTTCCCAGAATCCTTTGCAAACCTCAAAATTTGGCAAAAAAAAAACACATGTTCCTCACATTTCGGTGACAGAAAGTTCTGGAATCTGAGAGGAGGCACGAATTTCCTTCCACCCAGCGTTCCCCCATGTCTCCCGATAAAAATGATACCTCACTTGTGTGGGTAGGCCTAGTGGCCGTGACAGGATATGCCCCAAAACACAACGTGGACACATCACATTTTTTTAAAGAAAATAGAGGTGTTTTTTGCAAAGTGCCTACCTGTAGATTTTGGCCTCTAGCTCAGCCGGCACCTAGGGAAACCTACCAAATCTGTGCATTTTTGAAAACTAGAGACCTAAGGGAATCCAAAATGGGGTGACTTGTGGGGCTCTTACCAGGTTCTGTTACCCAGAATCCTTTGCAAACCTCAAAATTTGGCTAAAGAAACACATTTTCCTCACATTTCGGTGACAGAAAGTTCTGGAATCTGAGAGGAGCCACAAATTTCCTTCCACCCAGCGTTCCCGCAAGTCTCCCGATAAATATGATACCTCACTTGTGTGGGTTGGCCTAGCGCCCGCGACAGGAAACGCCCCAAAACACAACGTGGACACATCCCATTTTTTGAAAGAAAACAGAGGTGTTTTTTGCATAGTGCCTACCTGTAGATCTTGGCCTCTAGCTCAGCTGGCACCTAGGGAAACCTACCAAACCTGTGCATTTTTGAAAACTAGAGACCTAAGGGAATCCAAAATGGGGTGACTTGTGGGGCTCTGACCAGTTTCTGTTACCCAGAATCCTTTGCAAACCTCAAAATTTGGCTAAAAAAACACATGTTCCTCATATTTCTGTGACAGAAAGTTCTGGAATCTGAGAGGAGGCACAAATTTCCTTCCAGCCAGCGTTCCCCCAAGTCTCCCGATAAAAATGGTACCTCACTTGTGTGGGTAGGCCTAGCGCCCGCAACAGGACATGGCCCAAAACACAATGTGGACACATCACATTTTTTCATAGAAAACAGTGCCTACCTGTGGATTTTGCCCTCTAGCTCAGCGGCCACCTAGGGAAACCTACCAAACCTGTGCATTTTTTAAAACTAGAGACCTTGGGGAATCCAAAATGGGGTGACTAGTGGGGCTCTTACCATGTTCGGTTACCCAGAATCCTTTGCAAACCTCAAAATTTGGCTAAAAAAACACATGTTCCTCACATTTCGGTGACAGAAAGTGCTGGAATCTGAGAGGAGGCACGAATTTCCTTCCACCCAGCGTTCCCCCATGTCTCCCGATAAAAATGATACCTCACTTGTGTGGGTAGGCCTAGAGGCCGCGACAGAATATGCCCCAAAACAAAACGTGGACACATCCCATTTTTGGGCAGAAAACTGAGCTGTTTTCTGCAAAGTGCCAACCTGTAGATTTTGACCTCTAGCTCAGCCGGCACCTAGGGAAACCTACCAAACCTGTACATTTTTGAAAACTAGAGACCTAGGTGAAGCCAAGATGGGGTGACTTGTGGGGCTCTGACCAGGTTCTGTTACCCAGAATCCTTTGCAAATCTCAAACTTTGGCTAAAAAAACAAATTTTCCTCAAATTTTGGTGACAGAAAGTCCTGGAATCAGAGAGGAGCCACGAATTTCCTTCCATCCAGCGTTCCCCCAAGTCTCTCGATAAAAATGATACCTCACTTGTGTGGGTAGGCCTAGCGCCCATGACAGGAAACGCCCCAAAACACAACATGGACACATCCCATTTTTTCACAGAAAACAGAGGTGTTTTTTGCAAAGTGCCTACCTGTAGATTTTGGCCTCTAGCTCAGTCGGCACCAAGGGAAACCTACCAAACCTGTGCATTTTTTAAAACTAGAGACATAGGGGAATCCAAGATGGGGTGACTTGTGGGGCTCTGACCAGGTTCTGTTACCCAGAATCCTTTGCAAACTTCAAAATTTGGCTAAAAAATACATTTTCCTCACATTATGATGACAGAAAGTTGTGGAATCTGAGAGGAGCCACAAATTTCCTTCCACCCAGCGTTCCCCCAAGTCTCCTGATAAAAATGGTACCTCACTTGTGTGGGTAGGCCTAGCGCCCGCAACAGGAATTGGCCCAAAACACAACGTGGACACATCACATTTTTTCATAGAAAACAGTGCCTACCTGTGGATTTTGGCCTCTAGCTCAGCCGGCACCTAGGGAAACCTACCAAACCTGTGCATTTTTGAAAACTAGAGACCTTGGGGAATCCAAGATGGGGTGACTAGTGGGGCTCTGACCATGTTCTGTTTCCCAGAATCCTTTGCAAACCTCAAAATTTGGCTAAAAAAACACATGTTCCTCACATTTCGGTGACAGAAAGTTCTGGAATCTGAGAGGAGGCACGAATTTCCTTCCACCCAGCGTTCCCCCATGTCTCCCGATAAAAATGATACCTCACTTGTGTGGGTAGGCCTAGTGGCCGTGACAGGATATGCCCCAAAACACAACGTGGACACATCCCATGTTTGGACAGAAAACTGAGCTGTTTTCTGCAAAGTGCCTACCTGTAGATTTTGGCCTCTAGCTCAGCCGGCACCTAGGGAAACCTACCAAACCTGTGCATTTTTGAAAACTAGAGACCTTGGGGAATCCAAGATGGGGTGACTAGTGGGGCTCTGACCATGTTCTGTTTCCCAGAATCCTTTGCAAACCTCAAAATTTGGCTAAAAAAACACATTTTCCTCACATTTCGGTGACAGAAAGTTCTGGAATCTGAGAGGAGCCACAAATTTCCTTCCACCCAGCGTTCCCGCAAGTCTCCCGATAAAAATGATACCTCACTTGTGTGGGTTGGCCTAGCGCCCGCGACAGGAAACGCCCCAAAACACAACGTGGACACATCACATTTTTTTAAAGAAAACAGAGGTGTTTTTTGCAAAGTGCCTACCTGTAGATCTTGGCCTCTAGCTCAGCTGGCACCTAGTGAAACCTGCCAAACTGGGCATTTTTTAAAACTAGAGACCTAAGGGAATCCAAGATGGGGTGACTTGTGGGGCTCTGACCAGGTTCTGTTACCCAGAATCCTTTGCAAACCTCAAAATTTGGCTAAAAAAACACATTTTCCTCACATTTCGGAGACAGAAAGTTCTGGAATCTGAGAGGACGGACAAATTTCCTTCCACCCAGAGTTCCCCAATGTCTCCCGGTAAAAATGATACCTCACTTGTGTGGGTAGGCCTAGCGCCCGCGACAGGAAACGCCCCAAAACACAATGTGGACACATCACATTTTTTTAAAGAAAATAGAGGTGTTTTTTGCATAGTGCCTACCTGTAGATTTTGGCCTCTAGCTCAGCCGGCACCTACGGAAACCTACCAAACCTGTGCATTTTTGAAAACTAGAGTCATAGGGGAATCCAAGATGGGGTGACTTGTGGGGCTCTGACCAGGTTCTGTTACCCAGAATCCTTTGCAAACCTCAAAATTTGGCTAAAAAAACACATTTTCCTCACATTTCGGTGACAGAAAGTTCTGGAATCTGAGGGGAGCCACAAATTTCCTTCCACCCAGCGTTCCCGCAAGTCTCCCGATAAAAATGATACCTCACTTGTGTGGGTTGGCCTAGCGACCGCGACAGGAAACGCCCCAAAACACAACGTGGACACATCCCATTTTTTTAAAGAAAACAGAGGTGTTTTTTGCAAAGTGCCTACCTGTAGATCTTGGCCTCTAGCTCAGCTGGCACCTAGGGAAACCTACCAAGCCTGTGCATTTTTGAAAACTAGAGACCTAAGGGAATCCAAGATGGGGTGACTTGTGGGGCTCTGACCAGGTTCTGTTACCCAGAATCCTTTGCAAACCTCAAAAGTTGGCTAAAAAAACACATGTTCCTCATATTTCTGTGACAGAAAGTTCTGGAATCTGAGAGGAGGCACAAATTTCCTTCCACCCAGCGTTCCCCCAAGTCTCCCGATAAAAATGGTACCTCACTTGTGTGGGTAGGCCTAGCGCCCGCAACAGGACATGGCCCAAAACACAATGTGGACACATCACATTTTTTCATAGAAAACAGTGCCTACCTGTGGATTTTGGCCTCTAGCTCAGCGGCCACCTAGGGAAACCTACCAAACCTGTGCATTTTTTAAAACTAGAGACATAGGGGAATCCAAGATGGGGTGACTTGTGGGGCACTGACCAGGTTCTGTTACCCAGAATCCTTTGCAAACTTCAAAATTTGGCTAAAAAACACATTTTACTCACATTATGGTGACAGAAAGTTCTGGAATCTGAGAGGAGCCACAAATTTCCTTTAACCCAGCGTTCCCCCAAGTCTCCTGATAAAAATGGTACCTCACTTGTGTGGGTAGGCCTAGCGCCCGCAACAGGAATTGGCCCAAAACACAACGTGGACACATCACATTTTTTCATAGAAAACAGTGCCTACCTGTGGATTTTGGCCTCTAGCATAGCCGACACCTAGGGAAACCTACCAAACCTGTGCATTTTTGAAAACTAGAGACCTTGGGGAATCCAAGATGGGGTGACTAGTGGGGCTCTGACCTTGTTCTGTTTCCCAGAATCCTTTGCAAACCTCAAAATTTGGCTAAAAAAACACATGTTCCTCACATTTCGGTGACAGAAAGTTCTGGAATCTGAGAGGAGGCACGAATTTCCTTCCACCCAGCGTTCCCCCATGTCTCCCGATATAAAATGATACCTCACTTGTGTGGGTATACCTGGTGGCCGTGACAGGATATGCCCCAAAACACAACGTGGACACATCCCATGTTTGGACAGAAAACTGAGCTGTTTTCTGCAAAGTGCCTACCTGTAGATTTTGGCCTCTAGCTCAGCCGGCACCTAGGGAAACCTACCAAACCTGTGCATTTTTGAAAACTAGAGACATAGGGGAATCCAAGATGGGGTGACTTGTGGGGCTCTGACCAGGTTCTGTTACCCAGAATCCTTTGCAAACCTCAAAATTTGGCTAAAAAAACACTTTTCCTCACATTTCGGTGACAGAATGTTCTGGAATCTGAGAGGAGCCACAAATTTCCTTCCACCCAGCGTTCCCGCAAGTCTCCCGATAAAAATGATACCTCACTTGTGTGGGTTGGCATAGCGCCCGCAACAGGAAACGCCCCAAAACACAACGTGGACACATCACATTTTTTTAAAGAAAACAGAGGTGTTTTTTGCAAAGTGCCTACCTGTAGATCTTGGCCTCTAGCTCAGCTGGCACCTAGGGAAACCTACCAAACTGGGCATTTTTTAAAACTAGAGACCTAAGGGAATCCAAGATGGGGTGACTTGTGGGGCTCTGACCAGGTTCTGTTACCCAGAATCCTTTGCAAACCTCAAAATTTGGCTAAAAAAACACATTTTCCTCACATTTCGGAGACAGAAAGTTCTGGAATCTGAGAGGACGGACAAATTTCCTTCCACCCAGAGTTCCCCAATGTCTCCTGGTAAAAATGATACCTCACTTGTGTGGGTAGGCCTAGCGCCCGCAACAGGAAACTCCCCAAAACACAATGTGGACACATCACATTTTTTTAAAGAAAATAGAGGTGTTTTTTGCATAGTGCCTACCTGTAGATTTTGGCCTCTAGCTCAGCCGGCACCTACGGAAACCTACCAAACCTGTGCATTTTTGAAAACTAGAGTCATAGGGGAATCCAAGATGGGGTGACTTGTGGGGCTCTGACCAGGTTCTGTTACCCAGAATCCTTTGCAAACCTCAAAATTTGGCTAAAAAAACACATTTTCCTCACATTTCGGTGACAGAAAGTTCTGGAATCTGAGGGGAGCCACAAATTTCCTTCCACCCAGCGTTCCCGCAAGTCTCCCGATAAAAATGATACCTCACTTGTGTGGGTTGGCCTAGCGCCCGCGACAGGAAACGCCCCAAAACACAACGTGGACACATCCCATTTTTTTAAAGAAAACAGAGGTGTTTTTTGCAAAGTGCCTACCTGTAGATCTTGGCCTCTAGCTCAGCTGGCACCTAGGGAAACCTACCAAGCCTGTGCATTTTTGAAAACTAGAGACCTAAGGGAATCCAAGATGGGGTGACTTGTGGGGCTCTGACCAGGTTCTGTTACCCAGAATCCTTTGCAAACCTCAAAAGTTGGCTAAAAAAACACATGTTCCTCATATTTCTGTGACAGAAAGTTCTGGAATCTGAGAGGAGGCACAAATTTCCTTCCACCCAGCGTTCCCCCAAGTCTCCCGATAAAAATGGTACCTCACTTGTGTGGGTAGGCCTAGCGCCCGCAACAGGACATGGCCCAAAACACAATGTGGACACATCACATTTTTTCATAGAAAACAGTGCCTACCTGTGGATTTTGGCCTCTAGCTCAGCGGCCACCTAGGGAAACCTACCAAACCTGTGCATTTTTTAAAACTAGAGACGTAGGGGAATCCAAGATGGGGTGACTTGTGGGGCTCTGACCAGGTTCTGTTACCCAGAATCCTTTGCAAACTTCAAAATTTGGCTAAAAAACACATTTTACTCACATTATGGTGACAGAAAGTTCTGGAATCTGAGAGGAGCCACAAATTTCCTATAACCCAGCGTTCCCCCAAGTCTCCTGATAAAAATGGTACCTCACTTGTGTGGGTAGGCCTAGCGCCCGCAACAGGAATTGGCCCAAAACACAACGTGGACACATCACATTTTTTCATAGAAAACAGTGCCTACCTGTGGATTTTGGCCTCTAGCATAGCCGACACCTAGGGAAACCTACCAAACCTGTGCATTTTTTACAACTAGAGACCTTGGGGAATCCAAGATGGGGTGACTAGTGGGGCTCTGACCATGTTCTGTTTCCCAGAATCCTTTGTAAACTTCAAAATTTGGCTAAAAAAACACATGTTCCTCACATTTCGGTGACAGAAAGTTCTGGAATCTGAGAGGAGGCACGAATTTCCTTCCACCCAGCGTTCCCCCATGTCTCCCGATACAAATTATACCTCACTTGTGTGGGTAGGCCTAGCGGCCGCGACAGAAAGTGGCCCAAAACACAACGTGGACACATCACATTTTTTCATAGAAAACAGTGCCTACCTGTGGATTTTGGCCTCTAGCTCAGTCGGCACCAAGGTAAACCTACCAAACCTGTGCATTTTTTAAAACTAGAGACATAGGGGAATCCAAGATGGGGTGACTTGTGGGGCTCTGAGCAGGTTCTGTTACACAGAATCCTTTGCAAACTTCAAAATTTGGCTAAAAAACACATTTTCCTCACATTATGGTGACAGAAAGTTCTGGAATCTGAGAGGAGCCACAAATTTCCTTCCACCCAGCGTTCCCCCAAGTCTCCTGATAAAAATGATACCTCACTTGTGTGGGTATGCCTAGCGCCCGCAACAGGAAATGGCCCAAAACACAACGTGGACACATCACATTTTTTCATAGAAAACAGTGCCTACCTGTGGATTTTGGCCTCTAGCTCAGCCGGCACCTAGGGAAACCTACCAAACCTGTGCATTTTTGAAAACTAGAGACCTTGGGGAATCCAAGATGGGGTGACTAGTGGGGCTCTGACCATGTTCTGTTTCCCAGAATCCTTTGCAAACCTCAAAATGTGGCAAAAAAAAAACACATGTTCCTCACATTTCGGTGACAGAAAGTTCTGGAATCTGAGATGAGGCACGAATTTCCTTCCACCCAGCGTTCCCCCATGTCTCCCGATAAAAATGATACCTCACTTGTGTGGGTAGGCCTAGTGGCCGTGACAGGATATGCCCCAAAACACAACGTGGACACATCACATTTTTTTTAAAGAAAATAGAGGTGTTTTTTGCAAAGTGCCTACCTGTAGATTTTGGCCTCTAGCTCAGCCGGCACCTAGGGAAACCTACCAAACCTGTGCATTTTTGAAAACTAGAGACCTAAGGGAATCCAAGATGGGGTGACTTGTGGGGCTCTGACCAGGTTCTGTTACCCAGAATCCTTTGCAAACCTCAAAATTTGGCTAAAGAAACACATTTTCCTCACATTTCGGTGACAGAAAGTTCTGGAATCTGAGAGGAGCCACAAATTTCCTTCCACCCAGCGTTCCCGCAAGTCTCCCGATAAAAATGATACCTCACTTGTGTGGGTTGGCCTAGCGCCCGCGACAGGAAACGCCCCAAAACACAACGTGGACACATCCCATTTTTTTAAAGAAAACAGAGGTGTTTTTTGCAAAGTGCCTACCTGTAGATCCTGGCCTCTAGCTCAGCTGGCACCTAGGGAAACCTACCAAACCTGTGCATTTTTGAAAACTAGAGACCTAAGGGAATCCAAAATGGGGTGACTTATGGGGCTCTGACCAGGTTCTGTTACCCAGAATCCTTTGCAAACCTCAAAATTTGTCTAAAAAAACACATGTTCCTCATATTTCTGTGACAGAAAGTTCTGGAATCTGAGAGGAGGCACAAATTTCCTTCCAGCCAGCGTTCCCCCAAGTCTCCCGATAAAAATGGTACCTCACTTGTGTGGGTAGGCCTAGCGCCCGCAACAGGACATGGCCCAAAACACAATGTGGACACATCACATTTTTTCATAGAAAACAGTGCCTACCTGTGGATTTTGGCCTCTAGCTCAGCGGCCACCTAGGGAAACCTACCAAACCTGTGCATTTTTTAAAACTAGAGACCTTGGGGAATCCAAAATGGGGTGACTAGTGGGGCTCTGACCATGTTCGGTTACCCAGAAACCTTTGCAAACCTCAAAATTTGGCTAAAAAAACACATGTTCCTCACATTTCGGTGACAGAAAGTGCTGGAATCTGAGAGGAGGCACGAATTTCCTTCCACCCAGCGTTCCCCCATGTCTCCCGATAAAAATGATACCTCACTTGTGAGGGTAGGCCTAGAGGCCGCTACAGAATATGGCCCAAAACAAAACGTGGACACATCCCATTTTTGGGCAGAAAACTGAGCTGTTTTCTGCAAAGTGCCAACCTGTAGATTTTGACCTCTAGCTCAGCCAGCACCTAGGGAAACCTACCAAACCTGTACATTTTTGAAAACTAGAGACCTAGGTGAAGCCAAGATGGGGTGACTTGTGGGGCTCTGACCAGGTTCTGTTACCCAGAATCCTTTGCAAATCTCAAACTTTGGCTAAAAAAACAAATTTTCCTCAAATTTTGGTGACAGAAAGTCCTGGAATCAGAGAGGAGCCACGAATTTCCTTCCATCCAGTGTTCCCCCAAGTCTCTCGATAAAAATGATACCTCACTTGTGTGGGTAGGCCTAGCGCCCATGACAGGAAACGCCCCAAAACACAACATGGACACATCCCATTTTTTCACAGAAAACAGAGGTGTTTTTTGCAAAGTGCCTACCTGTAGATTTTGGCCTCTAGCTCAGTCGGCACCAAGGGAAACCTACCAAACCTGTGCATTTTTGAAAACTAGAGACATAGGGGAATCCAAGATGGGGTGACTTGTGGGGCTCTGACCAGGTTCTGTTACCCAGAATCCTTTGCAAACTTCAAAATTTGGCTAAAAAATACATTTTCCTCACATTATGGTGACAGATAGTTCTGGAATCTGAGAGGAGCCACAAATTTCCTTCCACCCAGCGTTCCCCCAAGTCTCCTGATAAAAATGGTACCTCACTTGTGTGGGTAGGCATAGCGCCCGCAACAGGAATTGGCCCAAAACACAACGTGGACACATCACATTTTTTCATAGAAAACAGTGCCTACCTGTGGATTTTGGCCTCTAGCTCAGCCGGCACCTAGGGAAACCTACCAAACCTGTGCATTTTTGAAAACTAGAGACCTTGGGGAATCCAAGATGGGGTGACTAGTGGGGCTCTGACCATGTTCTGTTTCCCAGAATCCTTTGCAAACCTCAAAATTTGGCTAAAAAAACACATGTTCCTCAAATTTCGGTGACAGAAAGTTCTGGAATCTGAGAGGAGGCACGAATTTCCTTCCACCCAGCGTTCCCCCATGTCTCCCGATAAAAATGATACCTCACTTGTGTGGGTAGGCCTAGTGGCCGTGACAGGATAGGCCCCAAAACACAACGTGGACACATCCCATGTTTGGACAGAAAACTGAGCTGTTTTCTGCAAAGTGCCTACCTGTAGATTTTGGCCTCTAGCTCAGCCGGCACCTAGGGAAACCTACCAAACCTGTGCATTTTTGAAAACTAGAGACCTTGGTGAATCCAAGATGGGGTGACTAGTGGGGCTCTGACCATGTTCTGTTTCCCAGAATCCTTTGCAAATCTCAAAATTTGGCTAAAAAAACACATATTCCTCACATTTCGGTGACAGAAAGTTCTGGAATCTGAGAGGAGCCACAAATTTTCTTCCACCCAGCGTTCCCGCAAGTCTCCCGATAAAAATGATACCTCACTTGTGTGGGTTGGCCTAGCGCCCGCGACAGGAAACGCCCCAAAACACAACGTGGACACATCACATTTTTTTAAAGAAAACAGAGGTGTTTTTTGCAAAGTGCCTACCTGTAGATCTTGGCCTCTAGCTCAGCTGGCACCTAGGGAAACCTACCAAACTGGGCATTTTTTAAAACTAGAGACCTAAGGGAATCCAAGATGGGGTGACTTGTGGGGCTCTGACCAGGTTCTGTTACCCAGAATCCTTTGCAAACCTCAAAATTTGGCTAAAAAAACACATTTTCCTCACATTTCGGAGACAGAAAGTTCTGGAATCTGAGAGGACGGACAAATTTCCTTCCACCCAGAGTTCCCCAATGTCTCCCGGTAAAAATGATACCTCACTTGTGTGGGTAGGCCTAGCGCCCGCGACAGGAAACGCCCCAAAACACAATGTGGACACATCACATTTTTTTAAAGAAAATAGAGGTGTTTTTTGCATAGTGCCTACCTGTAGATTTTGGCCTCTAGCTCAGCCGGCACCTACGGAAACCTACCAAACCTGTGCATTTTTGAAAACTAGAGTCATAGGGGAATCCAAGATGGGGTGACTTGTGGGGCTCTGAACAGGTTCTGTTACCCAGAATCCTTTGCAAACCTCAAAATTTGGCTAAAAAAACACATTTTCCTCACATTTCGGTGACAGAAAGTTCTGGAATCTGAGGGGAGCCACAAATTTCCTTCCACCCAGCGTTCCCGCAAGTCTCCCGATAAAAATGATACCTCACTTGTGTGGGTTGGCCTAGCGCCCGCGACAGGAAACGCCCCAAAACACAACGTGGACACATCCCATTTTTTTTAAAGAAAACAGAGGTGTTTTTTGCTAAATGCCTACCTGTAGATCTTGGCCTCTAGCTCAGCTGGCACCTAGGGAAACCTACCAAGCCTGTGCATTTTTGAAAACTAGAGACCTAAGGGAATCCAAGATGGGGTGACTTGTGGGGCTCTGACCAGGTTCTGTTACCCAGAATCCTTTGCAAACCTCAAAATTTGGCAAAAAAAACACATGTTCCTCATATTTCTGTGACAGAAAGTTCTGGAATCTGAAAGGAGGCACAAATTTCCTTCCACCCAGCGTTCCCCCAAGTCTCCCGATAAAAATGGTACCTCACTTGTGTGGGTAGGCATAGCGCCCGCAACAGGACATGGCCCAAAACACAATGTGGACACATCACATTTTTTCATAGAAAACAGTGCCTACCTGTGGATTTTGGCCTCTAGCTCAGCGGCCACCTAGGGAAACCTACCAAACCTGTGCATTTTTTTAAACTAGAGACATAGGGGAATCCAAGATGGGGTGACTTGTGGGGCTCTGACCAGGTTCTGTTACCCAGAATCCTTTGCAAACTTCAAAATATGGCTTAAAAACACATTTTACTCACATTATGGTGACAGAAAGTTCTGGAATCTGAGAGGAGCCACAAATTTCCTTCCACCCAGCGTTCCCCCAAGTCTCCTGATAAAAATGGTACCTCACTTGTGTGGGTAGGCCTAGCGCCCGCAACAGGAAATGGCCCAAAACACAACGTGGACACATCACATTTTTTCATAGAAAACAGTGCCTACCTGTGGATTTTGGCCTCTAGCTCAGCCGGCACCTAGGGAAACCTACCAAACCTGTGCATTTTTTAAAACTAGAGACCTTGGGGAATCCAAGATGGGGTGACTAGTGGGGCTCTGACCATGTTCTGTTTCCCAGAATCCTTTGTAAACCTCAAAATTTGGCTAAAAAAACACATGTTCCTAACATTTCGGTGACAGAAAGTTCTGGAATCTGAGAGGAGGCACGAATTTCCTTCCACCCAGCGTTCCCCCATGTCTCCCGATACAAATTATACCTCACTTGTGTGGGTAGGCCTAGCGGCCGCGACAGGAAATGGCCCAAAACACAACGTGGACACATCACATTTTTTCATAGAAAACAGTGCCTACCTGTGGATTTTGGCCTCTAGCTCAGTCGGCACCAAGGTAAACCTACCAAACCTGTGCATTTTTGAAAACTAGAGACATAGGGGAATCCAAGATGGGGTGACTTGTGGGGCTCTGAGCAGGTTCTGTTACCCAGAATCCTTTGCAAACTTCAAAATTTGGCTAAAAAACACATTTTCCTCACATTATGGTGACAGAAAGTTCTGGAATCTGAGAGGAGCCGCACATTTCCTTCCACCCAGCGTTCCCCCAAGTCTCCTGATAAAAATGGTACCTCACTTGTGTGGGTATGCCTAGCGCCCGCAACAGGAAATGGCCCAAAACACAACGTGGACACATCACATTTTTTCATAGAAAACAGTGCCTACCTGTGGATTTTGGCCTCTAGCTCAGCCGGCACCTAGGGAAACCTACCAAACCTGTGCATTTTTGAAAACTAGAGACCTTGGGGAATCCAAGATGGGGTGACTTGTGGGGCTCTGACCAGGTTCTGTTACCCAGAATCCTTTGCAAACTTCAAAATTTGGCTAAAAAATACATTTTCCTCACATTATGGTGACAGATAGTTCTGGAATCTGAGAGGAGCCACAAATTTCCTTCCACCCAGCGTTCCCCCAAGTCTCCTGATAAAAATGGTACCTCACTTGTGTGGGTAGGCATAGCGCCCGCAACAGGAATTGGCCCAAAACACAACGTGGACACATCACATTTTTTCATAGAAAACAGTGCCTACCTGTGGATTTTGGCCTCTAGCTCAGCCGGCACCTAGGGAAACCTACCAAACCTGTGCATTTTTGAAAACTAGAGACCTTGGGGAATCCAAGATGGGGTGACTAGTGGGGCTCTGACCATGTTCTGTTTCCCAGAATCCTTTGCAAACCTCAAAATTTGGCTAAAAAAACACATGTTCCTCAAATTTCGGTGACAGAAAGTTCTGGAATCTGAGAGGAGGCACGAATTTCCTTCCACCCAGCGTTCCCCCATGTCTCCCGATAAAAATGATACCTCACTTGTGTGGGTAGGCCTAGTGGCCGTGACAGGATAGGCCCCAAAACACAACGTGGACACATCCCATGTTTGGACAGAAAACTGAGCTGTTTTCTGCAAAGTGCCTACCTGTAGATTTTGGCCTCTAGCTCAGCCGGCACCTAGGGAAACCTACCAAACCTGTGCATTTTTGAAAACTAGAGACCTTGGTGAATCCAAGATGGGGTGACTAGTGGGGCTCTGACCATGTTCTGTTTCCCAGAATCCTTTGCAAATCTCAAAATTTGGCTAAAAAAACACATATTCCTCACATTTCGGTGACAGAAAGTTCTGGAATCTGAGAGGAGCCACAAATTTTCTTCCACCCAGCGTTCCCGCAAGTCTCCCGATAAAAATGATACCTCACTTGTGTGGGTTGGCCTAGCGCCCGCGACAGGAAACGCCCCAAAACACAACGTGGACACATCACATTTTTTTAAAGAAAACAGAGGTGTTTTTTGCAAAGTGCCTACCTGTAGATCTTGGCCTCTAGCTCAGCTGGCACCTAGGGAAACCTACCAAACTGGGCATTTTTTAAAACTAGAGACCTAAGGGAATCCAAGATGGGGTGACTTGTGGGGCTCTGACCAGGTTCTGTTACCCAGAATCCTTTGCAAACCTCAAAATTTGGCTAAAAAAACACATTTTCCTCACATTTCGGAGACAGAAAGTTCTGGAATCTGAGAGGACGGACAAATTTCCTTCCACCCAGAGTTCCCCAATGTCTCCCGGTAAAAATGATACCTCACTTGTGTGGGTAGGCCTAGCGCCCGCGACAGGAAACGCCCCAAAACACAATGTGGACACATCACATTTTTTTAAAGAAAATAGAGGTGTTTTTTGCATAGTGCCTACCTGTAGATTTTGGCCTCTAGCTCAGCCGGCACCTACGGAAACCTACCAAACCTGTGCATTTTTGAAAACTAGAGTCATAGGGGAATCCAAGATGGGGTGACTTGTGGGGCTCTGAACAGGTTCTGTTACCCAGAATCCTTTGCAAACCTCAAAATTTGGCTAAAAAAACACATTTTCCTCACATTTCGGTGACAGAAAGTTCTGGAATCTGAGGGGAGCCACAAATTTCCTTCCACCCAGCGTTCCCGCAAGTCTCCCGATAAAAATGATACCTCACTTGTGTGGGTTGGCCTAGCGCCCGCGACAGGAAACGCCCCAAAACACAACGTGGACACATCCCATTTTTTTTAAAGAAAACAGAGGTGTTTTTTGCTAAATGCCTACCTGTAGATCTTGGCCTCTAGCTCAGCTGGCACCTAGGGAAACCTACCAAGCCTGTGCATTTTTGAAAACTAGAGACCTAAGGGAATCCAAGATGGGGTGACTTGTGGGGCTCTGACCAGGTTCTGTTACCCAGAATCCTTTGCAAACCTCAAAATTTGGCAAAAAAAACACATGTTCCTCATATTTCTGTGACAGAAAGTTCTGGAATCTGAAAGGAGGCACAAATTTCCTTCCACCCAGCGTTCCCCCAAGTCTCCCGATAAAAATGGTACCTCACTTGTGTGGGTAGGCATAGCGCCCGCAACAGGACATGGCCCAAAACACAATGTGGACACATCACATTTTTTCATAGAAAACAGTGCCTACCTGTGGATTTTGGCCTCTAGCTCAGCGGCCACCTAGGGAAACCTACCAAACCTGTGCATTTTTTTAAACTAGAGACATAGGGGAATCCAAGATGGGGTGACTTGTGGGGCTCTGACCAGGTTCTGTTACCCAGAATCCTTTGCAAACTTCAAAATATGGCTTAAAAACACATTTTACTCACATTATGGTGACAGAAAGTTCTGGAATCTGAGAGGAGCCACAAATTTCCTTCCACCCAGCGTTCCCCCAAGTCTCCTGATAAAAATGGTACCTCACTTGTGTGGGTAGGCCTAGCGCCCGCAACAGGAAATGGCCCAAAACACAACGTGGACACATCACATTTTTTCATAGAAAACAGTGCCTACCTGTGGATTTTGGCCTCTAGCTCAGCCGGCACCTAGGGAAACCTACCAAACCTGTGCATTTTTTAAAACTAGAGACCTTGGGGAATCCAAGATGGGGTGACTAGTGGGGCTCTGACCATGTTCTGTTTCCCAGAATCCTTTGTAAACCTCAAAATTTGGCTAAAAAAACACATGTTCCTAACATTTCGGTGACAGAAAGTTCTGGAATCTGAGAGGAGGCACGAATTTCCTTCCACCCAGCGTTCCCCCATGTCTCCCGATACAAATTATACCTCACTTGTGTGGGTAGGCCTAGCGGCCGCGACAGGAAATGGCCCAAAACACAACGTGGACACATCACATTTTTTCATAGAAAACAGTGCCTACCTGTGGATTTTGGCCTCTAGCTCAGTCGGCACCAAGGTAAACCTACCAAACCTGTGCATTTTTGAAAACTAGAGACATAGGGGAATCCAAGATGGGGTGACTTGTGGGGCTCTGAGCAGGTTCTGTTACCCAGAATCCTTTGCAAACTTCAAAATTTGGCTAAAAAACACATTTTCCTCACATTATGGTGACAGAAAGTTCTGGAATCTGAGAGGAGCCGCACATTTCCTTCCACCCAGCGTTCCCCCAAGTCTCCTGATAAAAATGGTACCTCACTTGTGTGGGTATGCCTAGCGCCCGCAACAGGAAATGGCCCAAAACACAACGTGGACACATCACATTTTTTCATAGAAAACAGTGCCTACCTGTGGATTTTGGCCTCTAGCTCAGCCGGCACCTAGGGAAACCTACCAAACCTGTGCATTTTTGAAAACTAGAGACCTTGGGGAATCCAAGATGGGGTGACTAGTGGGGCTCTGACCATGTTCTGTTTCCCAGAATCCTTTGCAAACCTCAAAATTTGGCAAAAAAAAAACACATGTTCCTCACATTTCGGTGACAGAAAGTTCTGGAATCTGAGAGGAGGCACGAATTTCCTTCCACCCAGCGTTCCCCCATGTCTCCCGATAAAAATGATACCTCACTTGTGTGGGTAGGCCTAGTGGCCGTGACAGGATATGCCCCAAAACACAACGTGGACACATCACATTTTTTTAAAGAAAATAGAGGTGTTTTTTGCAAAGTGCCTACCTGTAGATTTTGGCCTCTAGCTCAGCCGGCACCTAGGGAAACCTACCAAATCTGTGCATTTTTGAAAACTAGAGACCTAAGGGAATCCAAAATGGGGTGACTTGTGGGGCTCTTACCAGGTTCTGTTACCCAGAATCCTTTGCAAACCTCAAAATTTGGCTAAAGAAACACATTTTCCTCACATTTCGGTGACAGAAAGTTCTGGAATCTGAGAGGAGCCACAAATTTCCTTCCACCCAGCGTTCCCGCAAGTCTCCCGATAAATATGATACCTCACTTGTGTGGGTTGGCCTAGCGCCCGCGACAGGAAACGCCCCAAAACACAACGTGGACACATCCCATTTTTTGAAAGAAAACAGAGGTGTTTTTTGCATAGTGCCTACCTGTAGATCTTGGCCTCTAGCTCAGCTGGCACCTAGGGAAACCTACCAAACCTGTGCATTTTTGAAAACTAGAGACCTAAGGGAATCCAAAATGGGGTGACTTGTGGGGCTCTGACCAGTTTCTGTTACCCAGAATCCTTTGCAAACCTCAAAATGTGGCTAAAAAAACACATGTTCCTCATATTTCTGTGACAGAAAGTTCTGGAATCTGAGAGGAGGCACAAATTTCCTTCCAGCCAGCGTTCCCCCAAGTCTCCCGATAAAAATGGTACCTCACTTGTGTGGGTAGGCCTAGCGCCCGCAACAGGACATGGCCCAAAACACAATGTGGACACATCACATTTTTTCATAGAAAACAGTGCCTACCTGTGGATTTTGCCCTCTAGCTCAGCGGCCACCTAGGGAAACCTACCAAACCTGTGCATTTTTTAAAACTAGAGACCTTGGGGAATCCAAAATGGGGTGACTAGTGGGGCTCTTACCATGTTCGGTTACCCAGAATCCTTTGCAAACCTCAAAATTTGGCTAAAAAAACACATGTTCCTCACATTTCGGTGACAGAAAGTGCTGGAATCTGAGAGGAGGCACGAATTTCCTTCCACCCAGCGTTCCCCCATGTCTCCCGATAAAAATGATACCTCACTTGTGTGGGTAGGCCTAGAGGCCGCGACAGAATATGCCCCAAAACAAAACGTGGACACATCCCATTTTTGGGCAGAAAACTGAGCTGTTTTCTGCAAAGTGCCAACCTGTAGATTTTGACCTCTAGCTCAGCCGGCACCTAGGGAAACCTACCAAACCTGTACATTTTTGAAAACTAGAGACCTAGGTGAAGCCAAGATGGGGTGACTTGTGGGGCTCTGACCAGGTTCTGTTACCCAGAATCCTTTGCAAATCTCAAACTTTGGCTAAAAAAACAAATTTTCCTCAAATTTTGGTGACAGAAAGTCCTGGAATCAGAGAGGAGCCACGAATTTCCTTCCATCCAGCGTTCCCCCAAGTCTCTCGATAAAAATGATACCTCACTTGTGTGGGTAGGCCTAGCGCCCATGACAGGAAACGCCCCAAAACACAACATGGACACATCCCATTTTTTCACAGAAAACAGAGGTGTTTTTTGCAAAGTGCCTACCTGTAGATTTTGGCCTCTAGCTCAGTCGGCACCAAGGGAAACCTACCAAACCTGTGCATTTTTTAAAACTAGAGACATAGGGGAATCCAAGATGGGGTGACTTGTGGGGCTCTGACCAGGTTCTGTTACCCAGAATCCTTTGCAAACTTCAAAATTTGGCTAAAAAATACATTTTCCTCACATTATGATGACAGAAAGTTGTGGAATCTGAGAGGAGCCACAAATTTCCTTCCACCCAGCGTTCCCCCAAGTCTCCTGATAAAAATGGTACCTCACTTGTGTGGGTAGGCCTAGCGCCCGCAACAGGAATTGGCCCAAAACACAACGTGGACACATCACATTTTTTCATAGAAAACAGTGCCTACCTGTGGATTTTGGCCTCTAGCTCAGCCGGCACCTAGGGAAACCTACCAAACCTGTGCATTTTTGAAAACTAGAGACCTTGGGGAATCCAAGATGGGGTGACTAGTGGGGCTCTGACCATGTTCTGTTTCCCAGAATCCTTTGCAAACCTCAAAATTTGGCTAAAAAAACACATGTTCCTCACATTTCGGTGACAGAAAGTTCTGGAATCTGAGAGGAGGCACGAATTTCCTTCCACCCAGCGTTCCCCCATGTCTCCCGATAAAAATGATACCTCACTTGTGTGGGTAGGCCTAGTGGCCGTGACAGGATATGCCCCAAAACACAACGTGGACACATCCCATGTTTGGACAGAAAACTGAGCTGTTTTCTGCAAAGTGCCTACCTGTAGATTTTGGCCTCTAGCTCAGCCGGCACCTAGGGAAACCTACCAAACCTGTGCATTTTTGAAAACTAGAGACCTTGGGGAATCCAAGATGGGGTGACTAGTGGGGCTCTGACCATGTTCTGTTTCCCAGAATCCTTTGCAAACCTCAAAATTTGGCTAAAAAAACACATTTTCCTCACATTTCGGTGACAGAAAGTTCTGGAATCTGAGAGGAGCCACAAATTTCCTTCCACCCAGCGTTCCCGCAAGTCTCCCGATAAAAATGATACCTCACTTGTGTGGGTTGGCCTAGCGCCCGCGACAGGAAACGCCCCAAAACACAACGTGGACACATCACATTTTTTTAAAGAAAACAGAGGTGTTTTTTGCAAAGTGCCTACCTGTAGATCTTGGCCTCTAGCTCAGCTGGCACCTAGGGAAACCTGCCAAACTGGGCATTTTTTAAAACTAGAGACCTAAGGGAATCCAAGATGGGGTGACTTGTGGGGCTCTGACCAGGTTCTGTTACCCAGAATCCTTTGCAAACCTCAAAATTTGGCTAAAAAAACACATTTTCCTCACATTTCGGAGACAGAAAGTTCTGGAATCTGAGAGGACGGACAAATTTCCTTCCACCCAGAGTTCCCCAATGTCTCCCGGTAAAAATGATACCTCACTTGTGTGGGTAGGCCTAGCGCCCGCGACAGGAAACGCCCCAAAACACAATGTGGACACATCACATTTTTTTAAAGAAAATAGAGGTGTTTTTTGCATAGTGCCTACCTGTAGATTTTGGCCTCTAGCTCAGCCGGCACCTACGGAAACCTACCAAACCTGTGCATTTTTGAAAACTAGAGTCATAGGGGAATCCAAGATGGGGTGACTTGTGGGGCTCTGACCAGGTTCTGTTACCCAGAATCCTTTGCAAACCTCAAAATTTGGCTAAAAAAACACATTTTCCTCACATTTCGGTGACAGAAAGTTCTGGAATCTGAGGGGAGCCACAAATTTCCTTCCACCCAGCGTTCCCGCAAGTCTCCCGATAAAAATGATACCTCACTTGTGTGGGTTGGCCTAGCGACCGCGACAGGAAACGCCCCAAAACACAACGTGGACACATCCCATTTTTTTAAAGAAAACAGAGGTGTTTTTTGCAAAGTGCCTACCTGTAGATCTTGGCCTCTAGCTCAGCTGGCACCTAGGGAAACCTACCAAGCCTGTGCATTTTTGAAAACTAGAGACCTAAGGGAATCCAAGATGGGGTGACTTGTGGGGCTCTGACCAGGTTCTGTTACCCAGAATCCTTTGCAAACCTCAAAATTTGGCAAAAAAAACACATGTTCCTCATATTTCTGTGACAGAAAGTTCTGGAATCTGAGAGGAGGCACAAATTTCCTTCCACCCAGCGTTCCCCCAAGTCTCCCGATAAAAATGGTACCTCACTTGTGTGGGTAGGCATAGCGCCCGCAACAGGACATGGCCCAAAACACAATGTGGACACATCACATTTTTTCATAGAAAACAGTGCCTACCTGTGGATTTTGGCCTCTAGCTCAGCGGCCACCTAGGGAAACCTACCAAACCTGTGCATTTTTTAAAACTAGAGACATAGGGGAATCCAAGATGGGGTGACTTGTGGGGCTCTGACCAGGTTCTGTTACCCAGAATCCTTTGCAAACTTCAAAATATGGCTAAAAAACACATTTTACTCACATTATGGTGACAGAAAGTTCTGGAATCTGAGAGGAGCCACAAATTTCCTTCCACCCAGCGTTCCCCCAAGTCTCCTGATAAAAATGGTACCTCACTTGTGTGGGTAGGCCTAGCGCCCGCAACAGGAAATGGCCCAAAACACAACGTGGACACATCACATTTTTTCATAGAAAACAGTGCCTCCCTGTGGATTTTGGCCTCTAGCTCAGCCGGCACCTAGGGAAACCTACCAAACCTGTGCATTTTTTTAAACTAGAGACCTTGGGGAATCCAAGATGGGGTGACTAGTGGGGCTCTGACCATGTTCTGTTTCCCAGAATCCTTTGTAAACCTCAAAATTTGGCTAAAAAAACACATGTTCCTAACATTTCTGTGACAGAAAGTTCTGGAATCTGAGAGGAGGCACGAATTTCCTTCCACCCAGCGTTCCCCCATGTCTCCCGATACAAATTATACCTCACTTGTGTGGGTAGGCCTAGCGGCCGCGACAGGGAATGGCCCAAAACACAACGTGGACACATCACATTTTTTCATAGAAAACAGTGCCTACCTGTGGATTTTGGCCTCTAGCTCAGTCGGCACCAAGGTAAACCTACCAAACCTGTGCATTTTTGAAAACTAGAGACATAGGGGAATCCAAGATGGGGTGACTTGTGGGGCTCTGAGCAGGTTCTGTTACCCAGAATCCTTTGCAAACTTCAAAATTTGGCTAAAAAACAAATTTTCCTCACATTATGGTGACAGAAAGTTCTGGAATCTGAGAGGAGCCACAAATTTCCTTCCACCCAGCGTTCCCCCAAGTCTCCTGATAAAAATGGTACCTCACTTGTGTGGGTATGCCTAGCGCCCGCAACAGGAAATGGCCCAAAACACAACGTGGACACATCACATTTTTTCATAGAAAACAGTGCCTACCTGTGGATTTTGGCCTCTAGATCAGCCGGCACCTAGGGAAACCTACCAAACCTGTGCATTTTTGAAAACTAGAGACCTTGGGGAATCCAAGATGGGGTGACTAGTGGGGCTCTGACCATGTTCTGTTTCCCAGAATCCTTTGCAAACCTCAAAATTTGGCAAAAAAAAAACACATGTTCCTCACATTTCGGTGACAGAAAGTTCTGGAATCTGAGAGGAGGCACGAATTTCCTTCCACCCAGCGTTCCCCCATGTCTCCCGATAAAAATGATACCTCAGTTGTGTGGGTAGGCCTAGTGGCCGTGACAGGATATGCCCCAAAACACAACGTGGACACATCACATTTTTTTAAAGAAAATAGAGGTGTTTTTTGCAAAGTGCCTACCTGTAGATTTCGGCCTCTAGCTCAGCCGGCACCTAGGGAAACCTACCAAACCTGTGCATTTTTGAAAACTAGAGACCTAAGGGAATCCAAAATGGGGTGACTTGTGGGGCTCTGACCAGGTTCTGTTACCCAGAATCCTTTGCAAACCTCAAAATTGGGCTAAAGAAACACATTTTCCTCACATTTCGGTGACAGAAAGTTCTGGAATCTGAGAGGAGCCACAAATTTCCTTCCACCCAGCGTTCCCGCAAGTCTCCCGATAAAAATGATACCTCACTTGTGTGGGTTGGCCTAGCGCCCGCGACAGGAAACGCCCCAAAACACAACGTGGACACATCCCATTTTTTGAAAGAAAACAGAGGTGTTTTTTGCAAAGTGCCTACCTGTAGATCTTGGCCTCTAGCTCAGCTGGCACCTAGGGAAACCTACCAAACCTGTGCATTTTTGAAAACTAGAGACCTAAGGGAATCCAAAATGGGGTGACTTGTGGGTCTCTGACCAGGTTCTGTTACCCAGAATCCTTTGCAAACCTCAAAATTTGGCTAAAAAAACACATGTTCCTCATATTTCTGTGACAGAAAGTTCTGGAATCTGAGAGGAGGCACAAATTTCCTTCCACCCAGCGTTCCCCCAAGTCTCCCGATAAAAATGGTACCTCACTTGTGTGGGTAGGCCTAGCGCCCGCAACAGGACATGGCCCAAAACACAATGTGGACACATCACATTTTTTCATAGAAAACAGTGCCTACCTGTGGATTTTGGCCTCTAGCTCAGCGGCCACCTAGGGAAACCTACCAAACCTGTGCATTTTTTTAAACTAGAGACCTAGGGGGAATCCAAAATGGGGTGACTAGTGCGGCTCTGACCATGTTCGGTTACCCAGAATCATTTGCAAACCTCAAAATTTGGCTAAAAAAACACATGTTCCTCACATTTTGGTGACAGAAAGTTCTGGAATCTGAGAGGACGGACAAATTTCCTTCCACCCAGAGTTCCCCAATGTCTCCCGGTAAAAATGATACCTCACTTGTGTGGGTAGGCCTAGCGCCCGCGACAGGAAACGCCCCAAAACACAATGTGGACACATCACATTTTTTTAAAGAAAATAGAGGTGTTTTTTGCAAAGTGCCTACCTGTAGATTTTGGCCTCTAGCTCAGCCGGCACCTACGGAAACCTACCAAACCTGTGCATTTTTGAAAACTAGAGTCATAGGGGAATCCAAGATGGGGTGACTTGTGGGGCTCTGACCAGGTTCTGTTACCCAGAATCCTTTGCAAACCTCAAAATTTGGCTAAAAAAACACATTTTCCTCACATTTCGGTGACAGAAAGTTCTGGAATCTGAGGGGAGCCACAAATTTCCTTCCACCCAGCGTTCCCGCAAGTCTCCCGATAAAAATGATACCTCACTTGTGTGGGTTGGCCTAGCGCCCGCGACAGGAAACGCCCCAAAACACAACGTGGACACATCCCATTTTTTTAAAGAAAACAGAGGTGTTTTTTGCAAAGTGCCTACCTGTAGATCTTGGCCTCTAGCTCAGCTGGCACCTAGGGAAACCTACCAAGCCTGTGCATTTTTGAAAACTAGAGACCTAAGGGAATCCAAGATGGGGTGACTTGTGGGGCTCTGACCAGGTTCTGTTACCCAGAATCCTTTGCAAACCTCAAAATTTGGCTAAAAAAACACATGTTCCTCACATTTCGGTGACAGAAAGTTCTGGAATCTGAGAGGAGGCACGAATTTCCTTCCACCTAGTGTTCCCCCATGTCTCCCGATAAAAATGATACCTCACTTGTGTGGGTAGGCCTAGTGGCCGTGACAGGATATGCCCCAAAACACAACGTGGACACATCACATTTTTTTAAAGAAAATAGAGGTGTTTTTTGCAAAGTGCCTACCTGTAGATTTTGGCCTCTAGCTCAGTCGGCACCAAGGTAAACCTACCAAACCTGTGCATTTTTGAAAACTAGAGACATAGGGGAATCCAAGATGGGGTGACTTGTGGGGCTCTGAGCAGGTTCTGTTACCAAGAATCCTTTGCAAACTTCAAAATTTGGCTAAAAAACAAATTTTCCTCACATTATGGTGACAGAAAGTTCTGGAATCTGAGAGGAGCCACAAATTTCCTTCCACCCAGCGTTCCCCCAAGTCTCCTGATAAAAATGGTACCTCACTTTAGTGGGTATGCCTAGCGCCCGCAACAGGAAATGGCCCAAAACACAACGTGGACACATCACATTTTTTCATAGAAAACAGTGCCTACCTGTGGATTTTGGCCTCTAGATCAGCCGGCACCTAGGGAAACCTACCAAACCTGTGCATTTTTGAAAACTAGAGACCTTGGGGAATCCAAGATGGGGTGACTAGTGGGGCTCTGACCATGTTCTGTTTCCCAGAATCCTTTGCAAACCTCAAAATTTGGCAAAAAAAAACACATGTTCCTCACATTTCGGTGACAGAAAGTTCTGGAATCTGAGAGGAGGCACGAATTTCCTTCCACCCAGCGTTCCCCCATGTCTCCCGATAAAAATGATACCTCACTTGTGTGGGTAGGCCTAGTGGCCGTGACAGGATATGCCCCAAAACACAACGTGGACACATCACATTTTTTTAAAGAAAATAGAGGTGTTTTTTGCAAAGTGCCTACCTGTAGATTTCGGCCTCTAGCTCAGCCGGCACCTAGGGAAACCTACCAAACCTGTGCATTTTTGAAAACTAGAGACCTAAGGGAATCCAAAATGGGGTGACTTGTGGGGCTCTGACCAGGTTCTGTTACCCAGAATCCTTTGCAAACCTCAAAATTGGGCTAAAGAAACACATTTTCCTCACATTTCGGTGACAGAAAGTTCTGGAATCTGAGAGGAGCCACAAATTTCCTTCCACCCAGCGTTCCCGCAAGTCTCCCGATAAAAATGATACCTCACTTGTGTGGGTTGGCCTAGCGCCCGCGACAGGAAACGCCCCAAAACACAACGTGGACACATCCCATTTTTTGAAAGAAAACAGAGGTGTTTTTTGCAAAGTGCCTACCTGTAGATCTTGGCCTCTAGCTCAGCTGACACCTAGGGAAACCTACCAAACCTGTGCATTTTTGAAAACTAGAGACCTAAGGGAATCCAAAATGGGGTGACTTGTGGGTCTCTGACCAGGTTCTGTTACCCAGAATCCTTTGCAAACCTCAAAATTTGGCTAAAAAAACACATGTTCCTCATATTTCTGTGACAGAAAGTTCTGGAATCTGAGAGGAGGCACAAATTTCCTTCCACCCAGCGTTCCCCCAAGTCTCCCGATAAAAATGGTACCTCACTTGTGTGGGTAGGCCTAGCGCCCGCAACAGGACATGGCCCAAAACACAATGTGGACACATCACATTTTTTCATAGAAAACAGTGCCTACCTGTGGATTTTGGCCTCTAGCTCAGCGGCCACCTAGGGAAACCTACCAAACCTGTGCATTTTTTTAAACTAGAGACCTAGGGGGAATCCAAAATGGGGTGACTAGTGCGGCTCTGACCATGTTCGGTTACCCAGAATCATTTGCAAACCTCAAAATTTGGCTAAAAAAACACATGTTCCTCACATTTCGGTGACAGAAAGTTCTGGAATCTGAGAGGACGGACAAATTTCCTTCTACCCAGAGTTCCCCAATGTCTCCCGGTAAAAATGATACCTCACTTGTGTGGGTAGGCCTAGCGCCCGCGACAGGAAACGCCCCAAAACACAATGTGGACACATCACATTTTTTTAAAGAAAATAGAGGTGTTTTTTGCAAAGTGCCTACCTGTAGATTTTGGCCTCTAGCTCAGCCGGCACCTACGGAAACCTACCAAACCTGTGCATTTTTGAAAACTAGAGTCATAGGGGAATCCAAGATGGGGTGACTTGTGGGGCTCTGACCAGGTTCTGTTACCCAGAATCCTTTGCAAACCTCAAAATTTGGCTAAAAAAACACATTTTCCTCACATTTCGGTGACAGAAAGTTCTGGAATCTGAGGGGAGCCACAAATTTCCTTCCACCCAGCGTTCCCGCAAGTCTCCCGATAAAAATGATACCTCACTTGTGTGGGTTGGCCTAGCGCCCGCGACAGGAAACGCCCCAAAACACAACGTGGACACATCCCATTTTTTTAAAGAAAACAGAGGTGTTTTTTGCAAAGTGCCTACCTGTAGATCTTGGCCTCTAGCTCAGCTGGCACCTAGGGAAACCTACCAAGCCTGTGCATTTTTGAAAACTAGAGACTTAAGGGAATCCAAGATGGGGTGACTTGTGGGGCTCTGACCAGGTTCTGTTACCCAGAATCCTTTGCAAACCTCAAAATTTGGCTAAAAAAACACATGTTCCTCACATTTCGGTGACAGAAAGTTCTGGAATCTGAGAGGAGGCACGAATTTCCTTCCACCTAGTGTTCCCCCATGTCTCCCGATAAAAATGATACCTCACTTGTGTGGGTAGGCCTAGAGGCCGCGACAGAATATGCCCCAAAACAAAACGTGGACACATCACATTTTTGGGCAGAAAACTGAGCTGTTTTCTGCAAAGTGCCTACCTGTAGATTTTGACCTCTAGCTCAGCCGGCACCTAGGGAAACCTACCAAACCTGTACATTTTTGAAAACTAGAGACCAAGGTGAAGCCAAGATGGGGTGACTTGTGGGGCTCTGACCAGGTTCTGTTACCCAGAATCCTTTGCAAATCTCAAACTTTGGCTAAAAAAACAAATTTTCCTCAAATTTTGGTGACAGAAAGTCCTGGAATCAGAGAGGAGCCACGAATTTCCTTCCACCCAGCGTTCCCCCAAGTCGTTCGATAAAAATGATACCTCACTTGTGTGGGTAGGCCTAGCGCCCATGACAGGAAACGCCCCAAAACACAACATGGACACATCCCATTTTTTCACAGAAAACAGAGGTGTTTTTTGCAAAGTGCCTACCTGTAGATTTTGGCCTCTGGCTCAGCCGGCACCTAGGGAAACCTACCAAACCTGTGCATTTTTTAAAACTAGAGACCTTGGGGAATCCAAGATGGGGTGACTTGTGGGGCTCTGACCATGTTCTGTTACCCAGAATCCTTTGCAAACCTCAAAATTTGGCTAAAAAAACACATGCTCCTCACATTTCGGTGACAGAAAGTTCTGGAATCTGAGAGGAGGCACGAATTTCCTTCCACCCAGCGTTCCCCCATGTCTCCCGATACAAATTATACCTCACTTGTGTGGGTAGGCCTAGCGGCCGCGACACGAAATTGCCCAAAACACAACGTGGACACATCACATTTTTTCATAGAAAACAGTGCCTACCTGTGGATTTTGGCCTCTAGCTCAGTCGGCACCAAGGGAAACCTACCAAACCTGTGCATTTTTGAAAACTAGAGACATAGGGGAATCCAAGATGGGGTGACTTGTGGGGCTCTGACCAGGTTCTGTTACCCAGAATCCTTTGCAAACTTCAAAATTTGGCTAAAAAACACATGTTCCTCACATTTCGGTGACAGAAAGTTCTGGAATCTGAGAGGAGGCACGAATTTCCTTCCACCCAGCGTTCCCCCATGTCTCCCGATAAAAATGATACCTCACTTGTGTGGGTAGGCCTAGTGGCCGTGACAGGATATGCCCCAAAACACAACGTGGACACATCACATTTTTTTAAAGAAAATAGAGGTGTTTTTTGCAAAGTGCCTACCTGTAGATTTTGGCCTCTAGCTCAGCCGGCACCTAGGGAAACCTACCAAACCTGTGCATTTTTGAAAACTAGAGACCTAAGGGAATCCAAAATGGGGTGACTTGTGGGGCTCTGACCAGGTTCTGTTACCCAGAATCCTTTGCAAACCTCAAAATTTGGCTAAAGAAACACATTTTCCTCACATTTCGGTGACAGAAAGTTCTGGAATCTGAGAGGAGCCACAAATTTCCTTCCACCCAGCGTTCCCGCAAGTCTCCCGATAAATATGATACCTCACTTGTGTGGGTTGGCCTAGCGCCCGCGACAGGAAACGCCCCAAAACACAACGTGGACACATCCCATTTTTTTAAAGAAAACAGAGGTGTTTTTTGCATAGTGCCTACCTGTAGATCTTGGCCTCTAGCTCAGCTGGCACCTAGGGAAACCTACCAAACCTGTGCATTTTTGAAAACTAGAGACCTAAGGGAATCCAAAATGGGGTGACTTGTGGGGCTCTGACCAGGTTCTGTTACCCAGAATCCTTTGCAAACCTCAAAATTTGGCTAAAAAAACACATGTTCCTCATATTTCTGTGACAGAAAGTTCTGGAATCTGAGAGGAGGCACAAATTTCCTTCCAGTCAGCGTTCCCCCAAGTCTCCCGATAAAAATGGTACCTCACTTGTGTGGGTAGGCCTAGCGCCCGCAACAGGACATGGCCCAAAACACAATGAGGACACATCACATTTTTTCATAGAAAACAGTGCCTACCTGTGGATTTTGCCCTCTAGCTCAGCGGCCACCTAGGGAAACCTACCAAACCTGTGCATTTTTTAAAACTAGAGACCTTGGGGAATCCAAAATGGGGTGACTAGTGGGGCTCTAACCATGTTCGGTTACCCAGAATCCTTTGCAAACCTCAAAATTTGGCTAAAAAAACACATGTTCCTCACATTTCGGTGACAGAAAGTGCTGGAATCTGAGAGGAGGCACGAATTTCCTTCCACCCAGCGTTCCCCCATGTCTCCCGATAAAAATGATACCTCACTTGTGTGGGTAGGCCTAGAGGCCGCGACAGAATATGCCCCAAAACAAAACGTGGACACATCCCATTTTTGGGCAGAAAACTGAGCTGTTTTCTGCAAAGTGCCAACCTGTAGATTTTGACCTCTAGCTCAGCCGGCACCTAGGGAAACCTACCAAACATGTACATTTTTGAAAACTAGAGACCTAGGTGAAGCCAAGATGGGGTGACTTGTGGGGCTCTGACCAGGTTCTGTTACCCAGAATCCTTTGCAAATCTCAAACTTTGGCTAAAAAAACAAATTTTCCTCAAATTTTGGTGACAGAAAGTCCTGGAATCAGAGAGGAGACACGAATTTCCTTCCATCCAGCGTTCCCCCAAGTCTCTCGATAAAAATGATACCTCACTTGTGTGGGTAGGCCTAGCGCCCATGACAGGAAACGCCCCAAAACACAACATGGACACATCCCATTTTTTCACAGAAAACAGAGGTGTTTTTTGCTAAGTGCCTACCTGTAGATTTTGGCCTCTAGCTCAGTCGGCACCAAGGGAAACCTACCAAACCTGTGCATTTTTTAAAACTAGAGACATAGGGGAATCCAAGATGGGGTGACTTGTGGGGCTCTGACCAGGTTCTGTTACCCAGAATCCTTTGCAAACTTCAAAATTTGGCTAAAAAATACATTTTCCTCACATTATGGTGACAGAAAGTTCTGGAATCTGAGAGGAGCCACAAATTTCCTTCCACCCAGCGTTCCCCCAAGTCTCCTGATAAAAATGGTACCTCACTTGTGTGGGTAGGCCTAGCGCCCGCAACAGGAATTGGCCCAAAACACAACGTGGACACATCACATTTTTTCATAGAAAACAGTGCCTACCTGTGGATTTTGGCCTCTAGCTCAGCCGGCACCTAGGGAAACCTACCAAACCTGTGCATTTTTGAAAACTAGAGACCTTGGGGAATCCAAGATGGGGTGACTAGTGGGGCTCTGACCATGTTCTGTTTCCCAGAATCCTTTGCAAACCTCAAAATTTGGCAAAAAAAAAACACATGTTCCTCACATTTCGGTGACAGAAAGTTCTGGAATCTGAGAGGAGGCACGAATTTCCTTCCACCCAGCGTTCCCCCATGTCTCCCGATAAAAATGATACCTCACTTGTGTGGGTAGGCCTAGTGGCCGTGACAGGATATGCCCCAAAACACAACGTGGACACATCACATTTTTTTAAAGAAAATAGAGGTGTTTTTTGCAAAGTGCCTACCTGTAGATTTTGGCCTCTAGCTCAGCCGGCACCTAGGGAAACCTACCAAATCTGTGCATTTTTGAAAACTAGAGACCTAAGGGAATCCAAAATGGGGTGACTTGTGGGGCTCTTACCAGGTTCTGTTACCCAGAATCCTTTGCAAACCTCAAAATTTGGCTAAAGAAACACATTTTCCTCACATTTCGGTGACAGAAAGTTCTGGAATCTGAGAGGAGCCACAAATTTCCTTCCACCCAGCGTTCCCGCAAGTCTCCCGATAAATATGATACCTCACTTGTGTGGGTTGGCCTAGCGCCCGCGACAGGAAACGCCCCAAAACACAACGTGGACACATCCCATTTTTTGAAAGAAAACAGAGGTGTTTTTTGCATAGTGCCTACCTGTAGATCTTGGCCTCTAGCTCAGCTGGCACCTAGGGAAACCTACCAAACCTGTGCATTTTTGAAAACTAGAGACCTAAGGGAATCCAAAATGGGGTGACTTGTGGGGCTCTGACCAGTTTCTGTTACCCAGAATCCTTTGCAAACCTCAAAATTTGGCTAAAAAAACACATGTTCCTCATATTTCTGTGACAGAAAGTTCTGGAATCTGAGAGGAGGCACAAATTTCCTTCCAGCCAGCGTTCCCCCAAGTCTCCCGATAAAAATGGTACCTCACTTGTGTGGGTAGGCCTAGCGCCCGCAACAGGACATGGCCCAAAACACAATGTGGACACATCACATTTTTTCATAGAAAACAGTGCCTACCTGTGGATTTTGCCCTCTAGCTCAGCGGCCACCTAGGGAAACCTACCAAACCTGTGCATTTTTTAAAACTAGAGACCTTGGGGAATCCAAAATGGGGTGACTAGTGGGGCTCTTACCATGTTCGGTTACCCAGAATCCTTTGCAAACCTCAAAATTTGGCTAAAAAAACACATGTTCCTCACATTTCGGTGACAGAAAGTGCTGGAATCTGAGAGGAGGCACGAATTTCCTTCCACCCAGCGTTCCCCCATGTCTCCCGATAAAAATGATACCTCACTTGTGTGGGTAGGCCTAGAGGCCGCGACAGAATATGCCCCAAAACAAAACGTGGACACATCCCATTTTTGGGCAGAAAACTGAGCTGTTTTCTGCAAAGTGCCAACCTGTAGATTTTGACCTCTAGCTCAGCCGGCACCTAGGGAAACCTACCAAACCTGTACATTTTTGAAAACTAGAGACCTAGGTGAAGCCAAGATGGGGTGACTTGTGGGGCTCTGACCAGGTTCTGTTACCCAGAATCCTTTGCAAATCTCAAACTTTGGCTAAAAAAACAAATTTTCCTCAAATTTTGGTGACAGAAAGTCCTGGAATCAGAGAGGAGCCACGAATTTCCTTCCATCCAGCGTTCCCCCAAGTCTCTCGATAAAAATGATACCTCACTTGTGTGGGTAGGCCTAGCGCCCATGACAGGAAACGCCCCAAAACACAACATGGACACATCCCATTTTTTCACAGAAAACAGAGGTGTTTTTTGCAAAGTGCCTACCTGTAGATTTTGGCCTCTAGCTCAGTCGGCACCAAGGGAAACCTACCAAACCTGTGCATTTTTTAAAACTAGAGACATAGGGGAATCCAAGATGGGGTGACTTGTGGGGCTCTGACCAGGTTCTGTTACCCAGAATCCTTTGCAAACTTCAAAATTTGGCTAAAAAATACATTTTCCTCACATTATGATGACAGAAAGTTGTGGAATCTGAGAGGAGCCACAAATTTCCTTCCACCCAGCGTTCCCCCAAGTCTCCTGATAAAAATGGTACCTCACTTGTGTGGGTAGGCCTAGCGCCCGCAACAGGAATTGGCCCAAAACACAACGTGGACACATCACATTTTTTCATAGAAAACAGTGCCTACCTGTGGATTTTGGCCTCTAGCTCAGCCGGCACCTAGGGAAACCTACCAAACCTGTGCATTTTTGAAAACTAGAGACCTTGGGGAATCCAAGATGGGGTGACTAGTGGGGCTCTGACCATGTTCTGTTTCCCAGAATCCTTTGCAAACCTCAAAATTTGGCTAAAAAAACACATGTTCCTCACATTTCGGTGACAGAAAGTTCTGGAATCTGAGAGGAGGCACGAATTTCCTTCCACCCAGCGTTCCCCCATGTCTCCCGATAAAAATGATACCTCACTTGTGTGGGTAGGCCTAGTGGCCGTGACAGGATATGCCCCAAAACACAACGTGGACACATCCCATGTTTGGACAGAAAACTGAGCTGTTTTCTGCAAAGTGCCTACCTGTAGATTTTGGCCTCTAGCTCAGCCGGCACCTAGGGAAACCTACCAAACCTGTGCATTTTTGAAAACTAGAGACCTTGGGGAATCCAAGATGGGGTGACTAGTGGGGCTCTGACCATGTTCTGTTTCCCAGAATCCTTTGCAAACCTCAAAATTTGGCTAAAAAAACACATGTTCCTCACATTTCGGTGACAGAAAGTTCTGGAATCTGAGAGGAGGCACAAATTTCCTTCCACCCAGCGTTCCCCCATGTCTCCCGATAAAAATGATACCTCACTTGTGTGGGTAGGCCTAGTGGCCGTGACAGGATATGCCCTAAAACACAACGTGGACACATCCCATGTTTGGACAGAAAACTGAGCTGTTTTCTGCAAAGTGCCTACCTGTAGATTTTGGCCTCTAGCTCAGCCGGCACCTAGGGAAACCTACCAAACCTGTGCATTTTTGAAAACTAGAGACCTTGGGGAATCCAAGATGGGGTGACTAGTGGGGCTCTGACCATGTTCTGTTTCCCAGAATCCTTTGCAAACCTCAAAATTTGGCTAAAAAAACACATTTTCCTCACATTTCGGTGACAGAAAGTTCTGGAATCTGAGAGGAGCCACAAATTTCCTTCCACCCAGCGTTCCCGCAAGTCTCCCGATAAAAATGATACCTCACTTGTGTGGGTTGGCCTAGCGCCCGCGACAGGAAACGCCCCAAAACACAACGTGGACACATCCCATTTTTTGAAAGAAAACAGAGGTGTTTTTTGCATAGTGCCTACCTGTAGATCTTGGCCTCTAGCTCAGCTGGCACCTAGGGAAACCTACCAAACTGGGCATTTTTTAAAACTAGAGACCTAAGGGAATCCAAGATGGGGTGACTTGTGGGGCTCTGACCAGGTTCTGTTACCCAGAATCCTTTGCAAACCTCAAAATTTGGCTAAAAAAACACATTTTCCTCACATTTCGGAGACAGAAAGTTCTGGAATCTGAGAGGACGGACAAATTTCCTTCCACCCAGAGTTCCCCAATGTCTCCCGGTAAAAATTATACCTCACTTGTGTGGGTAGGCCTAGCGCCCGCGACAGGAAACGCCCCAAAACACAATGTGGACACATCACATTTTTTTAAAGAAAATAGAGGTGTTTTTTGCATAGTGCCTACCTGTAGATTTTGGCCTCTAGCTCAGCCGACACCTACGGAAACCTACCAAACCTGTGCATTTTTGAAAACTAGAGTCATAGGGGAATCCAAGATGGGGTGACTTGTGGGGCTCTGACCAGGTTCTGTTACCCAGAATCCTTTGCAAACCTCAAAATTTGGCTAAAAAAACACATTTTCCTCACATTTCGGTGACAGAAAGTTCTGGAATCTGAGGGGAGCCACAAATTTCCTTCCACCCAGCGTTCCCGCAAGTCTCCCGATAAAAATGATACCTCACTTGTGTGGGTTGGCCTAGCGACCGCGACAGGAAACGCCCCAAAACACAACGTGGACACATCCCATTTTTTTAAAGAAAACAGAGGTGTTTTTTGCAAAGTGCCTACCTGTAGATCTTGGCCTCTAGCTCAGCTGGCACCTAGGGAAACCTACCAAGCCTGTGCATTTTTGAAAACTAGAGACCTAAGGGAATCCAAGATGGGGTGACTTGTGGGGCTCTGACCAGGTTCTGTTACCCAGAATCCTTTGCAAACCTCAAAATTTGGCAAAAAAAACACATGTTCCTCATATTTCTGTGACAGAAAGTTCTGGAATCTGAGAGGAGGCACAAATTTCCTTCCACCCAGCGTTCCCCCAAGTCTCCCGATAAAAATGGTACCTCACTTGTGTGGGTAGGCATAGCGCCCGCAACAGGACATGGCCCAAAACACAATGTGGACACATCACATTTTTTCATAGAAAACAGTGCCTACCTGTGGATTTTGGCCTCTAGCTCAGCGGCCACCTAGGGAAACCTACCAAACCTGTGCATTTTTTAAAACTAGAGACATAGGGGAATCCAAGATGGGGTGACTTGTGGGGCTCTGACCAGGTTCTGTTACCCAGAATCCTTTGCAAACTTCAAAATATGGCTAAAAAACACATTTTACTCACATTATGGTGACAGAAAGTTCTGGAATCTGAGAGGAGCCACAAATTTCCTTCCACCCAGCGTTCGCCCAAGTCTCCTGATAAAAATGGTACCTCACTTGTGTGGGTAGGCCTAGCGCCCGCAACAGGAAATGGCCCAAAACACAACGTGGACACATCACATTTTTTCATAGAAAACAGTGCCTCCCTGTGGATTTTGGCCTCTAGCTCAGCCGGCACCTAGGGAAACCTACCAAACCTGTGCATTTTTTTAAACTAGAGACCTTGGGGAATCCAAGATGGGGTGACTAGTGGGGCTCTGACCATGTTCTGTTTCCCAGAATCCTTTGTAAACCTCAAAATTTGGCTAAAAAAACACATGTTCCTAACATTTCTGTGACAGAAAGTTCTGGAATCTGAGAGGAGGCACGAATTTCCTTCCACCCAGCGTTCCCCCATGTCTCCCGATACAAATTATACCTCACTTGTGTGGGTAGGCCTAGCGGCCGCGACAGGGAATGGCCCAAAACACAACGTGGACACATCACATTTTTTCATAGAAAACAGTGCCTACCTGTGGATTTTGGCCTCTAGCTCAGTCGGCACCAAGGTAAACCTACCAAACCTGTGCATTTTAGAAAACTAGAGACATAGGGGAATCCAAGATGGGGTGACTTGTGGGGCTCTGAGCAGGTTCTGTTACCCAGAATCCTTTGCAAACTTCAAAATTTGGCTAAAAAACAAATTTTCCTCACATTATGGTGACAGAAAGTTCTGGAATCTGAGAGGAGCCACAAATTTCCTTCCACCCAGCGTTCCCCCAAGTCTCCTGATAAAAATGGTACCTCACTTGTGTGGGTATGCCTAGCGCCCGCAACAGGAAATGGCCCAAAACACAACGTGGACACATCACATTTTTTCATAGAAAACAGTGCCTACCTGTGGATTTTGGCCTCTAGATCAGCCGGCACCTAGGGAAACCTACCAAACCTGTGCATTTTTGAAAACTAGAGACCTTGGGGAATCCAAGATGGGGTGACTAGTGGGGCTCTGACCATGTTCTGTTTCCCAGAATCCTTTGCAAACCTCAAAATTTGGCAAAAAAAAACACATGTTCCTCACATTTCGGTGACAGAAAGTTCTGGAATCTGAGAGGAGGCACGAATTTCCTTCCACCCAGCGTTCCCCCATGTCTCCCGATAAAAATGATACCTCACTTGTGTGGGTAGGCCTAGTGGCCGTGACAGGATATGCCCCAAAACACAACGTGGACACATCACATTTTTTTAAAGAAAATAGAGGTGTTTTTTGCAAAGTGCCTACCTGTAGATTTCGGCCTCTAGCTCAGCCGGCACCTAGGGAAACCTACCAAACCTGTGCATTTTTGAAAACTAGAGACCTAAGGGAATCCAAAATGGGGTGACTTGTGGGGCTCTGACCAGGTTCTGTTACCCAGAATCCTTTGCAAACCTCAAAATTGGGCTAAAGAAACACATTTTCCTCACATTTCGGTGACAGAAAGTTCTGGAATCTGAGAGGAGCCACAAATTTCCTTCCACCCAGCGTTCCCGCAAGTCTCCCGATAAAAATGATACCTCACTTGTGTGGGTTGGCCTAGCGCCCGCGACAGGAAACGCCCCAAAACACAACGTGGACACATCCCATTTTTTGAAAGAAAACAGAGGTGTTTTTTGCAAAGTGCCTACCTGTAGATCTTGGCCTCTAGCTCAGCTGGCACCTAGGGAAACCTACCAAACCTGTGCATTTTTGAAAACTAGAGACCTAAGGGAATCCAAAATGGGGTGACTTGTGGGTCTCTGACCAGGTTCTGTTACCCAGAATCCTTTGCAAACCTCAAAATTTGGCTAAAAAAACACATGTTCCTCATATTTCTGTGACAGAAAGTTCTGGAATCTGAGAGGAGGCACAAATTTCCTTCCACCCAGCGTTCCCCCAAGTCTCCCGATAAAAATGGTACCTCACTTGTGTGGGTAGGCCTAGCGCCCGCAACAGGACATGGCCCAAAACACAATGTGGACACATCACATTTTTTCATAGAAAACAGTGCCTACCTGTGGATTTTGGCCTCTAGCTCAGCGGCCACCTAGGGAAACCTACGAAACCTGTGCATTTTTTTAAACTAGAGACCTAGGGGGAATCCAAAATGGGGTGACTAGTGCGGCTCTGACCATGTTCGGTTACCCAGAATCATTTGCAAACCTCAAAATTTGGCTAAAAAAACACATGTTCCTCACATTTCGGTGACAGAAAGTTCTGGAATCTGAGAGGACGGACAAATTTCCTTCCACCCAGAGTTCCCCAATGTCTCCCGGTAAAAATGATACCTCACTTGTGTGGGTAGGCCTAGCGCCCGCGACAGGAAACGCCCCAAAACACAATGTGGACACATCACATTTTTTTAAAGAAAATAGAGGTGTTTTTTGCAAAGTGCCTACCTGTAGATTTTGGCCTCTAGCTCAGCCGGCACCTACGGAAACCTACCAAACCTGTGCATTTTTGAAAACTAGAGTCATAGGGGAATCCAAGATGGGGTGACTTGTGGGGCTCTGACCAGGTTCTGTTACCCAGAATCCTTTGCAAACCTCAAAATTTGGCTAAAAAAACACATTTTCCTCACATTTCGGTGACAGAAAGTTCTGGAATCTGAGGGGAGCCACAAATTTCCTTCCACCCAGCGTTCCCGCAAGTCTCCCGATAAAAATGATACCTCACTTGTGTGGGTTGGCCTAGCGCCCGCGACAGGAAACGCCCCAAAACACAACGTGGACACATCCCATTTTTTTAAAGAAAACAGAGGTGTTTTTTGCAAAGTGCCTACCTGTAGATCTTGGCCTCTAGCTCAGCTGGCACCTAGGGAAACCTACCAAGCCTGTGCATTTTTGAAAACTAGAGACCTAAGGGAATCCAAGATGGGGTGACTTGTGGGGCTCTGACCAGGTTCTGTTACCCAGAATCCTTTGCAAACCTCAAAATTTGGCTAAAAAAACACATGTTCCTCACATTTCGGTGACAGAAAGTTCTGGAATCTGAGAGGAGGCACGAATTTCCTTCCACCTAGTGTTCCCCCATGTCTCCCGATAAAAATGATACCTCACTTGTGTGGGTAGGCCTAGAGGCCGCGACAGAATATGCCCCAAAACAAAACGTGGACACATCACATTTTTGGGCAGAAAACTGAGCTGTTTTCTGCAAAGTGCCTACCTGTAGATTTTGACCTCTAGCTCAGCCGGCACCTAGGGAAACCTACCAAACCTGTACATTTTTGAAAACTAGAGACCAAGGTGAAGCCAAGATGGGGTGACTTGTGGGGCTCTGACCAGGTTCTGTTACCCAGAATCCTTTGCAAATCTCAAACTTTGGCTAAAAAAACAAATTTTCCTCAAATTTTGGTGACAGAAAGTCCTGGAATCAGAGAGGAGCCACGAATTTCCTTCCACCCAGCGTTCCCCCAAGTCGTTCGATAAAAATGATACCTCACTTGTGTGGGTAGGCCTAGCGCCCATGACAGGAAACGCCCCAAAACACAACATGGACACATCCCATTTTTTCACAGAAAACAGAGGTGTTTTTTGCAAAGTGCCTACCTGTAGATTTTGGCCTCTGGCTCAGCCGGCACCTAGGGAAACCTACCAAACCTGTGCATTTTTTAAAACTAGAGACCTTGGGGAATCCAAGATGGGGTGACTTGTGGGGCTCTGACCATGTTCTGTTACCCAGAACCCTTTGCAAACCTCAAAATTTGGCTAAAAAAACACATGCTCCTCACATTTCGGTGACAGAAAGTTCTGGAATCTGAGAGGAGGCACGAATTTCCTTCCACCCAGCGTTCCCCCATGTCTCCCGATACAAATTATACCTCACTTGTGTGGGTAGGCCTAGCGGCCGCGACACGAAATTGCCCAAAACACAACGTGGACACATCACATTTTTTCATAGAAAACAGTGCCTACCTGTGGATTTTGGCCTCTAGCTCAGTCGGCACCAAGGGAAACCTACCAAACCTGTGCATTTTTGAAAACTAGAGACATAGGGGAATCCAAGATGGGGTGACTTGTGGGGCTCTGACCAGGTTCTGTTACCCAGAATCCTTTGCAAACTTCAAAATTTGGCTAAAAAACACATGTTCCTCACATTTCGGTGACAGAAAGTTCTGGAATCTGAGAGGAGGCACGAATTTCCTTCCACCCAGCGTTCCCCCATGTCTCCCGATAAAAATGATACCTCACTTGTGTGGGTAGGCCTAGTGGCCGTGACAGGATATGCCCCAAAACACAACGTGGACACATCACATTTTTTTAAAGAAAATAGAGGTGTTTTTTGCAAAGTGCCTACCTGTAGATTTTGGCCTCTAGCTCAGCCGGCACCTAGGGAAACCTACCAAACCTGTGCATTTTTGAAAACTAGAGACCTAAGGGAATCCAAAATGGGGTGACTTGTGGGGCTCTGACCAGGTTCTGTTACCCAGAATCCTTTGCAAACCTCAAAATTTGGCTAAAGAAACACATTTTCCTCACATTTCGGTGACAGAAAGTTCTGGAATCTGAGAGGAGCCACAAATTTCCTTCCACCCAGCGTTCCCGCAAGTCTCCCGATAAATATGATACCTCACTTGTGTGGGTTGGCCTAGCGCCCGCGACAGGAAACGCCCCAAAACACAACGTGGACACATCCCATTTTTTGAAAGAAAACAGAGGTGTTTTTTGCATAGTGCCTACCTGTAGATCTTGGCCTCTAGCTCAGCTGGCACCTAGGGAAACCTACCAAACCTGTGCATTTTTGAAAACTAGAGACCTAAGGGAATCCAAAATGGGGTGACTTGTGGGGCTCTGACCAGGTTCTGTTACCCAGAATCCTTTGCAAACCTCAAAATTTGGCTAAAAAAACACATGTTCCTCATATTTCTGTGACAGAAAGTTCTGGAATCTGAGAGGAGGCACAAATTTCCTTCCAGTCAGCGTTCCCCCAAGTCTCCCGATAAAAATGGTACCTCACTTGTGTGGGTAGGCCTAGCGCCCGCAACAGGACATGGCCCAAAACACAATGTGGACACATCACATTTTTTCATAGAAAACAGTGCCTACCTGTGGATTTTGCCCTCTAGCTCAGCGGCCACCTAGGGAAACCTACCAAACCTGTGCATTTTTTAAAACTAGAGACCTTGGGGAATCCAAAATGGGGTGACTAGTGGGGCTCTAACCATGTTCGGTTACCCAGAATCCTTTGCAAACCTCAAAATTTGGCTAAAAAAACACATGTTCCTCACATTTCGGTGACAGAAAGTGCTGGAATCTGAGAGGAGGCACGAATTTCCTTCCACCCAGCGTTCCCCCATGTCTCCCGATAAAAATGATACCTCACTTGTGTGGGTAGGCCTAGAGGCCGCGACAGAATATGCCCCAAAACAAAACGTGGACACATCCCATTTTTGGGCAGAAAACTGAGCTGTTTTCTGCAAAGTGCCAACCTGTAGATTTTGACCTCTAGCTCAGCCGGCACCTAGGGAAACCTACCAAACCTGTACATTTTTGAAAACTAGAGACCTAGGTGAAGCCAAGATGGGGTGACTTGTGGGGCTCTGACCAGGTTCTGTTACCCAGAATCCTTTGCAAATCTCAAACTTTGGCTAAAAAAACAAATTTTCCTCAAATTTTGGTGACAGAAAGTCCTGGAATCAGAGAGGAGCCACGAATTTCCTTCCATCCAGCGTTCCCCCAAGTCTCTCGATAAAAATGATACCTCACTTGTGTGGGTAGGCCTAGCGCCCATGACAGGAAACGCCCCAAAACACAACATGGACACATCCCATTTTTTCACAGAAAACAGAGGTGTTTTTTGCAAAGTGCCTACCTGTAGATTTTGGCCTCTAGCTCAGTCGGCACCAAGGGAAACCTACCAAACCTGTGCATTTTTTAAAACTAGAGACATAGGGGAATCCAAGATGGGGTGACTTGTGGGGCTCTGACCAGGTTCTGTTACCCAGAATCCTTTGCAAACTTCAAAATTTGGCTAAAAAATACATTTTCCTCACATTATGGTGACAGAAAGTTCTGGAATCTGAGAGGAGCCACAAATTTCCTTCCACCCAGCGTTCCCCCAAGTCTCCTGATAAAAATGGTACCTCACTTGTGTGGGTAGGCCTAGCGCCCGCAACAGGAATTGGCCCAAAACACAACGTGGACACATCACATTTTTTCATAGAAAACAGTGCCTACCTGTGGATTTTGGCCTCTAGCTCAGCCGGCACCTAGGGAAACCTACCAAACCTGTGCATTTTTGAAAACTAGAGACCTTGGGGAATCCAAGATGGGGTGACTAGTGGGGCTCTGACCATGTTCTGTTTCCCAGAATCCTTTGCAAACCTCAAAATTTGGCTAAAAAAACACATGTTCCTCACATTTCGGTGACAGAAAGTTCTGGAATCTGAGAGGAGGCACGAATTTCCTTCCACCCAGCGTTCCCCCATGTCTCCCGATAAAAATGATACCTCACTTGTGTGGGTAGGCCTAGTGGCCGTGACAGGATATGCCCCAAAACACAACGTGGACACATCCCATGTTTGGACAGAAAACTGAGCTGTTTTCTGCAAAGTGCCTACCTGTAGATTTTGGCCTCTAGCTCAGCCGGCACCTAGGGAAACCTACCAAACCTGTGTATTTTTGAAAACTAGAGACCTTGGGGAATCCAAGATGGGGTGACTAGTGGGGCTCTGACCATGTTCTGTTTCCCAGAATCCTTTGCAAACCTCAAAATTTGGCTAAAAAAACACATTTTCCTCACATTTCGGTGACAGAAAGTTCTGGAATCTGAGAGGAGCCACAAATTTCCTTCCACCCAGCGTTCCCGCAAGTCTCCCGATAAAAATGATACCTCACTTGTGTGGGTTGGCCTAGCGCCCGCGACAGGAAACGCCCCAAAACACAACGTGGACACATCACATTTTTTTAAAGAAAACAGAGGTGTTTTTTGCAAAGTGCCTACCTGTAGATCTTGGCCTCTAGCTCAGCTGGCACCTAGGGAAACCTACCAAACTGGGCATTTTTTAAAACTAGAGACCTAAGGGAATCCAAGATGGGGTGACTTGTGGGGCTCTGACCAGGTTCTGTTACCCAGAATCCTTTGCAAACCTCAAAATTTGGCTAAAAAAACAAATTTTCCTCACATTTCGGAGACAGAAAGTTCTGGAATCTGAGAGGACGGACAAATTTCCTTCCACCCAGAGTTCCCCAATGTCTCCCGGTAAAAATGATACCTCACTTGTGTGGGTAGGCCTAGCGCCCGCGACAGGAAACGCCCCAAAACACAATGTGGACACATCACATTTTTTTAAAGAAAATAGAGGTGTTTTTTGCATAGTGCCTACCTGTAGATTTTGGCCTCTAGCTCAGCCGGAACCTACGGAAACCTACCAAACCTGTGCATTTTTTAAAACTAGAGTCATAGGGGAATCCAAGATGGGGTGACTTGTGGGGCTCTGACCAGGTTCTGTTACCCAGAATCCTTTGCAAACCTCAAAATTTGGCTAAAAAAACACATTTTCCTCACATTTCGGTGACAGAAAGTTCTGGAATCTGAGGGGAGCCACAAATTTCCTTCCACCCAGCGTTCCCGCAAGTCTCCCGATAAAAATGATACCTCACTTGTGTGGGTTGGCCTAGCGACCGCGACAGGAAACGCCCCAAAACACAACGTTGACACATCCCATTTTTTTAAAGAAAACAGGTGTTTTTTGCAAAGTGCCTACCTGTAGATCTTGGCCTCTAGCTCAGCTGGCACCTAGGGAAACCTACCAAGCCTGTGCATTTTTGAAAACTAGAGACCTAAGGGAATCCAAGATGGGGTGACTTGTGGGGCTCTGACCAGGTTCTGTTACCCAGAATCCTTTGCAAACCTCAAAATTTGGCAAAAAAAACACATGTTCCTCATATTTCTGTGACAGAAAGTTCTGGAATCTGAGAGGAGGCACAAATTTCCTTCCACCCAGCGTTCCCCCAAGTCTCCCGATAAAAATGGTACCTCACTTGTGTGGGTAGGCATAGCGCCCGCAACAGGACATGGCCCAAAACACAATGTGGACACATCACATTTTTTCATAGAAAACAGTGCCTACCTGTGGATTTTGGCCTCTAGCTCAGCGGCCACCTAGGGAAACCTACCAAACCTGTGCATTTTTTAAAACTAGAGACATAGGGGAATCCAAGATGGGGTGACTTGTGGGGCTCTGACCAGGTTCTGTTACCCAGAATTCTTTGCAAACTTCAAAATATGGCTAAAAAACACATTTTACTCACATTATGGTGACAGAAAGTTCTGGAATCTGAGAGGAGCCACAAATTTCCTTCCACCCAGCGTTCCCCCAAGTCTCCTGATAAAAATGGTACCTCACTTGTGTGGGTAGGCCTAGCGCCCGCAACAGGAAATGGCCCAAAACACAACGTGGACACATCACATTTTTTCATAGAAAACAGTGCCTACCTGTGGATTTTGGCCTCTAGCTCAGCCGGCACCTAGGGAAACCTACCAAACCTGTGCATTTTTTTAAACTAGAGACCTTGGGGAATCCAAGATGGGGTGACTAGTGGGGCTCTGACCATGTTCTGTTTCCCAGAATCCTTTGTAAACCTCAAAATTTGGCTAAAAAAACACATGTTCCTAACATTTCTGTGACAGAAAGTTCTGGAATCTGAGAGGAGGCACGAATTTCCTTCCACCCAGCGTTCCCCCATGTCTCCCGATACAAATTATACCTCACTTGTGTGGGTAGGCCTAGCGGCCGCGACAGGAAATGGCCCAAAACACAACGTGGACACATCACATTTTTTCATAGAAAACAGTGCCTACCTGTGGATTTTGGCCTCTAGCTCAGTCGGCACCAAGGTAAACCTACCAAACCTGTGCATTTTTGAAAACTAGAGACATAGGGGAATCCAAGATGGGGTGACTTGTGGGGCTCTGAGCAGGTTCTGTTACCCAGAATCCTTTGCAAACTTCAAAATTTGGCTAAAAAACACATTTTCCTCACATTATGGTGACAGAAAGTTCTGGAATCTGAGAGGAGCCACAAATTTCCTTCCACCCAGCGTTCCCCCAAGTCTCCTGATAAAAATGGTACCTCACTTGTGTGGGTATGCCTAGCGCCCGCAACAGGAAATGGCCCAAAACACAACGTGGACACATCACATTTTTTCATAGAAAACAGTGCCTACCTGTGGATTTTGGCCTCTAGCTCAGCCGGCACCTAGGGAAACCTACCAAACCTGTGCATTTTTGAAAACTAGAGACCTTGGGGAATCCAAGATGGGGTGACTAGTGGGGCTCTGACCATGTTCTGTTTCCCAGAATCCTTTGCAAACCTCAAAATTTGGCAAAAAAAAACACATGTTCCTCACATTTCGGTGACAGAAAGTTCTGGAATCTGAGAGGAGGCACGAATTTCCTTCCACCCAGTGTTCCCCCATGTCTCCCGATAAAAATGATACCTCACTTGTGTGGGTAGGCCTAGTGGCCGTGACAGGATATGCCCCAAAACACAACGTGGACACATCACATTTTTTTAAAGAAAATAGAGGTGTTTTTTGCAAAGTGCCTACCTGTAGATTTCGGCCTCTAGCTCAGCCGGCACCTAGGGAAACCTACCAAACCTGTGCATTTTTGAAAACTAGAGACCTAAGGGAATCCAAAATGGGGTGACTTGTGGGGCTCTGACCAGGTTCTGTTACCCAGAATCCTTTGCAAACCTCAAAATTGGGCTAAAGAAACACATTTTCCTCACATTTCGGTGACAGAAAGTTCTGGAATCTGAGAGGAGCCACAAATTTCCTTCCACCCAGCGTTCCCGCAAGTCTCCCGATAAAAATGATACCTCACTTGTGTGGGTTGGCCTTGCGCCCGCGACAGGAAACGCCCCAAAACACAACGTGGACACATCCCATTTTTTGAAAGAAAACAGAGGTGTTTTTTGCAAAGTGCCTACCTGTAGATCTTGGCCTCTAGCTCAGCTGGCACCTAGGGAAACCTACCAAACCTGTGCATTTTTGAAAACTAGAGACCTAAGGGAATCCAAAATGGGGTGACTTGTGGGTCTCTGACCATGTTCGGTTACCCAGAATCATTTGCAAACCTCAAAATTTGGCTAAAAAAACACATGTTCCTCACATTTCGGTGACAGAAAGTTCTGGAATCTGAGAGGACGGACAAATTTCCTTCCACTTAGAGTTCCCCAATGTCTCCCGGTAAAAATGATACCTCACTTGTGTGGGTAGGCCTAGCGCCCGCGACAGGAAACGCCCCAAAACACAATGTGGACACATCACATTTTTTTAAAGAAAATAGAGGTGTTTTTTGCAAAGTGCCTACCTGTAGATTTTGGCCTCTAGCTCAGCCGGCACCTACGGAAACCTACCAAACCTGTGCATTTTTGAAAACTAGAGTCATAGGGGAATCCAAGATGGGGTGACTTGCGGGGCTCTGACCAGGTTCTGTTACCCAGAATCCTTTGCAAACCTCAAAATTTGGCTAAAAAAACACATTTTCCTCACATTTCGGTGACAGAAAGTTCTGGAATCTGAGGGGAGCCACAAATTTCCTTCCACCCAGCGTTCCCGCAAGTCTCCCGATAAAAATGATACCTCACTTGTGTGGGTTGGCCTAGCGCCCGCGACAGGAAACGCCCCAAAACACAACGTGGACACATCCCATTTTTTTAAAGAAAACAGAGGTGTTTTTTGCAAAGTGCCTACCTGTAGATCTTGGCCTCTAGCTCAGCTGGCACCTAGGGAAACCTACCAAGCCTGTGCATTTTTGAAAACTAGAGACCTAAGGGAATCCAAGATGGGGTGACTTGTGGGGCTCTGACCAGGTTCTGTTACCCAGAATCCTTTGCAAACCTCAAAATTTGGCTAAAAAAACACATGTTCCTCATATTTCTGTGACAGAAAGTTCTGGAATCTGAGAGGAGGCACGAATTTCCTTCCACCTAGTGTTCCCCCATGTGTCCCGATAAAAATGATACCTCACTTGTGTGGGTAGGCCTAGAGGCCGCGACAGAATATGCCCCAAAACAAAACGTGGACACATCCCATTTTTGGGCAGAAAACTGAGCTGTTTTCTGCAAAGTGCCTACCTGTAGATTTTGACCTCTAGCTCAGCCGGCACCTAGGGAAACCTACCAAACCTGTACATTTTTGAAAACTAGAGACCAAGGTGAAGCCAAGATGGGGTGACTTGTGGGGCTCTGACCAGGTTCTGTTACCCAGAATCCTTTGCAAATCTCAAACTTTGGCTAAAAAAACAAATTTTCCTCAAATTTTGATGATAGAAAGTCCTGGAATCAGAGAGGAGCCACGAATTTCCTTCCACCCAGCGTTCCCCCAAGTCGTTCGATAAAAATGATACCTCACTTGTGTGGGTAGGCCTAGCGCCCATGACAGGAAACGCCCCAAAACACAACATGGACACATCCCATTTTTTCACAGAAAACAGAGGTGTTTTTTGCAAAGTGCCTACCTGTGGATTTTGGCCTCTAGCTCAGTCGGCACCAAGGTAAACCTACCAAACCTGTGCATTTTTGAAAACTAGAGACATAGGGGAATCCAAGATGGGGTGACTTGTGGGGCTCTGAGCAGGTTCTGTTACCCAGAATCCTTTGCAAACTTCAAAATTTGGCTAAAAAACACATTTTCCTCACATTATGGTGACAGAAAGTTCTGGAATCTGAGAGGAGCCACAAATTTCCTTCCACCCAGCGTTCCCCCAAGTCTCCTGATAAAAATGGTACCTCACTTGTGTGGGTATGCCTAGCGCCCGCAACAGGAAATGGCCCAAAACACAACGTGGACACATCACATTTTTTCATAGAAAACAGTGCCTACCTGTGGATTTTGGCCTCTAGCTCAGCCGGCACCTAGGGAAACCTACCAAACCTGTGCATTTTTGAAAACTAGAGACCTTGGGGAATCCAAGATGGGGTGACTAGTGGGGCTCTGACCATGTTCTGTTTCCCAGAATCCTTTGCAAACCTCAAAATTTGGCAAAAAAAAACACATGTTCCTCACATTTCGGTGACAGAAAGTTCTGGAATCTGAGAGGAGGCACGAATTTCCTTCCACCCAGCGTTCCCCCATGTCTCCCGATAAAAATGATACCTCACTTGTGTGGGTAGGCCTAGTGGCCGTGACAGGATATGCCCCAAAACACAACGTGGACACATCACATTTTTTTAAAGAAAATAGAGGTGTTTTTTGCAAAGTGCCTACCTGTAGATTTCGGCCTCTAGCTCAGCCGGCACCTAGGGAAACCTACCAAACCTGTGCATTTTTGAAAACTAGAGACCTAAGGGAATCCAAAATGGGGTGACTTGTGGGGCTCTGACCAGGTTCTGTTTCCCAGAATCCATTGCAAACCTCAAAATTTGGCAAAAAAAAACACATGTTCCTCACATTTCGGTGACAGAAAGTTCTGGAATCTGAGAGGACGGACAAATTTCCTTCCACCCAGAGTTCCCCAATGTCTCCCGGTAAAAATGATACCTCACTTGTGTGGGTAGGCCTAGCGCCCGCGACAGGAAACGCCCCAAAACACAATGTGGACACATCACATTTTTTTAAAGAAAATAGAGGTGTTTTTTGCAAAGTGCCTACCTGTAGATTTTGGCCTCTAGCTCAGCCGGCACCTACGGAAACCTACCAAACCTGTGCATTTTTCAAAACTAGAGTCATAGGGGAATCCAAGATGGGGTGACTTGTGGGGCTCTGACCAGGTTCTGTTACCCAGAATCCTTTGCAAACCTCAAAATTTGGCTAAAAAAACACATTTTCCTCACATTTCGGTGACAGAAAGTTCTGGAATCTGAGGGGAGCCACAAATTTCCTTCCACCCAGCGTTCCCGCAAGTCTCCCGATAAAAATGATACCTCACTTGTGTGGGTTGGCCTAGCGCCCGCGACAGGAAACGCCCCAAAACACAACGTGGACACATCCCATTTTTTTAAAGAAAACAGAGGTGTTTTTTGCAAAGTGCCTACCTGTAGATCTTGGCCTCTAGCTCAGCTGGCACCTAGGGAAACCTACCAAGCCTGTGCATTTTTGAAAACTAGAGACCTAAGGGAATCCAAGATGGGGTTACTTGTGGGGCTCTGACCAGGTTCTGTTACCCAGAATCCTTTGCAAACCTCAAAATTTGGCTAAAAAAACACATGTTCCTCATATTTCTGTGACAGAAAGTTCTGGAATCTGAGAGGAGGCACGAATTTCCTTCCACCTAGTGTTCCCCCATGTGTCCCGATAAAAATGATACCTCACTTGTGTGGGTAGGCCTAGAGGCCGCGACAGAATATGCCCCAAAACAAAACGTGGACACATCCCATTTTTGGGCAGAAAACTGAGCTGTTTTCTGCAAAGTGCCTACCTGTAGATTTTGACCTCTAGCTCAGCCGGCACCTAGGGAAACCTACCAAACCTGTACATTTTTGAAAACTAGAGACCAAGGTGAAGCCAAGATGGGGTGACTTGTGGGGCTCTGACCAGGTTCTGTTACCCAGAATCCTTTGCAAATCTCAAACTTTGGCTAAAAAAACAAATTTTCATCAAATTTTGATGACAGAAAGTCCTGGAATCAGAGAGGAGCCACGAATTTCCTTCGACCCAGCGTTCCCCCAAGTCGTTCGATAAAAATGATACCTCACTTGTGTGGGTAGGCCTAGCGCCCATGACAGGAAACGCCCCAAAACACAACATGGACACATCCCATTTTTTCACAGAAAACAGAGGTGTTTTGTGCAAAGTGCCTACCTGTAGATTTTGGCCTCTAGCTCAGCCGGCACCTAGGGAAACCTACCAAACCTGTGCATTTTTTAAAACTAGAGACCTTGGGGAATCCAAGATGGGGTGACTTGTGGGGCTCTGACCATGTTCTGTTACCCAGAATCCTTTGCAAACCTCAAAATTTGGCTAAAAAAAGACATGCTCCTCACATTTCGGTGACAGAAAGTTCTGGAATCTGAGAGGAGGCACGAATTTCCTTCCACCCAGCGTTCCCCCATGTCTCCCGATACAAATTATACCTCACTTGTGTGGGTAGGCCTAGCGGCCGCGACACGAAATTGCCCAAAACACAACGTGGACACATCACATTTTTTCATAGAAAACAGTGCCTACCTGTGGATTTTGGCCTCTAGCTCAGTCGGCACCAAGGGAAACCTACCAAACCTGTGCATTTTTGAAAACTAGAGACATAGGGGAATCCAAGATGGGGTGACTTGTGGGGCTCTGACCAGGTTCTGTTACCCAGAATCCTTTGCAAACTTCAAAATTTGGCTAAAAAACACATTTTCCTCACATTATGGTGACAGAAAGTTCTGGAATCTGAGAGGAGCCGCACATTTCCTTCCACCCAGCGTTCCCCCAAGTCTCCTGATAAAAATGGTACCTCACTTGTGTGGGTATGCCTAGCGCCCGCAACAGGAAATGGCCCAAAACACAACGTGGACACATCACATTTTTTCATAGAAAACAGTGCCTACCTGTGGATTTTGGCCTCTAGCTCAGCCGGCACCTAGGGAAACCTACCAAACCTGTGCATTTTTGAAAACTAGAGACCTTGGGGAATCCAAGATGGGGTGACTAGTGGGGCTCTGACCATGTTCTGTTTCCCAGAATCCTTTGCAAACCTCAAAATTTGGCAAAAAAATAACACATGTTCCTCACATTTCGGTGACAGAAAGTTCTGGAATCTGAGAGGAGGCACGAATTTCCTTCCACCCAGCGTTCCCCCATGTCTCCCGATAAAAATGATACCTCACTTGTGTGGGTAGGCCTAGTGGCCGTGACAGGATATGCCCCAAAACACAACGTGGACACATCACATTTTTTTAAAGAAAATAGAGGTGTTTTTTGCAAAGTGCCTACCTGTAGATTTTGGCCTCTAGCTCAGCCGGCACCTAGGGAAACCTACCAAACCTGTGCATTTTTGAAAACTAGAGACCTAAGGGAATCTAAAATGGGGTGACTTGTGGGGCTCTGACCAGGTTCTGTTACCCAGAATCCTTTGCAAACCTCAAAATTTGGCTAAAAAAACACATGTTCCTCATATTTCTGTGACAGAAAGTTCTGGAATCTGAGAGGAGGCACAAATTTCCTTCCAGCCAGCGTTCCCCCAAGTCTCCCGATAAAAATGGTACCTCACTTGTGTGGGTAGGCCTAGCGCCCGCAACAGGACATGGCCCAAAACACAATGTGGACACATCACATTTTTTCATAGAAAACAGTGCCTACCTGTGGATTTTGCCCTCTAGCTCAGCGGCCACCTAGGGAAACCTACCAAACCTGTGCATTTTTTAAAACTAGAGACCTTGGGGAATCCAAAATGGGGTGACTAGTGGGGCTCTAACCATGTTCGGTTACCCAGAATCCTTTGCAAACCTCAAAATTTGGCTAAAAAAACACTTGTTCCTCACATTTCGGTGACAGAAAGTGCTGGAATCTGAGAGGAGGCACGAATTTCCTTCCACCCAGCGTTCCCCCATGTCTCCCGATAAAAATGATACCTCACTTGTGTGGGTAGGCCTAGAGGCCGCGACAGAATATGCCCCAAAACAAAACGTGGACACATCCCATTTTTGGGCAGAAAACTGAGCTGTTTTCTGCAAAGTGCCAACCTGTAGATTTTGACCTCTAGCTCAGCCGGCACCTAGGGAAACCTACCAAACCTGTACATTTTTGAAAACTAGAGACCTAGGTGAAGCCAAGATGGGGTGACTTGTGGGGCTCTGACCAGGTTCTGTTACCCAGAATCCTTTGCAAATCTCAAACTTTGGCTAAAAAAACAAATTTTCATCAAATTTTGATGACAGAAAGTCCTGGAATCAGAGAGGAGCCACGAATTTCCTTCCATCCAGCGTTCCCCCAAGTCTCTCGATAAAAATGATACCTCACTTGTGTGGGTAGGCCTAGCGCCCATGACAGGAAACGCCCCAAAACACAACATGGACACATCCCATTTTTTCACAGAAAACAGAGGTGTTTTTTGCAAAGTGCCTACCTGTAGATTTTGGCCTCTAGCTCAGTCGGCACCAAGGGAAACCTACCAAACCTGTGCATTTTTTAAAACTAGAGACATAGGGGAATCCAAGATGGGGTGACTTGTGGGGCTCTGACCAGGTTCTGTTACCCAGAATCCTTTGCAAACTTCAAAATTTGGCTAAAAAATACATTTTCCTCACATTATGGTGACAGAAAGTTCTGGAATCTGAGAGGAGCCACAAATTTCCTTCCACCCAGCGTTCCCCCAAGTCTCCTGTTAAAAATGGTACCTCACTTGTGTGGGAAGGCCTAGCGCCCGCAACAGGAATTGGCCCAAAACACAACGTGGACACATCACATTTTTTCATAGAAAACAGTGCCTACCTGTGGATTTTGGCCTCTAGCTCAGCCGGCACCTAGGGAAACCTACCAAACCTGTGCATTTTTGAAAACTAGAGACCTTGGGGAATCCAAGATGGGGTGACTAGTGGGGCTCTGACCATGTTCTGTTTCCCAGAATCCTTTGCAAACCTCAAAATTTGGCTAAAAAAACACATTTTCCTCACATTTCGGTGACAGAAAGTTCTGGAATCTGAGAGGAGCCACAAATTTCCTTCCACCCAGCGTTCCCGCAAGTCTCCCAATAAAAATGATACCTCACTTGTGTGGGTTGGCCTAGCGCCCGCGACAGGAAACGCCCCAAAACACAACGTGGACACCTCCCATTTTTTGAAAGAAAACAGAGGTGTTTTTTGCAAAGTGCCTACCTGTAGATTTTGGCCTCTAGCTCAGCCGGCACCTAGGGAAACGTACCAAACCTGTGCATTTTTTAAAACTAGAGTCATAGGGGAATCCAAGATGGGGTGACTTGTGGGGCTCTGACCAGGTTCTGTTACCCAGAATCCTTTGCAAACCTCAAAATTTGGCTAAAAAAACACATTTTCCTCACATTTCGGTGACAGAAAGTTCTGGAATCTGAGAGGAGCCACAAATTTCCTTCCACCCAGCGTTCCCGCAAGTCTCCCAATAAAAATGATACCTCACTTGTGTGGGTTGGCCTAGCGCCCGCAACAGGAAACGCCCCAAAACACAACGTGGACACATCCCATTTTTTGAAAGAAAACAGAGGTGTTTTTTGCAAAGTGCCTACCTGTAGATCTTGGCCTCTAGCTCAGCTGGCACCTAGGGAAACCTACCAAACCTGTGCATTTTCGAAAACTAGAGACCTAAGGGAATCCAAGATGGGGTGACTTGTGGGGCTCTGACCAGGTTCTGTTACCCAGAATCCTTTGCAAACCTCAAAATTTGGCTAAAAAAACACATGTTCCTCATATTTCTGTGACGGAAAGTTCTGGAATCTGAGAGGAGGCACAAATTTCCTTCCACCCAGCGTTCCCCCATGTCTCCCAATAAAAATGATACCTCACTTGTGTGGGTAGGCCTAGAGGCCGCGACAGAATATGCCCCAAAACAAAACGTGGACACATCCCATTTTTGGGCAGAAAACTGAGCTGTTTTCTGCAAAGTGCCAACCTGTAGATTTTGACCTCTAGCTCAGCCGGCACCTAGGGAAACCTACCAAACCTCTATATTTTTGAAAACTAGAGACCAAGGTGAAGCCAAGATGGGGTGACTTGTGGGGCTCTGACCAGGTTCTGTTACCCAGAATCCTTTGCAAATCTCAAACTTTGGCTAAAAAAACAAATTTTCCTCAAATTTTGGTGACAGAAAGTCCTGGAATCAGAGAGGAGCCACGAATTTCCTTCCATCCAGCGTTCCCCCAAGTCTCTCGATAAAAATGATACCTCACTTGTGTGGGTAGGCCTAGCGCCCATGACAGGAAACGCCCCAAAACACAACATGGACACATCCCATTTTTTCACAGAAAACAGAGGTGTTTTTTGCAAAGTGCCTACCTGTAGATTTTGGCCTCTAGCTCAGCCGACACCAAGGGAAACCTACCAAACCTGTGCATTTTTTAAAACTAGAGACCTAGGGGAATCCAAAATTGGGTGACTTGTGGGGCTCTCACCAGGTTCTGTTACCCAGAATCCTTTGCAAACCTCAAAATTTGGCTAAAAAACACATGTTCCTCATATTTCTGTGACAGAAAGTTCTGGAATCTGAGAGGAGGCACAAATTTCCTTCCACCCAGCGTTCCCCCAAGTCTCTCGATAAAAATGATACCTCACTTGTGTGGGTAGGCCTAGCGCCCGTGACAGGAAACGCCCCAAAACACAACATGGACACATCCCATTTTTTCACAGAAAACAGAGGTGTTTTTTGCAAAGTGCCTACCTGTAGATTTTGGCCTCTAGCTCAGCCGGCACCTAGGGAAACCTACCAAACCTGTGCATTTTTTAAAACTAGAGACCTTGGGGAATCCAAGATGGGGTGACTTGTGGGGCTCTGACCATGTTCTGTTACCCAGAATCCTTTGCAAACCTCAAAATTTGGCTAAAAAAACACATGCTCCTCACATTTCGGTGACAGAAAGTTCTGGAATCTGAGAGGAGGCACGAATTTCCTTCCACCCAGCGTTCCCCCATGTCTCCTGATGAAAATTATACCTCACTTGTGTGGGTAGGCCTAGCGGCCGCGACAGGATATGCCACAAAACACAACGTGGACACATCACATTTTTTCATAGAAAACAGTGCCTACCTGTGGATTTTGGCCTCTAGCTCAGCCGGCACCTAGGGAAACCTACCAAACCTGTGCATTTTTGAAAACTAGAGACCTTGGGGAATCCAAGATAGGGTGACTAGTGGGTCTCTGACCATGTTCTGTTCCCAGAATCCTTTGCAAACCTCAAAATTTGGCTAAAAAAACACATGTTCCTCACATTTCGGTGACAGAAAGTTCTGGAATCTTAGAGGAGGCACGAATTTCCTTCCACCCAGCGTTCCCCCATGTCACCCGATAAAAATGATACCTCACTTGTGTGGGTAGGCCTAGTGGCCGCGACAGGATATGCCCCAAAACACAACGTGGACACATCCCATTTTTGGACAGAAAACTGAGCTGTTTTCTGCAAAGAGCCTACCTGTAGATTTTGGCCTCTAGCTCAGCCGGCACCTAGGGAAACCTACCGAACCTGTGCATTGTTGAAAACTAGAGACCTAGGGGAATCCAAGATGGGGTGACTTGTGGGGCTCTGACTAGGTTCTGTTACCCAGAATCCTTTGCAAACTTCAAAATTTGGCTAAAAAACACATTTTCCTCACATTATGGTGACAGAAAGTTCTGGAATCTGAGAGGAGCCACATATTTCCTTCCACCCAGCATTCCCGCAAGTCTCCCGATAAAAATGATACCTCACTTGTGTGGGTTGGCCTAGCGCCCGCAACAGGACACGCCCCAAAACACAACGTGGACACATCCCATTTTTTGAAAGAAAACAGAGGTGTTTTTTGCAAAGTGCCTACCTGTAGATCTTGGCTTCTAGCTCAGCTGGCACCTAGGGAAACCTACCAAACCTGTGCATTTTTGAAAACTAGAGACCTAAGGGAATCCAAGATGGGGTGACTTGTGGGGCTCTGACCAGGTTCTGTTACCCAGAATCCTTTGCAAACCTCAAAACTTGGCTAAAAAAACACATGTTCCTCATACTACTGTGACAGAAAGTTCTGGAATCTGAGAGGAGGCGCAAATTTCCTTCCACCCAGCGTTCCCCCAAGTCTCCCGATAAAAATGGTACCTCACTTGTGTGGGTAGGCCTAGCGCCCGCAACAGGACATTGCCCAAAACACAATGTGGACACATCACATTTTTTCATAGAAAACAGTGCCTACCTGTGGATTTTGGCCTCTAGCTCAGCGGCCACCTAGGGAAACCTACCAAACCTGTGCATTTTTTAAAACTAGAGTCCTTGGGGAATCCAAAATGGGGTGACTAGTGGGGCTCTGACCATGTTCGGTTACCCAGAATCCTTTGCAAACCTCAAAATTTGGATAAAAAAACACATGTTCCTCACATTTCGGTGACAGAAAGTGCTGGAATCTGAGAGGAGGCACGAATTTCCTTCCACCCAGCGTTCCCCCAAGTCTCTCGATAAAAATGATACCTCACTTATTTGGGTAGGCCTAGCGCCCGTGACAGGAAACGCCCCAAAACACAACATGGACACATCCCATTTTTTCACAGAAAACAGAGGTGTTTTGTGCAAAGTGCCTACCTGTAGATTTTGGCCTCTAGCTCAGCCGACACCTAGGGAAACCTACCAAACCTGTGCATTTTTTAAAACTAGAGACCTAGGGGAATCCAAAATGGGGTGACTTGTGGGGCTCTCACCAGGTTCTGTTACCCAGAATCCTTTGCAAACCTCAAAATTTGGCTAAAAAAACACATGTTCCTCATATTTCTGTGACAGAAAGTTCTGGAATCTGAGAAGAGGCACAAATTTCCTTCCACCCAGCGTTCCCCCAAGTCTCTCTATAAAAATGATACCTCACTTGTGTGGGAAGGCCTAGCGCCCGTGACAGGAAACGCCCCAAAACACAACATGGACACATCCCATTTTTTCACAGAAAACAGAGGTGTTTTTTGCAAAGTGCCTACCTGTAGATTTTGGCCTCTAGCTCAGCCGGCACCTAGGGAAACCTACCAAACCTGTGCATTTTTTTAAACTAGAGACCTTGGGGAATCCAAGATGGGGTGACTTGTGGGGCTCTGACCATGTTCTGTTACCCAGAATCCTTTGCAAACCTCAAAATTTGGCTAAAAAAACACATGCTCCTCACATTTCGGTGACAGAAAGTTCTGGAATCTGAGAGGAGGCACGAATTTCCTTCCACCCAGCGTTCCCCCATGTCTCCTGATGAAAATTATACCTCACTTGTGTGGGTAGGCCTAGCGGCCGCGACAGGATATGCCACAAAACACAACGTGGACACATCACATTTTTTCATAGAAAACAGTGCCTACCTGTGGATTTTGGCCTCTAGCTCAGCCGGCACCTAGGGAAACCTACCAAACCTGTGCATTTTTGAAAACTAGAGACCTTGGGGAATCCAAGATAGGGTGACTAGTGGGTCTCTGACCATGTTCTGTTCCCAGAATCCTTTGCAAACCTCAAAATTTGGCTAAAAAAACACATGTTCCTCACATTTCGGTGACAGAAAGTTCTGGAATCTTAGAGGAGGCACGAATTTCCTTCCACCCAGCGTTCCCCCATGTCACCCGATAAAAATGATACCTCACTTGTGTGGGTAGGCCTAGTGGCCGCGACAGGATATGCCCCAAAACACAACATGGACACATCCCATTTTTGGACAGAAAACTGAGCTGTTTTCTGCAAAGAGCCTACCTGTAGATTTTGGCCTCTAGCTCAGCCGGCACCTAGGGAAACCTACCGAACCTGTGCATTGTTGAAAACTAGAGACCTAGGGGAATCCAAGATGGGGTGACTTGTGGGGCTCTGACTAGGTTCTGTTACCCAGAATCCTTTGCAAACTTCAAAATTTGGCTAAAAAACACATTTTCCTCACATTATGGTGACAGAAAGTTCTGGAATCTGAGAGGAGCCACACATTTCCTTCCACCCAGCATTCCCGCAAGTCTCCCGATAAAAATGATACCTCACTTGTGTGGGTTGGCCTAGCGCCCGCAACAGGACACGCCCCAAAACACAACGTGGACACATCCCATTTTTTTAAAGAAAACAGAGGTGTTTTTTGCAAAGTGCCTACCTGTAGATCTTGGCTTCTAGCTCAGCTGGCACCTAGGGAAACCTACCAAACCTGTGCATTTTTGAAAACTAGAGACCTAAGGGAATCCAAGATGGGGTGACTTGTGGGGCTCTGACCAGGTTCTGTTACCCAGAATCCTTTGCAAACCTCAAAACTTGGCTAAAAAAACACATGTTCCTCATATTACTGTGACAGAAAGTTCTGGAATCTGAGAGGAGGCGCAAATTTCCTTCCACCCAGCGTTCCCCCAAGTCTCCCGATAAAAATGGTACCTCACTTGTGTGGGTAGGCCTAGCGCCCGCAACAGGACATTGCCCAAAACACAATGTGGACACATCACATTTTTTCATAGAAAACAGTGCCTACCTGTGGATTTTGGCCTCTAGCTCAGCGGCCACCTAGGGAAACCTACCAAACCTGTGCATTTTTTAAAACTAGAGTCCTTGGGGAATCCAAAATGGGGTGACTAGTGGGGCTCTGACCATGTTCGGTTACCCAGAATCCTTTGCAAACCTCAAAATTTGGCTAAAAAAACACATGTTCCTCACATTTCGGTGACAGAAAGTGCTGGAATCTGAGAGGAGGCACGAATTTCCTTCCACCCAGCGTTCCCCCAAGTCTCTCGATAAAAATGATACCTCACTTATTTGGGTAGGCCTAGCGCCCGTGACAGGAAACGCCCCAAAACACAACATGGACACATCCCATTTTTTCACAGAAAACAGAGGTGTTTTGTGCAAAGTGCCTACCTGTAGATTTTGGCCTCTAGCTCAGCCGACACCTAGGGAAACCTACCAAACCTGTGCATTTTGTAAAACTAGAGACCTAGGGGAATCCAAAATGGGGTGACTTGTGGGGCTCTCACCAGGTTCTGTTACCCAGAATCCTTTGCAAACCTCAAAATTTGGCTAAAAAAACACATGTTCCTCATATTTCTGTGACAGAAAGTTCTGGAATCTGAGAAGAGGCACAAATTTCCTTCCACCCAGCGTTCCCCCAAGTCTCTCTATAAAAATGATACCTCACTTGTGTGGGAAGGCCTAGCGCCCGTGACAGGAAACGCCCCAAAACACAACATGGACACATCCCATTTTTTCACAGAAAACAGAGGTGTTTTTTGCAAAGTGCCTACCTGTAGATTTTGGCCTCTACCTCAGCCGGCACCTAGGGAAACCTACCAAACCTGTGCATTTTTTAAAACTAGAGACCTTGGGGAATCCAAGATGGGGTGACTTGTGGGGCTCTGACCATGTTCTGTTACCCAGAATCCTTTGCAAACCTCAAAATGTGGCTAAAAAACACATGCTCCTCACATTTCGGTGACAGAAAGTTCTGGAATCTGAGAGGAGGCACGAATTTCCTTCCACCCAGCGTTCCCCCATGTCTCCTGATGAAAATGATACCTCACTTGTGTGGGTAGGCCTAGCGGCCGCGACAGGTAGTGGCCCAAAACACAACGTGGACACATCACATTTTTTCATAGAAAACAGTGCCTACCTGTGGATTTTGGCCTCTAGCTCAGTCAGCACCAAGGGAAACCTACCAAACCTGTGCATTTTTGAAAACTAGAGACATAGGGGAATCCAAGATGGGGTGACTTGTGGGGCTCTGACCAGGTTCTGTTACCCAGAATCCTTTGCAAACTTCAAAATTTGGCTAAAAAACACATTTTCCTCACATTATGGTGACAGAAAGTTCTGGAATCTGAGAGGAGCCACAAATTTCCTTCCACCCAGCATTCCCCCAAGTCTCCTGATAAAAATGGTACCTCACTTGTGTGGGTAGGCCTAGCGCCCGCAACAGGAAATGGCCCAAAACACAACGTGGACACATCACATTTTTTCATAGAAAACAGTGCCTACCTGTGGATTTTGGCCTCTAGCTCAGCCGGCACCTAGGGAAATCTACCAAACCTGTGCATTTTTGAAAACTAGAGACCTTGGGGAATCCAAGATGGGGTGACTGGTGGGGCTCTGACCATGTTCTGTTTCCCAGAATCCTTTGTAAACCTCAAAATTTGGCTAAAAAAACACATGTTCCTCACATTTCGGTGACAGAAAGTTCTGGAATCTGAGAGGAAGCACGAATTTCCTTCCACCCAGCGTTCCCCCATGTCTCCCGATAAAAATGATACCTCACTTGTGTGGGTAGGCCTAGTGGCCGTGACAGGATATGCCCCAAAACACAACGTGGACACATCACATTTTTTAAAAGAAAATAGAGGTGTTTTTTGCAAAGTGCCTACCTGTAGATTTTGGCCTCTAGCTCAGCCGGCACCTAGGGAAACGTACCAAACCTGTGCATTTTTGAAAACTAGAGTCATAGAGGAATCCAAGATGGGGTGACTTGTGGGGCTCTGACCAGGTTCTGTTACCCAGAATCCTTTGCAAACCTCAAAATTTGGCTAAAAAAACACATTTTCCTCACATTTCGGTGACAGAATGTTCTGGAATCTGAGAGGAGGCACAAATTTCCTTCCACCCAGCGTTCCCCCAAGTCTCTCGATAAAAATGATACCTCACTTGTGTGGGTAGGCCTAGCGCCCGTGACAGGAAACGCCCCAAAACACAACATGGACACATCCCATTTTTTCACAGAAAACAGAGGTGTTTTTTGCAAAGTGCCTACCTGTAGATTTTGGCCTCTAGCTCAGCCGACACCTAGGGAAACCTACCAAACCTGTGCATTTTTTAAAACTAGAGACCTAGGGGAATCCAAAATGGGGTGACTTGTGGGGCTCTCACCAGGTTCTGTTACCCAGAATCCTTTGCAAACCTCAAAATTTGGCTAAAAAAACACATGTTCCTCATATTTCTGTGACATCAAAGTTCTGGAATCTGAGAGGAGGCACGAATTTCCTTCCACCCAGCGTTCCCCCATGTCTCCCGATATAAAATGATACCTCACTTGTGTGGGTAGGCCTAGTGGCCGTGACAGGATATGCCCCAAAACACAACGTGGACACATCCCATTTTTTGAAAGAAAACAGAGGTGTTTTTTGCAAAGTGCCTACCTGTAGATCTTGGCTTCTAGCTCAGCTGGCACCTAGGGAAACCTACCAAACCTGTGCATTTTTGAAAACTAGAGACCTAAGGGAATCCAAGATGGGGTGACTTGTGGGGCTCTGACCAGGTTCTGTTACCCAGAATCCTTTGCAAACCTCAAAACTTGGCTAAAAAAACACATGTTCCTCATACTACTGTGACAGAAAGTTCTGGAATCTGAGAGGAGGCGCAAATTTCCTTCCACCCAGCGTTCCCCCAAGTCTCCCGATAAAAATGGTACCTCACTTGTGTGGGTAGGCCTAGCGCCCGCAACAGGACATTGCCCAAAACACAATGTGGACACATCACATTTTTTCATAGAAAACAGTGCCTACCTGTGGATTTTGGCCTCTAGCTCAGCGGCCACCTAGGGAAACCTACCAAACCTGTGCATTTTTTAAAACTAGAGTCCTTGGGGAATCCAAAATGGGGTGACTAGTGGGGCTCTGACCATGTTCGGTTACCCAGAATCCTTTGCAAACCTCAAAATTTGGATAAAAAAACACATGTTCCTCACATTTCGGTGACAGAAAGTGCTGGAATCTGAGAGGAGGCACGAATTTCCTTCCACCCAGCGTTCCCCCAAGTCTCTCGATAAAAATGATACCTCACTTATTTGGGTAGGCCTAGCGCCCGTGACAGGAAACGCCCCAAAACACAACATGGACACATCCCATTTTTTCACAGAAAACAGAGGTGTTTTGTGCAAAGTGCCTACCTGTAGATTTTGGCCTCTAGCTCAGCCGACACCTAGGGAAACCTACCAAACCTGTGCATTTTTTAAAACTAGAGACCTAGGGGAATCCAAAATGGGGTGACTTGTGGGGCTCTCACCAGGTTCTGTTACCCAGAATCCTTTGCAAACCTCAAAATTTGGCTAAAAAAACACATGTTCCTCATATTTCTGTGACAGAAAGTTCTGGAATCTGAGAAGAGGCACAAATTTCCTTCCACCCAGCGTTCCCCCAAGTCTCTCTATAAAAATGATACCTCACTTGTGTGGGAAGGCCTAGCGCCCGTGACAGGAAACGCCCCAAAACACAACATGGACACATCCCATTTTTTCACAGAAAACAGAGGTGTTTTTTGCAAAGTGCCTACCTGTAGATTTTGGCCTCTAGCTCAGCCGGCACCTAGGGAAACCTACCAAACCTGTGCATTTTTTAAAACTAGAGACCTTGGGGAATCCAAGATGGGGTGACTTGTGGGGCTCTGACCATGTTCTGTTACCCAGAATCCTTTGCAAACCTCAAAATTTGGCTAAAAAAACACATGCTCCTCACATTTCGGTGACAGAAAGTTCTGGAATCTGAGAGGAGGTACGAATTTCCTTCCACCCAGCGTTCCCCCATGTCTCCTGATGAAAATTATACCTCACTTGTGTGGGTAGGCCTAGCGGCCGCGACAGGATATGCCACAAAACACAACGTGGACACATCACATTTTTTCATAGAAAACAGTGCCTACCTGTGGATTTTGGCCTCTAGCTCAGCCGGCACCTAGGGAAACCTACCAAACCTGTGCATTTTTGAAAACTAGAGACCTTGGGGAATCCAAGATAGGGTGACTAGTGGGTCTCTGACCATGTTCTGTTCCCAGAATCCTTTGCAAACCTCAAAATTTGGCTAAAAAAACACATGTTCCTCACATTTCGGTGACAGAAAGTTCTGGAATCTTAGAGGAGGCACGAATTTCCTTCCACCCAGCGTTCCCCCATGTCACCCGATAAAAATGATACCTCACTTGTGTGGGTAGGCCTAGTGGCCGCGACAGGATATGCCCCAAAACACAACGTGGACACATCCCATTTTTGGACAGAAAACTGAGCTGTTTTCTGCAAAGAGCCTACCTGTAGATTTTGGCCTCTAGCTCAGCCGGCACCTAGGGAAACCTACCGAACCTGTGCATTGTTGAAAACTAGAGACCTAGGGGAATCCAAGATGGGGTGACTTGTGGGGCTCTGACTAGGTTCTGTTACCCAGAATCCTTTGCAAACTTCAAAATTTGGCTAAAAAACACATTTTCCTCACATTATGGTGACAGAAAGTTCTGGAATCTGAGAGGAGCCACACATTTCCTTCCACCCAGCATTCCCGCAAGTCTCCCGATAAAAATGATACCTCACTTGTGTGGGTTGGCCTAGCGCCCGCAACAGGACACGCCCCAAAACACAACGTGGACACATCCCATTTTTTGAAAGAAAACAGAGGTGTTTTTTGCAAAGTGCCTACCTGTAGATCTTGGCTTCTAGCTCAGCTGGCACCTAGGGAAACCTACCAAACCTGTGCATTTTTGAAAACTAGAGACCTAAGGGAATCCAAGATGGGGTGACTTGTGGGGCTCTGACCAGGTTCTGTTACCCAGAATCCTTTGCAAACCTCAAAACTTGGCTAAAAAAACACATGTTCCTCATATTACTGTGACAGAAAGTTCTGGAATCTGAGAGGAGGCGCAAATTTCCTTCCACCCAGCGTTCCCCCAAGTCTCCCGATAAAAATGGTACCTCACTTGTGTGGGTAGGCCTAGCGCCCGCAACAGGACATTGCCCAAAACACAATGTGGACACATCACATTTTTTCATAGAAAACAGTGCCTACCTGTGGATTTTGGCCTCTAGCTCAGCGGCCACCTAGGGAAACCTACCAAACCTGTGCATTTTTTAAAACTAGAGTCCTTGGGGAATCCAAAATGGGGTGACTAGTGGGGCTCTGACCATGTTCGGTTACCCAGAATCCTTTGCAAACCTCAAAATTTGGCTAAAAAAACACATGTTCCTCACATTTCGGTGACAGAAAGTGCTGGAATCTGAGAGGAGGCACGAATTTCCTTCCACCCAGCGTTCCCCCAAGTCTCTCGATAAAAATGATACCTCACTTATTTGGGTAGGCCTAGCGCCCGTGACAGGAAACGCCCCAAAACACAACATGGACACATCCCATTTTTTCACAGAAAACAGAGGTGTTTTGTGCAAAGTGCCTACCTGTAGATTTTGGCCTCTAGCTCAGCCGACACCTAGGGAAACCTACCAAACCTGTGCATTTTGTAAAACTAGAGACCTAGGGGAATCCAAAATGGGGTGACTTGTGGGGCTCTCACCAGGTTCTGTTACCCAGAATCCTTTGCAAACCTCAAAATTTGGCTAAAAAAACACATGTTCCTCATATTTCTGTGACAGAAAGTTCTGGAATCTGAGAAGAGGCACAAATTTCCTTCCACCCAGCGTTCCCCCAAGTCTCTCTATAAAAATGATACCTCACTTGTGTGGGAAGGCCTAGCGCCCGTGACAGGAAACGCCCCAAAACACAACATGGACACATCCCATTTTTTCACAGAAAACAGAGGTGTTTTTTGCAAAGTGCCTACCTGTAGATTTTGGCCTCTACCTCAGCCGGCACCTAGGGAAACCTACCAAACCTGTGCATTTTTTAAAACTAGAGACCTTGGGGAATCCAAGATGGGGTGACTTGTGGGGCTCTGACCATGTTCTGTTACCCAGAATCCTTTGCAAACCTCAAAATGTGGCTAAAAAACACATGCTCCTCACATTTCGGTGACAGAAAGTTCTGGAATCTGAGAGGAGGCACGAATTTCCTTCCACCCAGCGTTCCCCCATGTCTCCTGATGAAAATTATACCTCACTTGTGTGGGTAGGCCTAGCGGCCGCGACAGGTAGTGGCCCAAAACACAACGTGGACACATCACATTTTTTCATAGAAAACAGTGCCTACCTGTGGATTTTGGCCTCTAGCTCAGTCAGCACCAAGGGAAACCTACCAAACCTGTGCATTTTTGAAAACTAGAGACATAGGGGAATCCAAGATGGGGTGACTTGTGGGGCTCTGACCAGGTTCTGTTACCCAGAATCCTTTGCAAACTTCAAAATTTGGCTAAAAAACACATTTTCCTCACATTATGGTGACAGAAAGTTCTGGAATCTGAGAGGAGCCACAAATTTCCTTCCACCCAGCATTCCCCCAAGTCTCCTGATAAAAATGGTACCTCACTTGTGTGGGTAGGCCTAGCGCCCGCAACAGGAAATGGCCCAAAACACAACGTGGACACATCACATTTTTTCATAGAAAACAGTGCCTACCTGTGGATTTTGGCCTCTAGCTCAGCCGGCACCTAGGGAAATCTACCAAACCTGTGCATTTTTGAAAACTAGAGACCTTGGGGAATCCAAGATGGGGTGACTGGTGGGGCTCTGACCATGTTCTGTTTCCCAGAATCCTTTGTAAACCTCAAAATTTGGCTAAAAAAACACATGTTCCTCACATTTCGGTGACAGAAAGTTCTGGAATCTGAGAGGAAGCACGAATTTCCTTCCACCCAGCGTTCCCCCATGTCTCCCGATAAAAATGATACCTCACTTGTGTGGGTAGGCCTAGTGGCCGTGACAGGATATGCCCCAAAACACAACGTGGACACATCACATTTTTTAAAAGAAAATAGAGGTGTTTTTTGCAAAGTGCCTACCTGTAGATTTTGGCCTCTAGCTCAGCCGGCACCTAGGGAAACGTACCAAACCTGTGCATTTTTGAAAACTAGAGTCATAGAGGAATCCAAGATGGGGTGACTTGTGGGGCTCTGACCAGGTTCTGTTACCCAGAATCCTTTGCAAACCTCAAAATTTGGCTAAAAAAACACATTTTCCTCACATTTCGGTGACAGAATGTTCTGGAATCTGAGAGGAGGCACAAATTTCCTTCCACCCAGCGTTCCCCCAAGTCTCTCGATAAAAATGATACCTCACTTGTGTGGGTAGGCCTAGCGCCCGTGACAGGAAACGCCCCAAAACACAACATGGACACATCCCATTTTTTCACAGAAAACAGAGGTGTTTTTTGCAAAGTGCCTACCTGTAGATTTTGGCCTCTAGCTCAGCCGACACCTAGGGAAACCTACCAAACCTGTGCATTTTTTAAAACTAGAGACCTAGGGGAATCCAAAATGGGGTGACTTGTGGGGCTCTCACCAGGTTCTGTTACCCAGAATCCTTTGCAAACCTCAAAATTTGGCTAAAAAAACACATGTTCCTCATATTTCTGTGACATCAAAGTTCTGGAATCTGAGAGGAGGCACGAATTTCCTTCCACCCAGCGTTCCCCCATGTCTCCCGATATAAAATGATACCTCACTTGTGTGGGTAGGCCTAGTGGCCGTGACAGGATATGCCCCAAAACACAACGTGGACACATCCCATGTTTGGACAGAAAACTGAGCTGTTTTCTGCAAAGTGCCTACCTGTAGATTTTGGCCTCTAGCTCAGCCGGCACCTAGGGAAACCTACCAAACCTGTGCATTTTTGAAAACTAGAGACATAGGGGAATCCAAGATGGGGTGACTTGTGGGGCTCTGACCAGGTTCTGTTACCCAGAATCCTTTGCAAATCTCAAACTTTGGCTAAAAAAATAAATTTTCCTCACATTTCGGTGACAGAAAGTTCTGGAATATGAGAGGAGCCACAAATTTCCTTCCACCCAGCGTTCCCGCAAGTCTCCCGATAAAAATGATACCTCACTTGTGTGGGTTGGCCTAGCGCCCGCGACAGGAAACGCCCCAAAACACAACGTGGACACATCCCATTTTTTTAAAGAAAACAGAGGTGTTTTTTGCAAAGTGCCTACCTGTAGATCTTGGCCTCTAGCTCAGCTGGCACCGAGGGAAACCTACCAAACCTGTGCATTTTTGAAAACTAGAGACCTAAGGGAATCCAAGATGGGGTGACTTGTGGGGCTCTGACCAGGTTCTGTTACCCAGAATCCTTTGCAAACCTCAAAATTTGGCTAAAAAAACACATGTTCCTCATATTTCTGTGACGGAAAGTTCTGGAATCTGAGAGGAGGCACAAATTTCCTTCCACCCAGCGTTCCCCCAAGTCTCCCGATAAAAATGGTACCTCACTTGTGTGGGTAGGCCTAGCGCCCGCAACAGGACATGGCCCAAAACACAATGTGGACACATCACATTTTTTCATAGAAAACAGTGCCTACCTGTGGATTTTGGCCTCTAGCTCAGCGGCCACCTAGGGAAACCTACCAAACCTGTGCATTTTTTAAAACTAGAGACCTTGGGGAATCCAAAATGGGGTGACTAGTGGTGCTCTGACCATGTTCGCTTACCCAGAATCCTTTGCAAACCTCAAAATTTGGCTAAAAAAACACATGTTCCTCACATTTCGGTGACAGAAAGTGCTGGAATCTGAGAGGAGGCACGAATTTCCTTCCACCCAGCGTTCCCCCATGTCTCCCGATAAAAATGATACCTCACTTGTGTGGGTAGGCCTAGAGGCCGCGACAGAATATGCCCCAAAACAAAACGTGTACACATCCCATTTTTGGGCAGAAAACTGAGCTGTTTTCTGCAAAGTGCCAACCTGTAGATTTTGACCTCTAGCTCAGCCGGCACCTAGGGAAACCTACCAAACCTGTACATTTTTGAAAACTAGAGACCTAGGTGAAGCCAAGATGGGGTGACTTGTGGGGCTCTGACCAGGTTCTGTTACCCAGAATCCTTTGCAAATCTAAAACTTTGGCTAAAAAAACAAATTTTCCTCAAATTTTGGTAACAGAAAGTCCTGGAATCAGAGAGGAGCCACGAATTTCCTTCCATCCAGCGTTCCCCCAAGTCTCTCGATAAAAATGATACCTCACTTGTGTGGGTAGGCCCAGCGCCCATGACAGGAAACGCCCCAAAACACAACATGGACACATCCCATTTTTTCACAGAAAACAGAGGTGTTTTTTCCAAAGTGCCTACCTGTAGATTTTGGCCTCTAGCTCAGCCGGCACCTAGGGAAACCTACCAAACCTGTGCATTTTTTAAAACTAGAGACCTTGGGGAATCCAAGATGGGGTGAGTTGTGGGGCTCTGACCATGTTCTGTTACCCAGAATCCTTTGCAAACCTCAAAATTTGGCTAAAAAAACACATGCTCCTCACATTTCGGTGACAGAAAGTTCTGGAATCTGAGAGGAGGCACGAATTTCCTTCCACCCAGCGTTCCCCCATGTCTCCTGATGAAAATTATACCTCACTTGTGTGGGTAGGCCTAGCGGCCGCGACAGAATATGCCACAAAACACAGCGTGGACACATCACATTTTTTCATAGAAAACAGTGCCTACCTGTGGATTTTGGCCTCTAGCTCAGCCGGCACCTAGGGAAACCTACCAAACCTGTGCATTTTTGAAAACTAGAGACCTTGGGGAATCCAAGATGGGGTGACTAGTGGGGCTCTGACCATGTTCTGTTTCCCAGAATCCTTTGCAAACCTCAAAATTTGGCTAAAAAAACACATGTTCCTCACATTTCGGTGACAGAAAGTTCTGGAATCTGAGAGGAGGCACGAATTTCCTTCCACCCAGCGTTCCCCCATGTCACCCGATAAAAATGATACCTCACTTGTGTGGGTTGGCCTAGCGCCCGCAACAGGACACGCCCCAAAACACAACGTGGACACATCCCATTTTTTCACAGAAAACAGAGGTGTTTTTTGCAAAGTGCCTACCTGTAGATTTTGGCCTCTAGCTCCGCCCGGCACCTAGGGAAACCTACCAAACCTGTGCATTTTTTAAAACTAGAGACCTTGGGGAATCCAAGATGGGGTGACTTGTGGGGCTCTGACCATGTTCTGTTACCCAGAATCCTTTGCAAACCTCAAAATTTGGCTAAAAAAACACATGCTCCTCACATTTCAGTGACAAAAAGTTCTGGAATCTGAGAGGAGGCACGAATTTCCTTCCACCCAGCGTTCCCCCATGTCTCCTGATGAAAATTATACCTCACTTGTGTGGGTAGGCCTAGCGGCCGCGACAGGCATTAGCCCAAAACACAACGTGGACACATCACATTTTTTCATAGAAAACAGTGCCTACCTGTGGATTTTGGCCTCTAGCTCAGTCGGCACCAAGGGAAACCTACCAAACCTGTGCATTTTTGAAAACTAGAGAAATAGGGGAATCCAAGATGGGGTGACTTGTGGGGCTCTGACCAGGTTCTGTTACCCAGAATCCTTTGCAAACTTCAAAATTTGGCTAAAAAACACATTTTCCTCACATTATGGTGACAGAAAGTTCTGGAATCTGAGAGGAGCCACAAATTTCCTTCCACCCAGCGTTCCCCCAAGTCTCCTGATAAAAATGGTACCTCACTTGTGTGGGTAGGCCTAGCGCCCGCAACAGGAAATGGCCCAAAACACAACGTGGACACATCACATTTTTTCATAGAAAACAGTGCCTATCTGTGGATTTTGGCCTCTAGCTCAGCCGGCACCTAGGGAAACCTACCAAACCTGTGCATTTTTGAAAACTAGAGACCTTGGGGAATCCAAGATGGGGTGACTAGTGGGGCTCTGACCATGTTCTGTTTCCCAGAATCCTTTGCAAACCTCAAAATTTGGCTAAAAAAACACATGTTCCTCACATTTCGGTGACAGAAAGTTCTGGAATCTGAGAGGAGGCACGAATTTCCTTCCACCCAGCGTTCCCCCATGTCTCCCGATAAAAATGATACCTCACTTGTGTGGGTAGGCCTAGTGGCCGTGACAGGATATGCCCCAAAACACAACGTGGACACATCCCATGTTTGGACAGAAAACTGAGCTGTTTTCTGCAAAGTGCCTACCTGTAGATTTTGGCCTCTAGCTCAGCCGGCACCTAGGGAAACCTACCAAACCTGTGCATTTTTGAAAACTAGAGACATAGGGGAATCCAAGATGGGGTGACTTGTGGGGCTCTGACCAGGTTCTGTTACCCAGAATCCTTTGCAAACCTCAAAAAGTGGCTAAAAAAACAAGTTTTCCTCACATTTCGGTGACAGAAAGTTCTGGAATCTGAGAGGAGCCACAAATTTCCTTCCACCCAGCGTTCCCCCAAGTCTCCCGATAAAAATGGTACCTCACTTGTGTGGGTAGGCCTAGCGCCCGCAACAGGACATTGCCCAAAACACAATGTGGACACATCACATTTTTTCATAGAAAACAGTGCCTACCTGTGGATTTTGGCCTCTAGCTCAGCGGCCACCTAGGGAAACCTACCAAACCTGTGCATTTTTTAAAACTAGAGTCCTTGGGGAATCCAAAATGGGGTGACTAGTGGGGCTCTGACCATGTTCGGTTACCCAGAATCCTTTGCAAACCTCAAAATTTGGATAAAAAAACACATGTTCCTCACATTTCGGTGACAGAAAGTGCTGGAATCTGAGAGGAGGCACGAATTTCCTTCCACCCAGCGTTCCCCCAAGTCTCTCGATAAAAATGATACCTCACTTATTTGGGTAGGCCTAGCGCCCGTGACAGGAAACGCCCCAAAACACAACATGGACACATCCCATTTTTTCACAGAAAACAGAGGTGTTTTGTGCAAAGTGCCTACCTGTAGATTTTGGCCTCTAGCTCAGCCGACACCTAGGGAAACCTACCAAACCTGTGCATTTTTTAAAACTAGAGACCTAGGGGAATCCAAAATGGGGTGACTTGTGGGGCTCTCACCAGGTTCTGTTACCCAGAATCCTTTGCAAACCTCAAAATTTGGCTAAAAAAACACATGTTCCTCATATTTCTGTGACAGAAAGTTCTGGAATCTGAGAAGAGGCACAAATTTCCTTCCACCCAGCGTTCCCCCAAGTCTCTCTATAAAAATGATACCTCACTTGTGTGGGAAGGCCTAGCGCCCGTGACAGGAAACGCCCCAAAACACAACATGGACACATCCCATTTTTTCACAGAAAACAGAGGTGTTTTTTGCAAAGTGCCTACCTGTAGATTTTGGCCTCTAGCTCAGCCGGCACCTAGGGAAACCTACCAAACCTGTGCATTTTTTAAAACTAGAGACCTTGGGGAATCCAAGATGGGGTGACTTGTGGGGCTCTGACCATGTTCTGTTACCCAGAATCCTTTGCAAACCTCAAAATTTGGCTAAAAAAACACATGCTCCTCACATTTCGGTGACAGAAAGTTCTGGAATCTGAGAGGAGGTACGAATTTCCTTCCACCCAGCGTTCCCCCATGTCTCCTGATGAAAATTATACCTCACTTGTGTGGGTAGGCCTAGCGGCCGCGACAGGATATGCCACAAAACACAACGTGGACACATCACATTTTTTCATAGAAAACAGTGCCTACCTGTGGATTTTGGCCTCTAGCTCAGCCGGCACCTAGGGAAACCTACCAAACCTGTGCATTTTTGAAAACTAGAGACCTTGGGGAATCCAAGATAGGGTGACTAGTGGGTCTCTGACCATGTTCTGTTCCCAGAATCCTTTGCAAACCTCAAAATTTGGCTAAAAAAACACATGTTCCTCACATTTCGGTGACAGAAAGTTCTGGAATCTTAGAGGAGGCACGAATTTCCTTCCACCCAGCGTTCCCCCATGTCACCCGATAAAAATGATACCTCACTTGTGTGGGTAGGCCTAGTGGCCGCGACAGGATATGCCCCAAAACACAACGTGGACACATCCCATTTTTGGACAGAAAACTGAGCTGTTTTCTGCAAAGAGCCTACCTGTAGATTTTGGCCTCTAGCTCAGCCGGCACCTAGGGAAACCTACCGAACCTGTGCATTGTTGAAAACTAGAGACCTAGGGGAATCCAAGATGGGGTGACTTGTGGGGCTCTGACTAGGTTCTGTTACCCAGAATCCTTTGCAAACTTCAAAATTTGGCTAAAAAACACATTTTCCTCACATTATGGTGACAGAAAGTTCTGGAATCTGAGAGGAGCCACACATTTCCTTCCACCCAGCATTCCCGCAAGTCTCCCGATAAAAATGATACCTCACTTGTGTGGGTTGGCCTAGCGCCCGCAACAGGACACGCCCCAAAACACAACGTGGACACATCCCATTTTTTGAAAGAAAACAGAGGTGTTTTTTGCAAAGTGCCTACCTGTAGATCTTGGCTTCTAGCTCAGCTGGCACCTAGGGAAACCTACCAAACCTGTGCATTTTTGAAAACTAGAGACCTAAGGGAATCCAAGATGGGGTGACTTGTGGGGCTCTGACCAGGTTCTGTTACCCAGAATCCTTTGCAAACCTCAAAACTTGGCTAAAAAAACACATGTTCCTCATATTACTGTGACAGAAAGTTCTGGAATCTGAGAGGAGGCGCAAATTTCCTTCCACCCAGCGTTCCCCCAAGTCTCCCGATAAAAATGGTACCTCACTTGTGTGGGTAGGCCTAGCGCCCGCAACAGGACATTGCCCAAAACACAATGTGGACACATCACATTTTTTCATAGAAAACAGTGCCTACCTGTGGATTTTGGCCTCTAGCTCAGCGGCCACCTAGGGAAACCTACCAAACCTGTGCATTTTTTAAAACTAGAGTCCTTGGGGAATCCAAAATGGGGTGACTAGTGGGGCTCTGACCATGTTCGGTTACCCAGAATCCTTTGCAAACCTCAAAATTTGGCTAAAAAAACACATGTTCCTCACATTTCGGTGACAGAAAGTGCTGGAATCTGAGAGGAGGCACGAATTTCCTTCCACCCAGCGTTCCCCCAAGTCTCTCGATAAAAATGATACCTCACTTATTTGGGTAGGCCTAGCGCCCGTGACAGGAAACGCCCCAAAACACAACATGGACACATCCCATTTTTTCACAGAAAACAGAGGTGTTTTGTGCAAAGTGCCTACCTGTAGATTTTGGCCTCTAGCTCAGCCGACACCTAGGGAAACCTACCAAACCTGTGCATTTTGTAAAACTAGAGACCTAGGGGAATCCAAAATGGGGTGACTTGTGGGGCTCTCACCAGGTTCTGTTACCCAGAATCCTTTGCAAACCTCAAAATTTGGCTAAAAAAACACATGTTCCTCATATTTCTGTGACAGAAAGTTCTGGAATCTGAGAAGAGGCACAAATTTCCTTCCACCCAGCGTTCCCCCAAGTCTCTCTATAAAAATGATACCTCACTTGTGTGGGAAGGCCTAGCGCCCGTGACAGGAAACGCCCCAAAACACAACATGGACACATCCCATTTTTTCACAGAAAACAGAGGTGTTTTTTGCAAAGTGCCTACCTGTAGATTTTGGCCTCTACCTCAGCCGGCACCTAGGGAAACCTACCAAACCTGTGCATTTTTTAAAACTAGAGACCTTGGGGAATCCAAGATGGGGTGACTTGTGGGGCTCTGACCATGTTCTGTTACCCAGAATCCTTTGCAAACCTCAAAATGTGGCTAAAAAACACATGCTCCTCACATTTCGGTGACAGAAAGTTCTGGAATCTGAGAGGAGGCACGAATTTCCTTCCACCCAGCGTTCCCCCATGTCTCCTGATGAAAATTATACCTCACTTGTGTGGGTAGGCCTAGCGGCCGCGACAGGTAGTGGCCCAAAACACAACGTGGACACATCACATTTTTTCATAGAAAACAGTGCCTACCTGTGGATTTTGGCCTCTAGCTCAGTCAGCACCAAGGGAAACCTACCAAACCTGTGCATTTTTGAAAACTAGAGACATAGGGGAATCCAAGATGGGGTGACTTGTGGGGCTCTGACCAGGTTCTGTTACCCAGAATCCTTTGCAAACTTCAAAATTTGGCTAAAAAACACATTTTCCTCACATTATGGTGACAGAAAGTTCTGGAATCTGAGAGGAGCCACAAATTTCCTTCCACCCAGCATTCCCCCAAGTCTCCTGATAAAAATGGTACCTCACTTGTGTGGGTAGGCCTAGCGCCCGCAACAGGAAATGGCCCAAAACACAACGTGGACACATCACATTTTTTCATAGAAAACAGTGCCTACCTGTGGATTTTGGCCTCTAGCTCAGCCGGCACCTAGGGAAATCTACCAAACCTGTGCATTTTTGAAAACTAGAGACCTTGGGGAATCCAAGATGGGGTGACTGGTGGGGCTCTGACCATGTTCTGTTTCCCAGAATCCTTTGTAAACCTCAAAATTTGGCTAAAAAAACACATGTTCCTCACATTTCGGTGACAGAAAGTTCTGGAATCTGAGAGGAAGCACGAATTTCCTTCCACCCAGCGTTCCCCCATGTCTCCCGATAAAAATGATACCTCACTTGTGTGGGTAGGCCTAGTGGCCGTGACAGGATATGCCCCAAAACACAACGTGGACACATCACATTTTTTAAAAGAAAATAGAGGTGTTTTTTGCAAAGTGCCTACCTGTAGATTTTGGCCTCTAGCTCAGCCGGCACCTAGGGAAACGTACCAAACCTGTGCATTTTTGAAAACTAGAGTCATAGAGGAATCCAAGATGGGGTGACTTGTGGGGCTCTGACCAGGTTCTGTTACCCAGAATCCTTTGCAAACCTCAAAATTTGGCTAAAAAAACACATTTTCCTCACATTTCGGTGACAGAATGTTCTGGAATCTGAGAGGAGGCACAAATTTCCTTCCACCCAGCGTTCCCCCAAGTCTCTCGATAAAAATGATACCTCACTTGTGTGGGTAGGCCTAGCGCCCGTGACAGGAAACGCCCCAAAACACAACATGGACACATCCCATTTTTTCACAGAAAACAGAGGTGTTTTTTGCAAAGTGCCTACCTGTAGATTTTGGCCTCTAGCTCAGCCGACACCTAGGGAAACCTACCAAACCTGTGCATTTTTTAAAACTAGAGACCTAGGGGAATCCAAAATGGGGTGACTTGTGGGGCTCTCACCAGGTTCTGTTACCCAGAATCCTTTGCAAACCTCAAAATTTGGCTAAAAAAACACATGTTCCTCATATTTCTGTGACATCAAAGTTCTGGAATCTGAGAGGAGGCACGAATTTCCTTCCACCCAGCGTTCCCCCATGTCTCCCGATATAAAATGATACCTCACTTGTGTGGGTAGGCCTAGTGGCCGTGACAGGATATGCCCCAAAACACAACGTGGACACATCCCATGTTTGGACAGAAAACTGAGCTGTTTTCTGCAAAGTGCCTACCTGTAGATTTTGGCCTCTAGCTCAGCCGGCACCTAGGGAAACCTACCAAACCTGTGCATTTTTGAAAACTAGAGACATAGGGGAATCCAAGATGGGGTGACTTGTGGGGCTCTGACCAGGTTCTGTTACCCAGAATCCTTTGCAAATCTCAAACTTTGGCTAAAAAAATAAATTTTCCTCACATTTCGGTGACAGAAAGTTCTGGAATATGAGAGGAGCCACAAATTTCCTTCCACCCAGCGTTCCCGCAAGTCTCCCGATAAAAATGATACCTCACTTGTGTGGGTTGGCCTAGCGCCCGCGACAGGAAACGCCCCAAAACACAACGTGGACACATCCCATTTTTTTAAAGAAAACAGAGGTGTTTTTTGCAAAGTGCCTACCTGTAGATCTTGGCCTCTAGCTCAGCTGGCACCGAGGGAAACCTACCAAACCTGTGCATTTTTGAAAACTAGAGACCTAAGGGAATCCAAGATGGGGTGACTTGTGGGGCTCTGACCAGGTTCTGTTACCCAGAATCCTTTGCAAACCTCAAAATTTGGCTAAAAAAACACATGTTCCTCATATTTCTGTGACGGAAAGTTCTGGAATCTGAGAGGAGGCACAAATTTCCTTCCACCCAGCGTTCCCCCAAGTCTCCCGATAAAAATGGTACCTCACTTGTGTGGGTAGGCCTAGCGCCCGCAACAGGACATGGCCCAAAACACAATGTGGACACATCACATTTTTTCATAGAAAACAGTGCCTACCTGTGGATTTTGGCCTCTAGCTCAGCGGCCACCTAGGGAAACCTACCAAACCTGTGCATTTTTTAAAACTAGAGACCTTGGGGAATCCAAAATGGGGTGACTAGTGGTGCTCTGACCATGTTCGCTTACCCAGAATCCTTTGCAAACCTCAAAATTTGGCTAAAAAAACACATGTTCCTCACATTTCGGTGACAGAAAGTGCTGGAATCTGAGAGGAGGCACGAATTTCCTTCCACCCAGCGTTCCCCCATGTCTCCCGATAAAAATGATACCTCACTTGTGTGGGTAGGCCTAGAGGCCGCGACAGAATATGCCCCAAAACAAAACGTGTACACATCCCATTTTTGGGCAGAAAACTGAGCTGTTTTCTGCAAAGTGCCAACCTGTAGATTTTGACCTCTAGCTCAGCCGGCACCTAGGGAAACCTACCAAACCTGTACATTTTTGAAAACTAGAGACCTAGGTGAAGCCAAGATGGGGTGACTTGTGGGGCTCTGACCAGGTTCTGTTACCCAGAATCCTTTGCAAATCTAAAACTTTGGCTAAAAAAACAAATTTTCCTCAAATTTTGGTAACAGAAAGTCCTGGAATCAGAGAGGAGCCACGAATTTCCTTCCATCCAGCGTTCCCCCAAGTCTCTCGATAAAAATGATACCTCACTTGTGTGGGTAGGCCCAGCGCCCATGACAGGAAACGCCCCAAAACACAACATGGACACATCCCATTTTTTCACAGAAAACAGAGGTGTTTTTTCCAAAGTGCCTACCTGTAGATTTTGGCCTCTAGCTCAGCCGGCACCTAGGGAAACCTACCAAACCTGTGCATTTTTTAAAACTAGAGACCTTGGGGAATCCAAGATGGGGTGAGTTGTGGGGCTCTGACCATGTTCTGTTACCCAGAATCCTTTGCAAACCTCAAAATTTGGCTAAAAAAACACATGCTCCTCACATTTCGGTGACAGAAAGTTCTGGAATCTGAGAGGAGGCACGAATTTCCTTCCACCCAGCGTTCCCCCATGTCTCCTGATGAAAATTATACCTCACTTGTGTGGGTAGGCCTAGCGGCCGCGACAGAATATGCCACAAAACACAGCGTGGACACATCACATTTTTTCATAGAAAACAGTGCCTACCTGTGGATTTTGGCCTCTAGCTCAGCCGGCACCTAGGGAAACCTACCAAACCTGTGCATTTTTGAAAACTAGAGACCTTGGGGAATCCAAGATGGGGTGACTAGTGGGGCTCTGACCATGTTCTGTTTCCCAGAATCCTTTGCAAACCTCAAAATTTGGCTAAAAAAACACATGTTCCTCACATTTCGGTGACAGAAAGTTCTGGAATCTGAGAGGAGGCACGAATTTCCTTCCACCCAGCGTTCCCCCATGTCACCCGATAAAAATGATACCTCACTTGTGTGGGTTGGCCTAGCGCCCGCAACAGGACACGCCCCAAAACACAACGTGGACACATCCCATTTTTTCACAGAAAACAGAGGTGTTTTTTGCAAAGTGCCTACCTGTAGATTTTGGCCTCTAGCTCCGCCCGGCACCTAGGGAAACCTACCAAACCTGTGCATTTTTTAAAACTAGAGACCTTGGGGAATCCAAGATGGGGTGACTTGTGGGGCTCTGACCATGTTCTGTTACCCAGAATCCTTTGCAAACCTCAAAATTTGGCTAAAAAAACACATGCTCCTCACATTTCAGTGACAAAAAGTTCTGGAATCTGAGAGGAGGCACGAATTTCCTTCCACCCAGCGTTCCCCCATGTCTCCTGATGAAAATTATACCTCACTTGTGTGGGTAGGCCTAGCGGCCGCGACAGGCATTAGCCCAAAACACAACGTGGACACATCACATTTTTTCATAGAAAACAGTGCCTACCTGTGGATTTTGGCCTCTAGCTCAGTCGGCACCAAGGGAAACCTACCAAACCTGTGCATTTTTGAAAACTAGAGAAATAGGGGAATCCAAGATGGGGTGACTTGTGGGGCTCTGACCAGGTTCTGTTACCCAGAATCCTTTGCAAACTTCAAAATTTGGCTAAAAAACACATTTTCCTCACATTATGGTGACAGAAAGTTCTGGAATCTGAGAGGAGCCACAAATTTCCTTCCACCCAGCGTTCCCCCAAGTCTCCTGATAAAAATGGTACCTCACTTGTGTGGGTAGGCCTAGCGCCCGCAACAGGAAATGGCCCAAAACACAACGTGGACACATCACATTTTTTCATAGAAAACAGTGCCTATCTGTGGATTTTGGCCTCTAGCTCAGCCGGCACCTAGGGAAACCTACCAAACCTGTGCATTTTTGAAAACTAGAGACCTTGGGGAATCCAAGATGGGGTGACTAGTGGGGCTCTGACCATGTTCTGTTTCCCAGAATCCTTTGCAAACCTCAAAATTTGGCTAAAAAAACACATGTTCCTCACATTTCGGTGACAGAAAGTTCTGGAATCTGAGAGGAGGCACGAATTTCCTTCCACCCAGCGTTCCCCCATGTCTCCCGATAAAAATGATACCTCACTTGTGTGGGTAGGCCTAGTGGCCGTGACAGGATATGCCCCAAAACACAACGTGGACACATCCCATGTTTGGACAGAAAACTGAGCTGTTTTCTGCAAAGTGCCTACCTGTAGATTTTGGCCTCTAGCTCAGCCGGCACCTAGGGAAACCTACCAAACCTGTGCATTTTTGAAAACTAGAGACATAGGGGAATCCAAGATGGGGTGACTTGTGGGGCTCTGACCAGGTTCTGTTACCCATAATCCTTTGCAAACCTCAAAATTTGGCTAAAAAAACACATTTTCCTCACATTTCGGTGACAGAAAGATCTGGAATCTGAGAGGAGCCACAAATTTCCTTCCACCCAGTGTTCCTGCAAGTCTCCCGATAAAAATGATACCTCACTTGTGTGGGTTGGCCTAGCGCCCGCGACAGGAAACGCCCCAAAACACAACGTGGACACATCACATTTGTATAAAGAAAACCGAGGTGTTTTTTGCAAAGTGCCTACCTGTAGATCTTGGCCTCTAGCTCAGCTGGCACCTAGGGAAACCTACCAAACCTGTGCATTTTTGAAAACTAGAGACCTAAGGGAATCCAAGATGGGGTGACTTGTGGGGCTCTGACCAGGTTCTGTTACCCAGAATCCTTTGCAAACCTCAAAATTTGGCTAAAAAAACACATGTTCCTCATATTTCTGTGACAGAAAGTTCTGGAATCCGAGAGGAGGCACAAATTTCCTTCCACCCAGCGTTCCCCCAAGTCTACCGATAAAAATGGTACCTCACTTGTGTGGGTAGGCCTAGCGCCCGCAACAGGACATGGCCCAAAACACAATGTGGACACATCACATTTTTTCACAGAAAACAGTGCCTACCTGTAGATTTTGGCCTCTAGCTCAGCCGGCACCTAGGGAAACCTACCAAACCTGTGCATTTTTTAAAACTAGAGTCATAGGGGAATCCAAGATGGGGTGACTTGTGGGGCTCTGACCAGGTTCTGTTACCCAGAATCCTTTGCAAACTTCAAAATTTGGCTAAAAAACATATTTTCCTCACATTATGGTGACAGAAAGTTCTGGAATCTGAGAGGAGCCACACATTTCCTTCCACCCAGCATTCCCGCAAGTCTCCCGATAAAAATGATACCTCACTTGTGTGGGTTGGCCTAGCGCCCGCAACAGGACACGCCCCAAAACACAACGTGGACACATCACATTTTTTTAAAGAAAACAGAGGTGTTTTTTGCAAAGTGCCTACCTGTAGATCTTGGCCTCTAGCTCAGCTGGCACCTAGGGAAACCTACCAAACCTGTGCATTTTGGAAAACTAGAGACCTAAGGGAATCCAAGATGGGGTGACTTGTGGGGCTCTGACCAGGTTCTGTTACCCAGAATCCTTTGCAAACCTCAAAATTTGGCTAAACAAAACACATTTTCCTCACATTTCGATGACAGAAAGTTCTGGAATCTGAGAGGAGGCACGAATTTCCTTCCACCCAGCGTTCCCCCATGTCTCCCGATAAAAATGATACCTCACTTGTGTGGGTTGGCCTAGCGCCCGCGACAGGAAACGCCCCAAAACACAACGTGGACACATCCCATTTTTTGAAAGAAAACAGAGGTGTTTTATGCAAAGTGCCTACCTGTAGATCTTGGCCTCTAGCTCAGCTGGCACCTAGGGAAACCTACCAAACCTGTGCATTTTTGAAAACTAGAGACCTAAGGGAATCCAAAATGGGGTGACTTGTGGGGCTCTGACCAGGTTCTGTTACCCAGAATCCTTTGCAAACCTCAAAATTTGGCTAAAAAAACACATGTTCCTCATATTTCTGTGACAGAAAGTTCTGGAATCTGAGAGGAGGCACAAATGTCCTTCTAGCCAGCGTTCCCCCAAGTCTCCCGATAAAAATGGTACCTCACTTGTGTGGGTAGGCCTAGCGCCCGCAACAGGACATGGCCCAAAACACAATGTGGACACATCACATTTTTTCATAGAAAACAGTGCCTACCTGTGGATTTTGGCCTCTAGCTCAGCGGCCACCTAGGGAAACCTACCAAACCTGTGCATTTTTTAAAACTAGAGACCTTGGGGAATCCAAAATGGGGTGACTAGTGGGGCTCTGACCATGTTCGGTTACCCAGAATCCTTTGCAAACCTCAAAATTTGGCTAAAAAATCACATGTTCCTCACATTTCGGTGACAGAAAGTGCTGGAATCTGAGAGGAGGCACGAATTTCCTTCCACCCAGCGTTCCCCCATGTCTCCCGATAAAAATGATACCTCACTTGTGTGGGTAGGCCTAGAGGCCGCGACAGAATATGCCCCAAAACAAAACGTGGACACATCCCATTTTTGGGCAGAAAACTGAGCTGTTTTCTGCAAAGTGCCAACCTGTAGATTTTGACCTCTAGCTCAGCCGGCACCTAGGGAAACCTACCAAACCTGTACATTTTTGAAAACTAGAGACCTAGGTGAAGCCAAGATGGGGTGACTTGTGGGGCTCTGACCAGGTTCTGTTACCCAGAATCCTTTGCAAATCTCAAACTTTGGCTAAAAAAACAAATTTTCCTCAAATTTTGGTGACAGAAAGTCCTGGAATCAGAGAGGAGCCACAAATTTCCTTCCACCCAGCGTTCCCCCAAGTCTCCCGATAAAAATGATACCTCACTTGTGTGGGTAGGCCTAGCGCCCGCGACAGGAAATTCCCCAAAACACAACATGGACACATCCCATTTTTTCACAGAAAACAGAGGTGTTTTTTGCAAAGTGCCTACCTGTAGATTTTGGCCTCTAGCTCAGCCGGCACCTAGGGAAACCTAGCAAACCTGTGCATTTTTTAAAACTAGAGACCTTGGGGAATCCAAGATGGGGTGACTTGTGGGGCTCTGACCAAGTTCTGTTACCCAGAATCCTTTGCAAACCTCAAAATTTGGCTAAAAAAACACATGCTCCTCACATTTCGGTGACAGAAAGTTCTGGAATCTGAGAGGAGGCACGAATTTCCTTCCACCCAGCGTTCCCCCATGTCTCCCGATACAAATTATACCTCACTTGTGTGGGTAGGCCTAGCGGCCGCGACAGGAAATGGCCCAAAACACAACATGGACACATCACATTTTTTCATAGAAAACAGTGCCTACCTGTGGATTTTGGCCTCTAGCTCAGTCGGCAACAAGGTAAACCTACCAAACCTGTGCATTTTTGAAAACTAGAGACATAGGGGAATCCAAGATGGGGTGACTTGTGGGGCTCTGACCAGGTTCTGTTACCCAGAATCCTTTGCAAACTTCAAAATTTGGCTAAAAAACACATTTTCCTCACATTATGGTGACAGAAAGTTCTGGAATCTGAGAGGAGCCACAAATTTCATTCCACCCAGCGTTCCCCCAAGTCTCCTGATAAAAATGGTACCTCACTTGTGTGGGTATGCCTAGCGCCCGCAACAGGAAATGGCCCAAAACACAACGTGGACACATCACATTTTTTCATAGAAAACAGTGCCTACCTGTGGATTTTGGCCTCTAGCTCAGTCGGCAACAAGGTAAACCTACCAAACCTGTGCATTTTTGAAAACTAGAGACATAGGGGAATCCAAGATGGGGTGACTTGTGGGGCTCTGACCAGGTTCTGTTACCCAGAATCCTTTGCAAACTTCAAAATTTGGCTAAAAAACACATTTTCCTCACATTATGGTGACAGAAAGTTCTGGAATCTGAGAGGAGCCGCACATTTCCTTCCACCCAGCATTCCCGCAAGTCTCCCGATAAAAATGATACCTCACTTGTGTGGGTTGGCCTAGCGCCCGCAACAGGACACGCCCCAAAACACAACGTGGACACATCCCATTTTTTTAAAGAAAACAGAGGTGTTTTTTGCAAAGTGCCTACCTGTAGATCTTGGCCTCTAGCTCAGCTGGCACCTAGGGAAACCTACCAAACCTGTGCATTTTTGAAAACTAGAGACCTAAGGGAATCCAAGATGGGGTGACTTGTGGGGCTCTGACCAGGTTCTGTTACCCAGAATCCTTTGCAAACCTCAAAATTTGGCCAAAAAAAACACATGTTCCTCACATTTCGGTGACAGAAAGTTCTGGAATCTGAGAGGAGGCATGAATTTCCTTCCACCCAGCGTTCCCCCATGTCTCCCGATAAAAATGATACCTCACTTGTGTGGGTAGGCTTAGTGGCCGTGACAGGATATGCCCCAAAACACAACGTGGACACATCACATTTTTTTAAAGAAAATAGAGGTGTTTTTTGCAAAGTGCCTACCTGTAGATTTTGGCCTCTAGCTCAGCCGGCACCTAGGGAAACCTACCAAACCTGTGCATTTTTTAAAACTAGAGTCATAGGGGAATCCAAGATGGGGTGACTTGTGGGGCTCTGACCAGGTTCTGTTACCCAGAATCCTTTGCAAACCTCAAAATTTGGCTAAACAAAACACATTTTCCTCACATTTCGGTGACAGAAAGTTCTGGAATCTGATAGGAGCCACAAATTTCCTTCCACCCAGCGTTCCCCCAAGTCTCCTGATAAAAATGGTACCTCACTTGTGTGGGTATGCCTAGCGCCCGCAACAGGAAATGGCCCAAAACACAACGTGGACACATCACATTTTTTCATAGAAAACAGTGCCTACCTGTGGATTTTGGCCTCTAGCTCAGTCGGCAACAAGGTAAACCTACCAAACCTGTGCATTTTTGGAAACTAGAGACATAGGGGAATCCAAGATGGGGTGACTTGTGGGGCTCTGACCAGGTTCTGTTACCCAGAATCCTTTGCAAACTTCAAAATTTGGCTAAAAAACACATTTTCCTCACATTATGGTGACAGAAAGTTCTGGAATCTGAGAGGAGCCGCACATTTCCTTCCACCCAGCATTCCCGCAAGTCTCCCGATAAAAATGATACCTCACTTGTGTGGGTTGGCCTAGCGCCCGCAACAGGAAACGCCCCAAAACACAACGTGGACACATCCCATTTTTTTAAAGAAAACAGAGGTGTTTTTTGCAAAGTGCCTACCTGTAGATCTTGGCCTCTAGCTCAGCTGCCACCTAGGGAAACCTACCAAACCTGTGCATTTTGGAAAACTAGAGACCTAAGGGAATCCAAGATGGGGTGACTTGTGGGGCTCTGACCAGGTTCTGTTACCCAGAATCCTTTGCAAACCTCAAAATTTGGCCAAAAAAAACACATGTTCCTCACATTTCGGTGACAGAAAGTTCTGGAATCTGAGAGGAGGCATGAATTTCCTTCCACCCAGCGTTCCCCCATGTCTCCCGATAAAAATTATACCTCACTTGTGTGGGTAGGCTTAGTGGCCGTGACAGGATATGCCCCAAAACACAACGTGGACACATCACATTTTTTTAAAGAAAATAGAGGTGTTTTTTGCAAAGTGCCTACCTGTAGATTTTGGCCTCTAGCTCAGCCGGCACCTAGGGAAACCTACCAAACCTGTGCATTTTTTAAAACTAGAGTCATAGGGGAATCCAAGATGGGGTGACTTGTGGGGCTCTGACCAGGTTCTGTTACCCAGAATCCTTTGCAAACCTCAAAATTTGGCTAAACAAAACACATTTTCCTCACATTTCGGTGACAGAAAGTTCTGGAATCTGAGAGGAGCCACAAATTTCCTTCCACCCAGCGTTCCCGCAAGTCTCCCGATAAAAATGATACCTCACTTGTGTGGGTTGGCCTAGCGCCCGCGACAGGAAACGCCCCAAAACACAACGTGGACACATCCCATTTTTTGAAAGAAAACAGAGGTGTTTTTTGCAAAGTGCCTACCTGTAGATCTTGGCCTCTAGCTCAGCTGGCACCTAGGGAAACCTACCAAACCTGTGCATTTTTGAAAACTAGAGACCTAAGGGAATCCAAAATGGGGTGACTTGTGGGGCTCTGACCAGGTTCTGTTACCCAGAATCCTTTGCAAACCTCAAAATTTTGCTAAAAAAACACATGTTCCTCATATTTCTGTGACAGAAAGTTCTGGAATCTGAGAGGAGGCACAAATGTCCTTCCAGCCAGCGTTCCCCCAAGTCTCCCGATAAAAATGGTACCTCACTTGTGTGGGTAGGCCTAGCGCCCGCAACAGGACATGGCCCAAAACACAATGTGGACACATCACATTTTTTCATAGAAAACAGTGCCTACCTGTGGATTTTGGCCTCTAGCTCAGCGGCCACCTAGGGAAACCTACCAAACCTGTGCATTTTTTAAAACTAGAGACCTTGGGGAATCCAAAATGGGGTGACTAGTGGGGCTCTGACCATGTTCGGTTACCCAGAATCCTTTGCAAACCTCAAAATTTGGCTAAAAAAACACATGTTCCTCACATTTCGGTGACAGAAAGTGCTGGAATCTGAGAGGAGGCACGAATTTCCTTCCACCCAGCGTTCCCCCATGTCTCCCGATAAAAATGATACCTCACTTGTGTGGGTAGGCCTAGAGGCCGCGACAGAATATGCCCCAAAACAAAACGTGGACACATCCCATTTTTGGGCAGAAAACTGAGCTGTTTTCTGCAAAGTGCCAACCTGTAGATTTTGACCTCTAGCTCAGCCGGCACCTAGGGAAACCTACCAAACCTGTACATTTTTGAAAACTAGAGACCTAGGTGAAGCCAAGATGGGGTGACTTGTGGGGCTCTGACCAGGTTCTGTTACCCAGAATCCTTTGCAAATCTCAAACTTTGGCTAAAAAAACAAATTTTCCTCAAATTTTGGTGACAGAAAGTCCTGGAATCAGAGAGGAGCCACAAATTTCCTTCCATCCAGCGTTCCCCCAAGTCTCTCGATAAAAATGATACCTCACTTGTGTGGGTAGGCCTAGCGCCCATGACAGGAAACTCCCCAAAACACAACATGGACACATCCCATTTTTTCACAGAAAACAGAGGTGTTTTTTGCAATGTGCCTACCTGTAGATTTTGGCCTCTAGCTCAGTCGGCACCAAGGGAAACCTACCAAACCTGTGCGTTTTTTAAAACTAGAGACATAGGGGAATCCAAGATGGGGTGACTTGTGGGACTCTGACCAGGTTCTGTTACCCAGAATCCTTTGCAAACTTCAAAATTTGGCTAAAAAACACATTTTCCTCACATTATGGTGACAGAAAGTTCAGGAATCTGAGAGGAGCCACAAATTTCCTTCCACCCAGCGTTCCCCCAAGTCTCCTGATAAAAATGGTACCTCACTTGTGTGGGTATGCCTAGCGCCCGCAACAGGAAATGGCCCAAAACACAGCGTGGACACATCACATTTTTTCATAGAAAACAGTGCCTACCTGTGGATTTTGGCCTCTAGCTCAGTCGGCAACAAGGTAAACCTACCAAACCTGTGCATTTTTGAAAACTAGAGACATAGGGGAATCCAAGATGGGGTGACTTGTGGGGCTCTGACCAGGTTCTGTTACCCAGAATCCTTTGCAAACTTCAAAATTTGGCTAAACAAAACACATTTTCCTCACATTTCGGTGACAGAAAGTTCTGGAATCTGAGAGGAGCCACAAATTTCCTTCCACCCAGCGTTCCCGCAAGTCTCCCGATAAAAATGATACCTCACTTGTGTGGGTTGGCCTAGCGCCCGCGACAGGAAACGCCCCAAAACACAACGTGGACACATCCCATTTTTTGAAAGAAAACAGAGGTGTTTTTTGCAAAGTGCCTACCTGTAGATCTTGGCCTCTAGCTCAGCTGGCACCTAGGGAAACAAACCAAACCTGTGCATTTTTGAAAACTAGAGACCTAAGGGAATCCAAAATGGGGTGACTTGTGGGGCTCTGACCAGGTTCTGTTACCCAGAATCCTTTGCAAACCTCAAAATTTGGCTAAAAAAACACATGTTCCTCATATTTCTGTGACAGAAAGTTCTGGAATCTGAGAGGAGGCACAAATGTCCTTCCAGCCAGAGTTCCCCCAAGTCTCCCGATAAAAATGGTACCTCACTTGTGTGGGTAGGCCTAGCGCCCGCAACAGGACATGGCCCAAAACACAATGTGGACACATCACATTTTTTCATAGAAAACAGTGCCTACCTGTGGATTTTGGCCTCTAGCTCAGCGGCCACCTAGGGAAACCTACCAAACCTGTGCATTTTTTAAAACTAGAGACCTTGGGGAATCCAAAATGGGGTGACTAGTGGGGCTCTGACCATGTTCGGTTACCCAGAATCCTTTGCAAACCTCAAAATTTGGCTAAGAAAACACATGTTCCTCACATTTCGGTGACAGAAAGTGCTGGAATCTGAGAGGAGGCACGAATTTCCTTCCACCCAGCGTTCCCCCATGTCTCCCGATAAAAATGATACCTCACTTGTGTGGGTAGGCCTAGAGGCCGCGACAGAATATGCCCCAAAACAAAACGTGGACACATCCCATTTTTGGGCAGAAAACTGAGCTGTTTTCTGCAAAGTGCCAACCTGTAGATTTTGACCTCTAGCTCAGCCGGCACCTAGGGAAACCTACCAAACCTGTACATTTTTGAAAACTAGAGACCTAGGTGAAGCCAAGATGGGGTGACTTGTGGGGCTCTGACCAGGTTCTGTTACCCAGAATCCTTTGCAAATCTCAAACTTTGGCTAAAAAAACAAATTTTCCTCAAATTTTGGTGACAGAAAGTCCTGGAATCTGAGAGGAGCCACAAATTTCCTTCCATCCAGCGTTCCCCCAAGTCTCTCGATAAAAATGATACCTCACTTGTGTGGGTAGGCCTAGCGCCCATGACAGGAAACGCCCCAAAACACAACATGGACACATCCCATTTTTTCACAGAAAACAGAGGTGTTTTTTGCAATGTGCCTACCTGTTGATTTTGGCCTCTAGCTCAGTCGGCACCAAGTGAAACCTACCAAACCTGTGCGTTTTTTAAAACTAGAGACATAGGGGAATCCAAGATGGGGTGACTTGTGGGGCTCTGACCAGGTTCTGTTACCCAGAATCCTTTGCAAACTTCAAAATTTGGCTAAAAAATACATTTTCCTCACATTATGGTGACAGAAAGTTCTGGAATCTGAGAGGAGCCACAAATTTCCTTCCACCCAGCGTTCCCCCAAGTGTCCTGATAAAAATGGTACCTCACTTGTGTGGGTAGGCCTAGCGCCCGCAACAGGAATTGGCCCAAAACACAACGTAGACACATCACATTTTTTCATAGAAAACAGTGCCTACCTGTGGATTTTGGCCTCTAGCTCAGCCGGCACCTAGGGAAACCTACCAAACCTGTGCATTTTTGAAAACTAGAGACCTTGGGGAATCCAAGATGGGGTGACTAGTGGGGCTCTGACCTTGTTCTGTTTCCCAGAATCCTTTGCAAACCTCAAAATTTGGCTAAAAAAACACATGTTCCTCACATTTCGGTGACAGAAAGTTCTGGAATCTGAGAGGAGGCACGAATTTCCTTCCACCCAGCGTTCCCCCATGTCTCCCGATATAAAATGATACCTCACTTGTGTGGGTAGGCCTAGTGGCCGTGACAGGATATGCCCCAAAACACAACGTGGACACATCCCATGTTTGGACAGAAAACTGAGCTGTTTTCTGCAAAGTGCCTACCTGTAGATTTTGGCCTCTAGCTCAGCCGGCACCTAGGGAAACCTACCAAACCTGTGCATTTTTGAAAACTAGAGACATAGGGGAATCCAAGATGGGGTGACTTGTGGGGCTCTGACCAGGTTCTGTTACCCAGAATCCTTTGCAAACCTCAACATTTGGCTAAAAAAACAAATTTTCCTCACATTTCGGTGACAGAATGTTCTGTAATCTGAGAGGAGCCAGAAATTTCCTTCCACCCAGCGTTCCCGCAAGTCTCCCGATAAAAATGATACCTCACTTGTGTGGGTTGGCCTAGCGCCCGCGACAGGAAACGCCCCAAAACACAACGTGGACACATCACATTTTTTTAAAGAAAACAGAGGTGTTTTTTGCAAAGTGCCTACCTGTAGATCTTGGCCTCTAGCTCAGCTGGCACCTAGGGAAACCTACCAAACTGGGCATTTTTTAAAACTAGAGACCTAAGGGAATCCAAGATGGGGTGACTTGTGGGGCTCTGACCAGGTTCTGTTACCCAGAATCCTTTGCAAACCTCAAAATTTGGCTAAAAAAACACATTTTCCTCACATTTCGGAGACAGAAAGTTCTGGAATCTGAGAGGACGGACAAATTTCCTTCCACCAAGAGTTCCCCAATGTCTCCCGGTAAAAATGATACCTCACTTGTGTGGGTAGGCCTAGCGCCCGCGACAGGAAACGCCCCAAAACACAATGTGGACACATCACATTTTTTTAAAGAAAATAGAGGTGTTTTTTGCAAAGTGCCTACCTGTAGATTTTGGCCTCTAGCTCAGCCGGCACCTACGGAAACCTACCAAACCTGTGCATTTTTGAAAACTAGAGACCTAAGGGAATCCAAGATGGGGTGACTTGTGGGGCTCTGACCAGGTTCTGTTACCCAGAATCCTTTGCAAACCTCAAAATTTGGCTAAAAAAACACATGTTCCTCATATTTCTGTGACAGAAAGTCCTGGAATCAGAGAGGAGCCACGAATTTCCTTCCACCCAGCGTTCCCCCAAGTCTCTCGATAAAAATGATACCTCACTTGTGTGGGTAGGCCTAGCGCCCATGACAGGAAACGCCCCAAAACACAACATGGACACATCCCATTTTTTCACAGAAAACAGAGGTGTTTTTTGCAAAGTGCCTACCTGTAGATTTTGGCCTCTAGCTCAGCCGGCACCTACGGAAACCTACCAAACCTGTGCATTTTTTAAAACTAGAGACCTAAGGGAATCCAAGATGGGGTGACTTGTGGGGCTCTGACCAGGGTCTGTTACCCAGAATCCTTTGCAAACCTCAAAATTTGGCTAAAAAAACACATTTTCCTCACATTTCGGTGACAGAAAGTTCTGGAATCTGAGGGGAGCCACAAATTTCCTTCCACCCAGCGTTCCCGCAAGTCTCCCGATAAAAATGATACCTCACTTGTGTGGGTTGGCCTAGCGCCCGCAACAGGAAACGCCCCAAAACACAACGTGGACACATCCCATTTTTTTAAAGAAAACAGAGGTGTTTTTTGCAAAGTGCCTACCTGTAGATCTTGGCCTCTAGCTCAGCTGGCACCTAGGGAAACCTACCAAGCCTGTGCATTTTTGAAAACTAGAGACCTAAGGGAATCCAAGATGGGGTGACTTGTGGGGCTCTGACCAGGTTCTGTTACCCAGAATCCTTTGCAAACCTCAAAATTTGGCTAAAAAAACACATGTTCCTCATATTTCTGTGACAGAAAGTTCTGGAATCTGAGAGGAGGCACAAATTTCCTTCCACCCAGCGTTCCCCGAAGTCTCCCGATAAAAATGGTACCTCACTTGTGTGGGTAGGCCTAGCGCCCGCAACAGGACATGGCCCAAAACACAATGTGGACACATCACATTTTTTCATAGAAAACAGTGCCTACCTGTGGATTTTGGCCTCTAGCTCAGCGGCCACCTAGGGAAACCTACCAAACCTGTGCATTTTTTAAAACTAGAGACATAGGGGAATCCAAGATGGGGTGACTTGTGGGGCTCTGACCAGGTTCTGTTACCCAGAATCCTTTGCAAACTTCAAAATTTGGCTAAAAAACACATTTTACTCAAATTATGGTGACAGAAAGTTCTGGAATCTGAGAGGAGCCACAAATTTCCTTCCACCCAGCGTTCCCCCAAGTCTCCTGATAAAAATGGTACCTCACTTGTGTGGGTAGGCCTAGCGCCCGCAACAGGAAATGGCCCAAAACACAACGTGGACATATCACATTTTTTCATAGAAAACAGTGCCTACCTGTGGATTTTGGCCTATAGCTCAGCCGGCACCTAGGGAAACCTACCAAACCTGTGCATTTTTTAAAACTAGAGACCTTGGGGAATCCAAGATGGGGTGACTAGTGGGGCTCTGACCATGTTCTGTTTCCCAGAATCCTTTGTAAACCTCAAAATTTGGCTAAAAAAACACATGTTCCTCACATTTCGGTGACAGAAAGTTCTGGAATCTGAGAGGAGGCACGAATTTCCTTCCACCCAGCGTTCCCCCATGTCTCCCGATAAAAATGATACCTCACTTGTGTGGGGAGGCCTAGTGGCCGTGACAGGATATGCCCCAAAACACAACGTGGACACATCACATTTTTTTAAAGAAAATAGAGGTGTTTTTTGCAAAGTGCCTACCTGTAGATTTTGGCCTCTAGCTCAGCCGGCACCTAGGGAAACGTGCCAAACCTGTGCATTTTTGAAAACTAGAGACATAGGGGAATCCAAGATGGGGTGACTTGTGGGGCTCTGACCAGGTTCTGTTACCCAGAATCCTTTGCAAACCTCAAAATTTGGCTAAAAAAACACATTTTCCTCACATTTCGGTGACAGAAAGTTCTGGAATCTGAGAGGAGCCACACATTTCCTTCCACCCAGCGTTCCCGCAAGTCTCCCGATAAAAATGATACCTCACTTGTGTGGGTTGGCCTAGCGCCCGCGACAGGAAACGCCCCAAAACACAACGTGGACACATCCCATTTTTTGAAAGAAAACAGAGGTGTTTTTTGCAAAGTGCCTACCTGTAGATCTTGGCCTCTAGCTCAGCTGGCACCTAGGGAAACCTACCAAACCTGTGCATTTTTTAAAACTTGAGACCTAAGGGAATCCAAGATGGGGTGACTTGTGGGGCTCTGACCAGGTTCTGTTACCCAGAATCCTTTGCAAACCTCAACATTTGGCTAAAAAAAACACATTTTCCTCACATTTCGGAGACAGAAAGTTCTGGAATCTGAGAGGACGGACAAATTTCCTTCCACCCAGCGTTCCCCAATGTCTCCCGGTAAAAATGGTACCTCACTTGTGTGGGTAGGCCTCGCACCCGCAACAGGACATGCCCCAAAACACAACGTGAACACATCCCATTTTTTCACAGAAAACAGAGGTGTTTTGTGCAAAGTGCCTACCTGTAGCTTTTGGCCTCTAGCTCAGCCGGCACCTAGAGAAACCTACCAAACCTGTGCATTTTTTAAAACTAGAGACCTAGGGGAATCCAAAATGGGGTGACTTGTGGGGCTCTCACCAGGTTCTGTTACCCAGAATCCTTTGCAAACCTCAAAATTTGGCTAAAAAAACACATGTTCCTCATATTTCTGTGACAGAAATTTCTGGAATTTGAGAGGAGGCACAAATTTCCTTCCACCCAGCGTTCCCCCAAGTCTCTCGTTAAAAATGATACCTCACTTGTGTGGGTAGGCCTAGCGCCCGTGACAGGAAACGCCCCAAAACACAACATGGACACATCCCATTTTTTCAGAGAAAACAGAGGTGTTTTTTGCAAAGTGCCTACCTGTAGATTTTGGCCTCTAGCTCAGCCGGCACCTAGGGAAACCTACCAAACCTGTGCATTTTTTAAAACTATAGACCTTGGGGAATCCAAGATGGGGTGACTTGTGGGGCTCTGACCATGTTCTGTTACCCAGAATCCTTTGCAAACCTCAAACTTTGGCTAAAAAAACACATGCTCCTCACATTTCGGTGACAGAAAGTTCTGGAATCTGAGAGGAGGCACGAATTTCCTTCCACCCAGCGTTCCCCCATGTCTCCCGATGAAAATTATACCTCACTTGTGTGGGTAGGCCTAGCGGCCGCGACAGGATATGCCACAAAACACAACATGGACACATCACATTTTTTCATAGAAAACATTGCCTACCTGTGGATTTTGGCCTCTAGCTCAGCCGGCACCTAGGGAAACCTACCAAACCTGTGCATTTTTGAAAAGTAGATACCTTGGGGAATCCAAGATGGGGTGACTAGTGGGGCTCTGACCATGTTCTGTTTCCCAGAATCCTTTGCAAACCTCAAAATTTGGCTAAAAAAACACATTTTCCTCACATTTCGGTGACAGAAAGTTCTGGAATCTGAGAGGAGGCACGAATTTCCTTCCACCCAGCGTTCCCCCATGTCTCCCGATAAAAATGATACCTCACTTGTGTGGGTAGGCCTAGTGGCCGCAACAGGATATGCCCCAAAACACAATGTGGACACATCCCATTTTTGGACAGAAAACTGAGCTGTTTTCTGCAAAGTGCCTACCTGTAGATTTTGGCCTCTAGCTCAGCCGGCACCTAGGGAAACCTACCGAACCTGTGCATTGTTGAAAACTAGAGACCTAGGGTAATCCAAGATGGGGTGAGTTGTGGGGCTCTGACCAGGTTCTGTTACCCAGAATCCTTTGCAAACTTCAAAATTTGGCTAAAAAACACATTTTCCTCATATTATGGTGACAGAAAGTTCTGGAATCTGAGAGGACCCACAAATTTCCTTCCACCCAGTGTTCCCGCAAGTCTCCCGATAAAAATGATACCTCACTTGTGTGGGTTGGCCTAGCGCCCGCGACAGGAAACGCCCCAAAACACAACGTGGACACATCCCATTTTTTGAAAGAAAACAGAGTTGTTTTTTGCAAAGTGCCTACCTGTAGATCTTGGCCTCTAGCTCAGCTGGCACCTAGGGAAACCTACCAAACCTGTGCATTTTTGAAAACTAGAGACCGAAGGGAATCCAAGATGGGGTGACTTGTGGGGCTCTGACCAGGATCTGTTACCCAGAATCCTTTGCAAACCTCAAAATTTGGCTAAAAAAACACATGTTCCTCATATTTCTGTGACAGAAAGTTCTGGAATCTGAGAGGAGCCACAAATTTCCTTCCACCCAGCGTTCCCCCAAGTTTCCCGATAAAAATGGTACCTCACTTGTGTGGGTAGGCCTAGCACCCGCAACAGGAAATGGCCCAAAACACAATGTGGACACATCACATTTTTTCATAGAAAACAGTGCCTACCTGAGAATTTTGGCCTCTAGCTCAGCCGCCACCTAGGGAAACCTACCAAACCTGTGCATTTTTTAAAACTAGAGACCTTGGGGAATCCAAATGGGGTGACTAGTGGGGCTCTGACCATGTTCTGTTACCCAGAATCCTTTGCAAACCTCAAAATATGGCTAAAAAAACACATGTTCTTCACATTTCGGTGACAGAAAGTGCTGGAATCTGAGAGGAGGCACGAATTTCCTTCCACCCAGCGTTCCCCCATGTCTCCCGATAAAAATGATACCTCACTTGTGTGGGTAGGCCTAGCGGCCGCGACAGAGTATGCCCCACAACAAAACGTGGACACATCCCATTTTTGGACAGAAAACTGAGCTGTTTTCTGCAAAGTGCCTACCTGTAGATTTTGACCTCTAGCTCAGCCGGCACCTAGGGAAACCTACCAAACCTGTACATTTTTGAAAACTAGAGACCTAGGTGAAGCCAAGATGGGGTGACTTGTGGGGCTCTGACCAGGTTCTGTTACCCAGAATCCTTTGCAAATCTCAAACTTTGCTAAAAAAACACATTTTCCTCAAATTTTGGTGACAGAAAGTCCTGGAATCAGAGAGGAGCCACGAATTTCCTTCCACCCAGCGTTCCCCCAAGTCTCTCGATAAAAATGATACCTCACTTGTGTGGGTAGGCCTAGCGCCCATGACAGGAAACGCCCCAAAACACAACATGGACACATCCCATTTTTTCACAGAAAACAGAGGTGTTTTTTGCAAAGTGCCTACCTGTAGATTTTGGCCTCTAGCTCAGCCGGCACCTAGGGAAACCTACCAAACCTGTGCATTTTTTAAAACTAGAGACCTTGGGGAATCCAAGATGGGGTGACGTGTGGGGCTCTGACCATGTTCTGTTACCCAGAATCCTTTGCAAACCTCACAATTTGGCTAAAAAAATACATACTCCTCACATTTCGGTGACAGAAAGTTCTGGAATCTGAGAGGAGGCACGAATTTCCTTCCACCCAGCGTTCCCCCATGTCTCCCGATACAAATTTTACCTCACTTGCGTGGGTAGGCCTAGCGGCCACGACACGTAATAGCCCAAAACACAACGTGGACACATCACATTTTTTCATAGAAAACAGTGCCTACCTGTGGATTTTGGCCTCTAGCTCAGTCGGCACCAAGGGAAACCTACCAAGCCTGTGCATTTTTGAAAACTAGAGACATAGGGGAATCCAAGATGGGGTGACTTGTGGGGCTCTGACCAGGTTCTGTTGCCCAAAATCCTTTGCAAACTTCAAAATTTGGCTAAAAAGCACATTTTACTCACATTATGGTGACAGAAAGTTCTGGAATCTGAGAGGAGCCACAAATTTCCTTCCACCCAGCGTTCCCCCAAGTCTCCTGATAAAAATGGTACCTCACTTGTGTGGGTAGGCCTAGCGCCCGCAACAGGAAATGGCCCAAAACACAACGTGGACATATCACATTTTTTCATAGAAAACAGTGCCTACCTGTGGATTTTGGCCTATAGCTCAGCCGGCACCTAGGGAAACCTACCAAACCTGTGCATTTTTGAAAACTAGAGACCTTGGGGAATCCAAGATGGGGTGACTAGTGGGGCTCTGACCATGTTCTGTTTCCCAGAATCCTTTGTAAACCTCAAAATTTTCTAAAAAAAAACATGTTCCTCACATTTCGGTGACAGAAAGTTCTGGAATCTGAGAGGAGGCACGAATTTCCTTCCACGCAGCATTCCCCCAAGCCTCTCGATAAAAATGATACCTCACTTGTGTGGGTAGGCCTAGCGCCCGTGACAGGAAACGCCCCAAAACACAACATGGACACATCCTAATTTTTCTCAGAAAACAGAGGTGTTTTTTGCAAAGTGCTTACCTGTAGATTTTGGCCTCTAGCTCAGCCGGCACCTAGGGAAACCTACCAAACCTGTGCATTTTTTAAAATTAGAGACCTTGGGGAATCCAAGATGGGGTGACTTGTGGGGCTCTGACCATGTTCTGTTACCCAGAATCCTTTGCAAACCTCAAAATTTGTCTAAAAAAACACATGCCCCTCACATTTCGGTGACAGAAAGTTCTGGAATCTGAGAGGAGGCACAAATTTCCTTCCACCCAGCGTTCCCCCATGTCTCCCGATAAAAATGGTACCTCACTTGTGTGGGTAGGCCTAGCGGCCGCGACAGAGTATACCCCAAAGCACAATGTGGACACATCCCATTTTTGGACAGAAAACTGAGCTGTTTTCTGCAAAGTGCCTACCTGTAGATTTTGACCTCTAGCTCAGCCGGCACCTAGGGAAACCTACCAAACCTGTGCATTTTTGAAAACTAGAGACCTAGGGGAATCCAAGATGGGGTGACTTGTGGGGCTCTGACCAGGTTCTGTTACCCAGAATCCTTTGCAAACCTCAAACTTTGGCTAAAAAAAAAAATGTTCCTCAAATTTTGGTGAAAGAAAGTCCTGGAATCAGAGAGGAGCCACGAATTTCCTTCCACCCAGCGTTCCCCCAAGTCTCTCGATAAAAATGGCACCTCACTTGTGTGGGTAGGCCTAGCGCCCGCAACAGGAAATGGACCAAAACACAACGTGGACACATCACATTTTTTCATAGAAAACAGTGCCTACCTGTGGATTTTGGCCTCTAGCTCAGCCGGCACCTAGGGAAACCTACCAAACCTGTGCATTTTTGAAAACTAGGGACCTTGGGGAATCCAAGATGGGGTGACTAGTGGGGCTCTGACCATGTTCTGTTTCCCAGAATCCTTTGCAAACCTCAATATTTGGCTAAAAAAACACATGTTCCTCACATTTCGGTGACAGAAAGTTCTGGAATCTGAGAGGAGGCACGAATTTCATTCCACCCAGCGTTCCCCCATGTCTCCCGATAAAAATGATACCTCACTTGTGTGGGTAGGCCTAGTGGCCGCGACAGGATATGCCCCAAAACACAACGTGGACACATCCCATTTTAGGACAGAAAACTGAGCTGTTTTCTGCAAAGTGCCTACCTGTAGATTTTGACCTCTAGCTCAGCCGGCACTTAGGGAAGCCTACCGAACCTGTGCATTGTTGAAAACTAGAGACCTAGGGGAATCCAAGATGGGGTGACTTGTGGGGCTCTGACCAGGTTCTGCTACCCAGAATCCTTTGCAAACCTCAAACTTTGGCTAAAAAAACACATTTTCCTCAAATTTTGGTGACAGAAAGTCCTGGAATCAGAGAGGAGCCACGAATTTCCTTCCACCCAGCGTTCCCCCAAGTCTCTCGATAAAAATTATACCTCACTTGTGTGGGTAGGCCTAGCGCCCGTGACAGGAAACGCCCCAAAACACAACATGGACACATCCTAATTTTTCACAGAAAACAGAGGTGTTTTTTGCAAAGTGCCTACCTGTAGATTTTGGCTTCTAGCTCAGCCGGCACCTAGGGAAACCTACCAAACCTGTGCATTTTTTAAAACTAGAGACCTTGGGGAATCCAAGATGGGGTGACTTGTGGGGCTCTGACCAGGTTATGTTACCCAGAATCCTTTGCAAACCTCAACCTTTGGTTAAAAAAAAAAAAATTCCTCAAATTTTGGTGACAGAAAGTCCTGGAATCAGAGAGGAGCCACGAATTTCCTTCCACCCAGCGTTCCCCCAAGTCTCTCGATAAAAATGATAACTCACTTGTGTGGGTACGCCTAGCGCCCGTGATAGGAAACGCCCCAAAACACAACATGGACACATCCCATTTTTTCACAGAAAACAGAGGTGTTTTTTGCAAAGTCCCTAATAGTAGATTTTGGCCTCTAGCTCAGCCGGCACCTAAGGAAACCTACCAAACCTGTGCATTTTTTTAAACTAGAGACCTTGGTGAATCCAAGATGGGGTGACTTGTGGGGCTCTGACCATGTTCTGTTACCCAGAATCCTTTGCAAACCTCAAAATCTGGCTAAAAAAACACATGCTCCTCACATTTCGGTGACAGAAAGTTCTGGAATCTGAGAGGAGGCATGAATTTCCTTCCACCCAGCGTTCCCCCAAGTCTCCCGATAAAAATGGTACCTCACTTGTGTGGGTAGGCCTAGCGTCCGCAAAAGGAAATGGCCCAAAACAAAACGTGGACACTTCCTAATTTTTCAAAGAAAGCAGAGGTGTTTTTTGCAAAGTGCCTACCTGTAGATTTTGGCCTCTAGCTCAGCCGGCACCTAGGGAAACCTACCAAACCTGTGCATTTTTTAAAACTAGAGACCTTGGAGAATCCAAGATGGGGTGACTTGTGGGGCTCTGACCATGTTCTGTTACCCAGAATCCTTTGCAAACCTCAAAATTTGGCTAAAAAAACACATGCTCCTCACATTTCGGTGACAGAAAGTGCTGGAATCTGAGAGGAGGCACGAATTTCCTTCCACCCAGCGTTCCCCCATGTCTCCCGATAAAAATGATACCTCACTTGTGTGGGTAGGCCTAGCGGCCGCGACAGAGTATGCCCCACAACAAAACGTGGACACATCCCATTTTTGGACAGAAAACTGAGCTGTTTTCCGCAAAGTGCCTACCTGTAGATTTTGACCTCTAGCTCAGCCGGCACCTAGGGAAACCTACCAAACCTGTACATTTTTGAAAACTAGAGACCTAGGTGAAGCCAAGATGGGGTGACTTGTGGGGCTCTGACCAGGTTCTGTTACCCAGAATCCTTTGCAAATCTCAAACTTTGCTAAAAAAACACATTTTCCTCAAATTTTGGTGACAGAAAGTCCTGGAATCAGAGAGGAGCCACGAATTTCCTTCCACCCAGCGTTCCCCCAAGTCTCTCGATAAAAATGATACCTCACTTGTGTGGGTAGGCCTAGCGCCCATGACAGGAAACGCCCCAAAACACAACATGGACACATCCCATTTTTTCACAGAAAACAGAGGTGTTTTTTGCAAAGTGCCTAATTGTAGATTTTGGCCTCTAGCTCAGCCGGCACCTAAGGAAACCTACCAAACCTGTGCATTTTTTAAAACTAGAGACCTTGGGGAATCCAAGATGGGGTGACTTGTGGGGCTCTGACCATGTTCTGTTACCCAGAATCCTTTGCAAACCTCACAATTTGGCTAAAAAAACACATACTCCTCACATTTCGGTGACAGAAAGTTCTGGAATCTGAGAGGAGGCACGAATTTCCTTCCACCCAGCGTTCCCCCAAGTCTCTCGATAAAAATTATACCTCACTTGTGTGGGTAGGCCTAGCGCCCGTGACAGGAAACGCCCCAAAACACAACATGGACACATCCTAATTTTTCACAGAAAACAGAGGTGTTTTTTGCAAAGTGCCTACCTGTAGATTTTGGCTTCTAGCTCAGCCGGCACCTAGGGAAACCTACCAAACCTGTGCATTTTTTAAAACTAGAGACCTTGGGGAATCCAAGATGGGGTGACTTGTGGGGCTCTGACCAGGTTATGTTACCCAGAATCCTTTGCAAACCTCAACCTTTGGTTAAAAAAAGAAATTTTCCTCAAATTTTGGTGACAGAAAGTCCTGGAATCAGAGAGGAGCCACGAATTTCCTTCCACCCAGCGTTCCCCCAAGTCTCTCGATAAAAATGATAACTCACTTGTGTGGGTACGCCTAGCGCCCGTGATAGGAAACGCCCCAAAACACAACATGGACACATCCCATTTTTTCACAGAAAACAGAGGTGTTTTTTGCAAAGTGCCTAATAGTAGATTTTGGCCTCTAGCTCAGCCGGCACCTAAGGAAACCTACCAAACCTGTGCATTTTTTTAAACTAGAGACCTTGGTGAATCCAAGATGGGGTGACTTGTGGGGCTCTGACCATGTTCTGTTACCCAGAATCCTTTGCAAACCTCAAAATCTGGCTAAAAAAACACATGCTCCTCACATTTCGGTGACAGAAAGTTCTGGAATCTGAGAGGCGGCATGAATTTCCTTCCACCCAGCGTTCCCCCAAGTCTCCCGATAAAAATGGTACCTCACTTGTGTGGGTAGGCCTAGCGTCCGCAAAAGGAAATGGCCCAAAACAAAACGTGGACACTTCCTAATTTTTCAAAGAAAGCAGAGGTGTTTTTTGCAAAGTGCCTACCTGTAGATTTTGGCCTCTAGCTCAGCCGGCACCTAGGGAAACCTACCAAACCTGTGCATTTTTTAAAACTAGAGACCTTGGAGAATCCAAGATGGGGTGACTTGTGGGGCTCTGACCATGTTCTGTTACCCAGAATCCTTTGCAAACCTCAAAATTTGGCTAAAAAAACACATGTTCCTCATATTTCTGTGACAGAAAGTTCTGGAATCTGAGAGGAGCCACAAATTTCCTTCCACCCAGCGTTCCCCCAAGTTTCCCGATAAAAATGGTACCTCACTTGTGTGGGTAGGCCTAGCACCCGCAACAGGAAATGGCCCAAAACACAATGTGGACACATCACATTTTTTCATAGAAAACAGTGCCTACCTGAGAATTTTGGCCTCTAGCTCAGCCGCCACCTAGGGAAACCTACCAAACCTGTGCATTTTTTAAAACTAGAGACCTTGGGGAATCCAAATGGGGTGACTAGTGGGGCTCTGACCATGTTCTGTTACCCAGAATCCTTTGCAAACCTCAAAATATGGCTAAAAAAACACATGTTCTTCACATTTCGGTGACAGAAAGTGCTGGAATCTGAGAGGAGGCACGAATTTCCTTCCACCCAGCGTTCCCCCATGTCTCCCGATAAAAATGATACCTCACTTGTGTGGGTAGGCCTAGCGGCCGCGACAGAGTATGCCCCACAACAAAACGTGGACACATCCCATTTTTGGACAGAAAACTGAGCTGTTTTCTGCAAAGTGCCTACCTGTAGATTTTGACCTCTAGCTCAGCCGGCACCTAGGGAAACCTACCAAACCTGTACATTTTTGAAAACTAGAGACCTAGGTGAAGCCAAGATGGGGTGACTTGTGGGGCTCTGACCAGGTTCTGTTACCCAGAATCCTTTGCAAATCTCAAACTTTGCTAAAAAAACACATTTTCCTCAAATTTTGGTGACAGAAAGTCCTGGAATCAGAGAGGAGCCACGAATTTCCTTCCACCCAGCGTTCCCCCAAGTCTCTCGATAAAAATGATACCTCACTTGTGTGGGTAGGCCTAGCGCCCATGACAGGAAACGCCCCAAAACACAACATGGACACATCCCATTTTTTCACAGAAAACAGAGGTGTTTTTTGCAAAGTGCCTACCTGTAGATTTTGGCCTCTAGCTCAGCCGGCACCTAGGGAAACCTACCAAACCTGTGCATTTTTTAAAACTAGAGACCTTGGGGAATCCAAGATGGGGTGACGTGTGGGGCTCTGACCATGTTCTGTTACCCAGAATCCTTTGCAAACCTCACAATTTGGATAAAAAAATACATACTCCTCACATTTCGGTGACAGAAAGTTCTGGAATCTGAGAGGAGGCACGAATTTCCTTCCACCCAGCGTTCCCCCATGTCTCCCGATACAAATTTTACCTCACTTGTGTGGGTAGGCCTAGCGGCCACGACACGTAATAGCCCAAAACACAACGTGGACACATCACATTTTTTCATAGAAAACAGTGCCTACCTGTGGATTTTGGCCTCTAGCTCAGTCGGCACCAAGGGAAACCTACCAAGCCTGTGCATTTTTGAAAACTAGAGACATAGGGGAATCCAAGATGGGGTGACTTGTGGGGCTCTGACCAGGTTCTGTTGCCCAGAATCCTTTGCAAACTTCAAAATTTGGCTAAAAAGCACATTTTACTCACATTATGGTGACAGAAAGTTCTGGAATCTGAGAGGAGCCACAAATTTCCTTCCACCCAGCGTTCCCCCAAGTCTCCTGATAAAAATGGTACCTCACTTGTGTGGGTAGGCCTAGCGCCCGCAACAGGAAATGGCCCAAAACACAACGTGGACATATCACATTTTTTCATAGAAAACAGTGCCTACCTGTGGATTTTGGCCTATAGCTCAGCCGGCACCTAGGGAAACCTACCAAACCTGTGCATTTTTGAAAACTAGAGACCTTGGGGAATCCAAGATGGGGTGACTAGTGGGGCTCTGACCATGTTCTGTTTCCCAGAATCCTTTGTAAACCTCAACATTTTCTAAAAAAAAACATGTTCCTCACATTTCGGTGACAGAAAGTTCTGGAATCTGAGAGGAGGCACGAATTTCCTTCCACGCAGCATTCCCCCAAGCCTCTCGATAAAAATGATACCTCACTTGTGTGGGTAGGCCTAGCGCCCGTGACAGGAAACGCCCCAAAACACAACATGGACACATCCTAATTTTTCACAGAAAACAGAGGTGTTTTTTGCAAAGTGCTTACCTGTAGATTTTGGCCTCTAGCTCAGCCGGCACCTACGGAAACCTACCAAACCTGTGCATTTTTTAAAATTAGAGACCTTGGGGAATCCAAGATGGAGTGACTTGTGGGGCTCTGACCATGTTCTGTTACCCAGAATCCTTTGCAAACCTCAAAATTTGTCTAAAAAAACACATGCCCCTCACATTTCGGTGACAGAAAGTTCTGGAATCTGAGAGGAGGCACAAATTTCCTTCCACCCAGCGTTCCCCCATGTCTCCCGATAAAAATGGTACCTCACTTGTGTGGGTAGGCCTAGCGGCCGCGACAGAGTATACCCCAAAGCACAATGTGGACACATCCCATTTTTGGACAGAAAACTGAGCTGTTTTCTGCAAAGTGCCTACCTGTAGATTTTGACCTCTAGCTCAGCCGGCACCTAGGGAAACCTACCAAACCTGTGCATTTTTGAAAACTAGAGACCTAGGGGAATCCAAGATGGGGTGACTTGTGGGGCTCTGACCAGGTTCTGTTACCCAGAATCCTTTGCAAACCTCAAACTTTGGCTAAAAAAAAAAATGTTCCTCAAATTTTGGTGAAAGAAAGTCCTGGAATCAGAGAGGAGCCACGAATTTCCTTCCACCCAGCGTTCCCCCAAGTCTCTCGATAAAAATGGCACCTCACTTGTGTGGGTAGGCCTAGCGCCCGCAACAGGAAATGGACCAAAACACAACGTGGACACATCACATTTTTTCATAGAAAACAGTGCCTACCTGTGGATTTTGGCCTCTAGCTCAGCCGGCACCTAGGGAAACCTACCAAACCTGTGCATTTTTGAAAACTAGGGACCTTGGGGAATCCAAGATGGGGTGACTAGTGGGGCTCTGACCATGTTCTGTTTCCCAGAATCCTTTGCAAACCTCAATATTTGGCTAAAAAAACACATGTTCCTCACATTTCGGTGACAGAAAGTTCTGGAATCTGAGAGGAGGCACGAATTTCATTCCACCCAGCGTTCCCCCATGTCTCCCGATAAAAATGATACCTCACTTGTGTGGGTAGGCCTAGTGGCCGCGACAGGATATGCCCCAAAACACAACGTGGACACATCCCATTTTAGGACAGAAAACTGAGCTGTTTTCTGCAAAGTGCCTACCTGTAGATTTTGACCTCTAGCTCAGCCGGCACTTAGGGAAGCCTACCGAACCTGTGCATTGTTGAAAACTAGAGACCTAGGGGAATCCAAGATGGGGTGACTTGTGGGGCTCTGACCAGGTTCTGCTACCCAGAATCCTTTGCAAACCTCAAACTTTGGCTAAAAAAACACATTTTCCTCAAATTTTGGTGACAGAAAGTCCTGGAATCAGAGAGGAGCCACGAATTTCCTTCCACCCAGCGTTCCCCCAAGTCTCTCGATAAAAATTATACCTCACTTGTGTGGGTAGGCCTAGCGCCCGTGACAGGAAACGCCCCAAAACACAACATGGACACATCCTAATTTTTCACAGAAAACAGAGGTGTTTTTTGCAAAGTGCCTACCTGTAGATTTTGGCTTCTAGCTCAGCCGGCACCTAGGGAAACCTACCAAACCTGTGCATTTTTTAAAACTAGAGACCTTGGGGAATCCAAGATGGGGTGACTTGTGGGGCTCTGACCAGGTTATGTTACCCAGAATCCTTTGCAAACCTCAACCTTTGGTTAAAAAAAAAAATGTTCCTCAAATTTTGGTGACAGAAAGTCCTGGAATCAGAGAGGAGCCACGAATTTCCTTCCACCCAGCGTTCCCCCAAGTCTCTCGATAAAAATGATAACTCACTTGTGTGGGTACGCCTAGCGCCCGTGATAGGAAACGCCCCAAAACACAACATGGACACATCCCATTTTTTCACAGAAAACAGAGGTGTTTTTTGCAAAGTGCCTAATAGTAGATTTTGGCCTCTAGCTCAGCCGGCACCTAAGGAAACCTACCAAACCTGTGCATTTTTTTAAACTAGAGACCTTGGTGAATCCAAGATGGGGTGACTTGTGGGGCTCTGACCATGTTCTGTTACCCAGAATCCTTTGCAAACCTCAAAATCTGGCTAAAAAAACACATGCTCCTCACATTTCGGTGACAGAAAGTTCTGGAATCTGAGAGGAGGCATGAATTTCCTTCCACCCAGCGTTCCCCCAAGTCTCCCGATAAAAATGGTACCTCACTTGTGTGGGTAGGCCTAGCGTCCGCAAAAGGAAATGGCCCAAAACAAAACGTGGACACTTCCTAATTTTTCAAAGAAAGCAGAGGTGTTTTTTGCAAAGTGCCTACCTGTAGATTTTGGCCTCTAGCTCAGCCGGCACCTAGGGAAACCTACCAAACCTGTGCATTTTTTAAAACTAGAGACCTTGGAGAATCCAAGATGGGGTGACTTGTGGGGCTCTGACCATGTTCTGTTACCCAGAATCCTTTGCAAACCTCAAAATTTGGCTAAAAAAACACATGCTCCTCACATTTCGGTGACAGAAAGTGCTGGAATCTGAGAGGAGGCACGAATTTCCTTCCACCCAGCGTTCCCCCATGTCTCCCGATAAAAATGATACCTCACTTGTGTGGGTAGGCCTAGCGGCCGCGACAGAGTATGCCCCACAACAAAACGTGGACACATCCCATTTTTGGACAGAAAACTGAGCTGTTTTCCGCAAAGTGCCTACCTGTAGATTTTGACCTCTAGCTCAGCCGGCACCTAGGGAAACCTACCAAACCTGTACATTTTTGAAAACTAGAGACCTAGGTGAAGCCAAGATGGGGTGACTTGTGGGGCTCTGACCAGGTTCTGTTACCCAGAATCCTTTGCAAATCTCAAACTTTGCTAAAAAAACACATTTTCCTCAAATTTTGGTGACAGAAAGTCCTGGAATCAGAGAGGAGCCACGAATTTCCTTCCACCCAGCGTTCCCCCAAGTCTCTCGATAAAAATGATACCTCACTTGTGTGGGTAGGCCTAGCGCCCATGACAGGAAACGCCCCAAAACACAACATGGACACATCCCATTTTTTCACAGAAAACAGAGGTGTTTTTTGCAAAGTGCCTAATTGTAGATTTTGGCCTCTAGCTCAGCCGGCACCTAAGGAAACCTACCAAACCTGTGCATTTTTTAAAACTAGAGACCTTGGGGAATCCAAGATGGGGTGACTTGTGGGGCTCTGACCATGTTCTGTTACCCAGAATCCTTTGCAAACCTCACAATTTGGCTAAAAAAACACATACTCCTCACATTTCGGTGACAGAAAGTTCTGGAATCTGAGAGGAGGCACGAATTTCCTTCCACCCAGCGTTCCCCCAAGTCTCTCGATAAAAATTATACCTCACTTGTGTGGGTAGGCCTAGCGCCCGTGACAGGAAACGCCCCAAAACACAACATGGACACATCCTAATTTTTCACAGAAAACAGAGGTGTTTTTTGCAAAGTGCCTACCTGTAGATTTTGGCTTCTAGCTCAGCCGGCACCTAGGGAAACCTACCAAACCTGTGCATTTTTTAAAACTAGAGACCTTGGGGAATCCAAGATGGGGTGACTTGTGGGGCTCTGACCAGGTTATGTTACCCAGAATCCTTTGCAAACCTCAACCTTTGGTTAAAAAAAGAAATTTTCCTCAAATTTTGGTGACAGAAAGTCCTGGAATCAGAGAGGAGCCACGAATTTCCTTCCACCCAGCGTTCCCCCAAGTCTCTCGATAAAAATGATAACTCACTTGTGTGGGTACGCCTAGCGCCCGTGATAGGAAACGCCCCAAAACACAACATGGACACATCCCATTTTTTCACAGAAAACAGAGGTGTTTTTTGCAAAGTGCCTAATAGTAGATTTTGGCCTCTAGCTCAGCCGGCACCTAAGGAAACCTACCAAACCTGTGCATTTTTTTAAACTAGAGACCTTGGTGAATCCAAGATGGGGTGACTTGTGGGGCTCTGACCATGTTCTGTTACCCAGAATCCTTTGCAAACCTCAAAATCTGGCTAAAAAAACACATGCTCCTCACATTTCGGTGACAGAAAGTTCTGGAATCTGAGAGGAGGCATGAATTTCCTTCCACCCAGCGTTCCCCCAAGTCTCCCGATAAAAATGGTACCTCACTTGTGTGGGTAGGCCTAGCGTCCGCAAAAGGAAATGGCCCAAAACAAAACGTGGACACTTCCTAATTTTTCAAAGAAAGCAGAGGTGTTTTTTGCAAAGTGCCTACCTGTAGATTTTGGCCTCTAGCTCAGCCGGCACCTAGGGAAACCTACCAAACCTGTGCATTTTTTAAAACTAGAGACCTTGGAGAATCCAAGATGGGGTGACTTGTGGGGCTCTGACCATGTTCTGTTACCCAGAATCCTTTGCAAACCTCAAAATTTGGCTAAAAAAACACATGCTCCTCACATTTCGGTGACAGAAAGTGCTGGAATCTGAGAGGAGGCACGAATTTCCTTCCACCCAGCGTTCCCCCATGTCTCCCGATAAAAATGATACCTCACTTGTGTGGGTAGGCCTAGCGGCCGCGACAGAGTATGCCCCACAACAAAACGTGGACACATCCCATTTTTGGACAGAAAACTGAGCTGTTTTCTGCAAAGTGCCTACCTGTAGATTTTGACCTCTAGCTCAGCCGGCACCTAGGGAAACCTACCAAACCTGTACATTTTTGAAAACTAGAGACCTAGGTGAAGCCAAGATGGGGTGACTTGTGGGGCTCTGACCAGGTTCTGTTACCCAGAATCCTTTGCAAATCTCAAACTTTGCTAAAAAAACACATTTTCCTCAAATTTTGGTGACAGAAAGTCCTGGAATCAGAGAGGAGCCACGAATTTCCTTCCACCCAGCGTTCCCCCAAGTCTCTCGATAAAAATGATACCTCACTTGTGTGGGTAGGCCTAGCGCCCATGACAGGAAACGCCCCAAAACACAACATGGACACATCCCATTTTTTCACAGAAAACAGAGGTGTTTTTTGCAAAGTGCCTAATTGTAGATTTTGGCCTCTAGCTCAGCCGGCACCTAAGGAAACCTACCAAACCTGTGCATTTTTTAAAACTAGAGACCTTGGGGAATCCAAGATGGGGTGACTTGTGGGGCTCTGACCATGTTCTGTTACCCAGAATCCTTTGCAAACCTCACAATTTGGCTAAAAAAACACATACTCCTCACATTTCGGTGACAGAAAGTTCTGGAATCTGAGAGGAGGCACGAATTTCCTTCCACCCAGCGTTCCCCCATGTCTCCCGATACAAATTTTACCTCACTTGTGTGGGTAGGCCTAGCGGCCGCGACACATAATGGCCCAAAACACAACGTGGACACATCACATTTTTTCATAGAAAACAGTGCCTACCTGTGGATTTTGGCCTCTAGCTCAGTCGGCACCAAGGGAAACCTACCAAGCCTGTGCATTTTTGAAAACTAGAGACATAGGGGAATCCAAGATGGGGTGACTTGTGGGGCTCTGACCAGGTTCTGTTGCCCAGAATCCTTTGCAAACTTCAAAATTTGGCTAAAAAGCACATTTTACTCACATTATGGTGACAGAAAGTTCTGGAATCTGAGAGGAGCCACAAATTTCCTTCCACCCAGCGTTCCCCCAAGTCTCCTGATAAAAATGGTACCTCACTTGTGTGGGTAGGCCTAGCGCCCGCAACAGGAAATGGCCCAAAACACAACGTGGACATATCACATTTTTTCATAGAAAACAGTGCCTACCTGTGGATTTTGGCCTATAGCTCAGCCGGCACCTAGGGAAACCTACCAAACCTGTGCATTTTTGAAAACTAGAGACCTTGGGGAATCCAAGATGGGGTGACTAGTGGGGCTCTGACCATGTTCTGTTTCCCAGAATCCTTTGTAAACCTCAAAATTTTCTAAAAAAAAACATGTTCCTCACATTTCGGTGACAGAAAGTTCTGGAATCTGAGAGGAGGCACGAATTTCCTTCCACGCAGCATTCCCCCAAGTCTCTCGATAAAAATGATACCTCACTTGTGTGGGTAGGCCTAGCGCCCGTGACAGGAAACGCCCCAAAACACAACATGGACACATCCTAATTTTTCATAGAAAACAGAGGTGTTTTTTGCAAAGTGCCTACCTGTAGATTTTGGCCTCTAGCTCAGCCGGCACCTAGGGAAACCTACCAAACCTGTGCATTTTTTAAAACTAGAGACACTGGGGAATCCAAGATGGGGTGACTTGTGGGGCTCTGACCATGTTCTGTTACCCAGAATCCTTTGCAAACCTCAAAATTTGGCTAAAAAAACACATGCTCCTCACATTTCGGTGACAGAAAGTTCTGGAATCTGAGAGGAGGCACGAATTTCCTTCCACCCAGCGTTCCCCCATGTCTCCCGATGAAAATTATACCTCACTTGTGTGGGTAGGCCTAGCGGCCGCAACACAATATGCCAGAAAACACTACGTGGACACATCCCATTTTTGGACAGAAAACTGAGCTGTTTTCTGCAAAGTGCCTACCTGTAGATTTTGGCCTCTAGCTCAGCCGGCACCTAGGGAAACCTACCAAACCTGTGCATTTTTTAAAACTAGAGACACTGGGGAATCCAAGATGGGGTGACTTGTGGGGCTCTGACCATGTTCTGTTACCCAGAATCCTTTGCAAACCTCAAAATTTGTCTAAAAAAACACATGCCCCTCACATTTCGGTGACAGAAAGTTCTGGAATCTGAGAGGAGGCACAAATTTCCTTCCACCCAGCGTTCCCCCATGTCTCCCGATAAAAATGGTACCTCACTTGTGTGGGTAGGCCTAGCGGCCGCGTCAGAGTATACCCCAAAGCACAATGTGGACACATCCCATTTTTGGACAGAAAACTGAGCTGTTTTCTGCAAAGTGCCTACCTGTAGATTTTGACCTCTAGCTCAGCCGGCACCTAGGGAAACCTATCAAACCTGTGCATTTTTGAAAACTAGAGACCTAGGGGAATCCAAGATGGGGTGACTTGTGGGGCTCTGACCAGGTTCTGTTACCCAGAATCCTTTGCAAACCTCAAACTTTGGCTAAAAAAAAAAATGTTCCTCAAATTTTGGTGACAGAAAGTCCTGGAATCAGAGAGGAGCCACGAATTTCCTTCCACCCAGCGTTCCCCCAAATCTCTCGATAAAAATGGCACCTCACTTGTGTGGGTAGGCCTAGCGCCCGCAACAGGAAATGGACCAAAACACAACGTGGACACATCACATTTTTTCATAGAAAACAGTGCCTACCTGTGGATTTTGGCCTCTAGCTCAGCCGGCACCTAGGGAAACCTACCAAACCTGTGCATTTTTGAAAACTAGGGACCTTGGGGAATCCAAGATGGGGTGACTAGTGGGGCTCTGACCATGTTCTGTTTCCCAGAATCCTTTGCAAACCTCAAAATTTGGCTAAAAAAACACATGTTCCTCACATTTCGGTGACAGAAAGTTCTGGAATCTGAGAGGAGGCACGAATTTCATTCCACCCAGCGTTCCCCCATGTCTCCCGATAAAAATGATACCTCACTTGTGTGGGTAGGCCTAGTGGCCGCGACAGGATATGCCCCAAAACACAACGTGGACACATCCCATTTTAGGACAGAAAACTGAGCTGTTTTCTGCAAAGTGCCTACCTGTAGATTTTGGCCTCTAGCTCAGCCGGCACTTAGGGAAGCCTACCGAACCTGTGCATTGTTGAAAACTAGAGACCTAGGGGAATCCAAGATGGGGTGACTTGTGGGGCTCTGACCAGGTTCTGCTACCCAGAATCCTTTGCAAACCTCAAACTTTGGCTAAAAAAACACATTTTCCTCAAATTTTGGTGACAGAAAGTCGTGGAATCAGAGAGGAGCCACGAATTTCCTTCCACCCAGCGTTCCCCCAAGTCTCTCGATAAAAATTATACCTCACTTGTGTGGGTAGGCCTAGCGCCCGTGACAGGAAACGCCCCAAAACACAACATGGACACATCCTAATTTTTCACAGAAAACAGAGGTGTTTTTTGCAAAGTGCCTACCTGTAGATTTTGGCTTCTAGCTCAGCCGGCACCTAGGGAAACCTACCAAACCTGTGCATTTTTTAAAACTAGAGACCTTGGGGAATCCAAGATGGGGTGACTTGTGGGGCTCTGACCAGGTTATGTTACCCAGAATCCTTTGCAAACCTCAACCTTTGGTTAAAAAAAGAAATTTTCCTCAAATTTTGGTGACAGAAAGTCCTGGAATCAGAGAGGAGCCACGAATTTCCTTCCACCCAGCGTTCCCCCAAGTCTCTCGATAAAAATGATAACTCACTTGTGTGGGTACGCCTAGCGCCCGTGATAGGAAACGCCCCAAAACACAACATGGACACATCCCATTTTTTCACAGAAAACAGAGGTGTTTTATGCAAAGTGCCTAATTGTAGATTTTGGCCTCTAGCTCAGCCGGCACCTAAAGAAACCTACCAAACCTGTGCATTTTTTTAAACTAGAGACCTTGGTGAATCCAAGATGGGGTGACTTGTGGGGCTCTGACCATGTTCTGTTACCCAGAATCCTTTGCAAACCTCAAAATCTGGCTAAAAAAACACATGCTCCTCACATTTCGGTGACAGAAAGTTCTGGAATCGGAGAGGAGGCATGAATTTCCTTCCACCCAGCGTTCCCCCAAGTCTCCCGATAAAAATGGTACCTCACTTGTGTGGGTAGGCCTAGCGTCCGCAAAAGGAAATGGCCCAAAACAAAACGTGGACACTTCCTAATTTTTCAAAGAAAGCAGAGGTGTTTTTTGCAAAGTGCCTACCTGTAGATTTTGGCCTCTAGCTCAGCCGGCACCTAGGGAAACCTACCAAACCTGTGCATTTTTTAAAACTAGAGACCTTGGAGAATCCAAGATGGGGTGACTTGTGGGTCTCTGACCATGTTCTGTTACCCAGAATCCTTTGCAAACCTCAAAATTTGGCTAAAAAAACACATGCTCCTCACATTTCGGTGACAGAAAGTTCTGGAATCTGAGAGGTGGCATCAATTTCCTTCCACCCAGCGTTCCCCCAAGTCTCCCGATAAAAATGGTACCTCACTTGTGTGGGTAGGCCTAGCGTCCGCAAAAGGAAATGGCCCAAAACACAACGTGGACACATCCTAATTTTTCACAGAAAACAGAGGTGTTTTTTGCAAAGTGCCTACCTGTAGATTTTGGCCTCTAGCTCAGCCGGCACCTAGGGAAACCTACCAAACCTGTGCATTTTTTAAAACTAGAGACACTGGGGAATCCAAGATGGGGTGACTTGTGGGGCTCTGACCATGTTCTGTTACCCAGAATCCTTTGCAATCCTCAAAATCTGGCTAAAAAAACACATGCTCCTCACATTGCAGTGACAGAAAGTTCTGGAATCTGAGAGGAGGCATGAATTTCCTTCCACCCAGCGTTCCCCCAAGTCTCCCGATAAAAATGGTACCTCACTTGTGTGGGTAGGCCTAGCGTCCGCAAAAGGAAATGGCCCAAAACACAACGTGGACACATCCTAATTTTTCACAGAAAACAGAGGTGTTTTTTGCAAAGTGCCTACCTGTAGATTTTGGCCTCAAGCTCAGCCGGCACCTAGGGAAACCTACCAAACCTGTGCATTTTTTAAAACTAGAGACACTGGGGAATCCAAGATGGGGTGACTTGTGGGGCTCTGACCATGTTCTGTTACCCAGAATCCTTTGCAAACCTCAAAATTTGGCTAAAAAAACACATGCTCCTCACATTTCGGTGACAGAAAGTTCTGGAATCTGAGAGGAGGCACGAATTTCCTTCCACCCAGCGTTCCCCCATGTCTCCCGATGAAAATTATACCTCACTTGTGTGGGTAGGCCTAGCGGCCGCAACACAATATACCAGAAAACACTACGTGGACACATCCCATTTTTGGACAGAAAACTGAGCTGTTTTCTGCAAAGTGCCTACCTGTAGATTTTGGCCTCTAGCTCAGCCGGCACCTAGGGAAACCTACCAAACCTGTGCATTTTTGAAAACTAGAGACCTAGGGGAATCCAAGATGGGGTGACTTGTGGGGCTCTGACCAGACTCTGTTACCCAGAATCCTTTGCAAACCTCAAACTTTGGCTAAAAAAACACATTTTCCTCACATTATGATGACAGAAAGTTCTGGAATCTGAGAGGAGCCACAAATTTCCTTCCACCCAGCATTCCCCCAAGTCTCCCGATAAAAATGGTACCTCACTTGTGTGGGTAGGCCTAGCGCCCGCAAAAGGAAATGGCCCAAAACACAACGTGGACACATCACATTTTTTCATAGAAAACAGTGCCTACCTGTGGATTTTGGCCCCTAGCTCAGCCGGCACCTAGGGAAACCTACCAAACCTGTGCATTTTTGAAAACTAGAGACCTTGGGGAATCCAAGATGGGGTGACTAGTGGGGCTCTGGCCATGTTCTGTCACCCAGAATCCTTTGCAAACCTCAAAATTTGGCTAAAAAAACACATGTTCCTCACATTTCGGTGACAGAAAGTTCTGGAATCTGAGAGGAGGCACGAATTTCCTTCCACCCAACGTTCCCCCATGTCTCCCGATAAAAATGATACCTCACTTGTGTGGGTAGGCCTAGCGGCCGCGACAGAATATACCCCAAAACACAACGTGGACACATCCCATTTTTGGACAGAAAACTGAGCTGTTTTCTGCAAAGTGCCTACCTGTAGATTTTGGCCTCTAGCTCAGCCGGCACCTAGGGAAACCTACCAAACCTGTGCATTTTTGAAAACTAGAGATCTAGGGGAATCCAAGATGGGGTGACTTGTGGGGCTCTGACCAGGTTTTGTTACCCAGAATCCTTTGCAAACCTCAACCTTTGGCTAAAAAAACAAATTTTCCTCAAATTTTGGTGACAGAAAGTCCTGGAATCAGAGAGGAGCCACGAATTTCCTTCCACCCAGCGTTCCCCCAAGTCTCTCGATATAAATGATAACTCACTTGTGTGGGTAGGCCTAGCGCCCGTGATAGGAAACGCCCCAAAACACAACATGGACACATCCCATTTTTTCACAGAAAACAGAGGTGTTTTTTGCAAAGTGCCTACCTGTAGATTTTGGCCTCTAGCTCAGCCGCCACCTAAGGAAACCTACCAAACCTGTGCATTTTTTAAAACTAGAGACCTAGGTGAAGCCAAGATGGGGTGACTAGTGGGGCTCTGACCAGGTTCTGTTACCCAGAATCCTTTGCAAACCTCAAAATTTGGCTAAAAAAACACATGCTCCTCACATTTCGGTGACAGAAAGTTCTGGAATCTGAGAGGTGGCATCAATTTCCTTCCACCCAGCGTTCCCCCAAGTCTCCCGATAAAAATGGTACCTCACTTGTGTGGGTAGGCCTAGCGGCCACGACAAAGTATGCCCCAAAACAAAACGTGGACACATCCCATTTTTGGACAGAAAACTGAGCTGTTTTCTGCAAAGTGCCTACCTGTAGATTTTGACCTCTAGATCATCCGGCACCTAGGGAAACCTACCAAACCTGTGCATTTTTTAAAACTAGAGACCAAGGTGAAGCCAAGATGGGGTGACTTGTGGGGCTCTGACCAGGTTCTGCTACCAAGAATCCTTTGCAAACCTCAAACTTTGGCTAAAAAAACACATTTTCCTCATATTTTGGTGACAGAAAGTCCTGGAATCAGAGAGGAGCCACGAATTTCCTTCCACCCAGCATTCCCCCAAGTCTCTCGATATAAATGATAACTCACTTGTGTGGGTAGGCCTAGCGCCCGTGATAGGAAACGCCCCAAAACACAACATGGACACATCCCATTTTTTCACAGAAAGCAGAGGTGTTTTTTGCAAAGTGCCTACCTGTAGATTTTGGCCTCTAGCTCAGCCGGCACCTAAGGAAACCTACCAAACCTGTGCATTTTTTAAAACTAGAGACCTAGGTGAAGCCAAGATGGGGTGACTAGTGGGGCTCTGACCATGTTCTGTTACCCAGAATCCTTTGCAAACCTCCAAATTTGGCTAAAAAAACACATGCTCCTCACATTTCGGTGACAGAAAGTTCTGGAATCTGAGAGGTGGCATCAATTTCCTTCCACCCAGCGTTCCCCCAAGTCTCCCGATAAAAATGGTACCTCACTTGTGTGGGTAGGCCTAGCGTCCGCAAAAGGAAATGGCCCAAAACACAACGTGGACACTTCCTAATTTTTCAAAGAAAGCAGAGGTGTTTTTTGCAAAGTGCCTACCTGTAGATTTTGGCCTCTAGCTCAGCCGGCACCTAGGGAAACCTACCAAACCTGTGCATTTTTTAAAACTAGAGACCTTGGAGAATCCAAGATGGGGTGACTTGTGGGGCTCTGACCATGTTCTGTTACCCAGAATCCTTTGCAAACCTCAAAATTTGGCTAAAAAAACACATGCTCCTCACATTTCGGTGACAGAAAGTGCTGGAATCTGAGAGGAGGCACGAATTTCCTTCCACCCAGCGTTCCCCCATGTCTCCCGATAAAAATGATACCTCACTTGTGTGGGTAGGCCTAGCGGCCGCGACAGAGTATGCCCCACAACAAAACGTGGACACATCCCATTTTTGGACAGAAAACTGAGCTGTTTTCTGCAAAGTGCCTACCTGTAGATTTTGACCTCTAGCTCAGCCGGCACCTAGGGAAACCTACCAAACCTGTACATTTTTGAAAACTAGAGACCTAGGTGAAGCCAAGATGGGGTGACTTGTGGGGCTCTGACCAGGTTCTGTTACCCAGAATCCTTTGCAAATCTCAAACTTTGCTAAAAAAACACATTTTCCTCAAATTTTGGTGACAGAAAGTCCTGGAATCAGAGAGGAGCCACGAATTTCCTTCCACCCAGCGTTCCCCCAAGTCTCTCGATAAAAATGATACCTCACTTGTGTGGGTAGGCCTAGCGCCCATGACAGGAAACGCCCCAAAACACAACATGGACACATCCCATTTTTTCACAGAAAACAGAGGTGTTTTTTGCAAAGTGCCTAATTGTAGATTTTGGCCTCTAGCTCAGCCGGCACCTAAGGAAACCTACCAAACCTGTGCATTTTTTAAAACTAGAGACCTTGGGGAATCCAAGATGGGGTGACTTGTGGGGCTCTGACCATGTTCTGTTACCCAGAATCCTTTGCAAACCTCACAATTTGGCTAAAAAAACACATACTCCTCACATTTCGGTGACAGAAAGTTCTGGAATCTGAGAGGAGGCACGAATTTCCTTCCACCCAGCGTTCCCCCATGTCTCCCGATACAAATTTTACCTCACTTGTGTGGGTAGGCCTAGCGGCCGCGACACATAATGGCCCAAAACACAACGTGGACACATCACATTTTTTCATAGAAAACAGTGCCTACCTGTGGATTTTGGCCTCTAGCTCAGTCGGCACCAAGGGAAACCTACCAAGCCTGTGCATTTTTGAAAACTAGAGACATAGGGGAATCCAAGATGGGGTGACTTGTGGGGCTCTGACCAGGTTCTGTTGCCCAGAATCCTTTGCAAACTTCAAAATTTGGCTAAAAAGCACATTTTACTCACATTATGGTGACAGAAAGTTCTGGAATCTGAGAGGAGCCACAAATTTCCTTCCACCCAGCGTTCCCCCAAGTCTCCTGATAAAAATGGTACCTCACTTGTGTGGGTAGGCCTAGCGCCCGCAACAGGAAATGGCCCAAAACACAACGTGGACATATCACATTTTTTCATAGAAAACAGTGCCTACCTGTGGATTTTGGCCTATAGCTCAGCCGGCACCTAGGGAAACCTACCAAACCTGTGCATTTTTGAAAACTAGAGACCTTGGGGAATCCAAGATGGGGTGACTAGTGGGGCTCTGACCATGTTCTGTTTCCCAGAATCCTTTGTAAACCTCAAAATTTTCTAAAAAAAAACATGTTCCTCACATTTCGGTGACAGAAAGTTCTGGAATCTGAGAGGAGGCACGAATTTCCTTCCACGCAGCATTCCCCCAAGTCTCTCGATAAAAATGATACCTCACTTGTGTGGGTAGGCCTAGCGCCCGTGACAGGAAACGCCCCAAAACACAACATGGACACATCCTAATTTTTCATAGAAAACAGAGGTGTTTTTTGCAAAGTGCCTACCTGTAGATTTTGGCCTCTAGCTCAGCCGGCACCTAGGGAAACCTACCAAACCTGTGCATTTTTTAAAACTAGAGACACTGGGGAATCCAAGATGGGGTGACTTGTGGGGCTCTGACCATGTTCTGTTACCCAGAATCCTTTGCAAACCTCAAAATTTGGCTAAAAAAACACATGCTCCTCACATTTCGGTGACAGAAAGTTCTGGAATCTGAGAGGAGGCACGAATTTCCTTCCACCCAGCGTTCCCCCATGTCTCCCGATGAAAATTATACCTCACTTGTGTGGGTAGGCCTAGCGGCCGCAACACAGTATGCCAGAAAACACTACGTGGACACATCCCATTTTTGGACAGAAAACTGAGCTGTTTTCTGCAAAGTGCCTACCTGTAGATTTTGGCCTCTAGCTCAGCCGGCACCTAGGGAAACCTACCAAACCTGTGCATTTTTTAAAACTAGAGACACTGGGGAATCCAAGATGGGGTGACTTGTGGGGCTCTGACCATGTTCTGTTACCCAGAATCCTTTGCAAACCTCAAAATTTGTCTAAAAAAACACATGCCCCTCACATTTCGGTGACAGAAAGTTCTGGAATCTGAGAGGAGGCACAAATTTCCTTCCACCCAGCGTTCCCCCATGTCTCCCGATAAAAATGGTACCTCACTTGTGTGGGTAGGCCTAGCGGCCGCGTCAGAGTATACCCCAAAGCACAATGTGGACACATCCCATTTTTGGACAGAAAACTGAGCTGTTTTCTGCAAAGTGCCTACCTGTAGATTTTGACCTCTAGCTCAGCCGGCACCTAGGGAAACCTATCAAACCTGTGCATTTTTGAAAACTAGAGACCTAGGGGAATCCAAGATGGGGTGACTTGTGGGGCTCTGACCAGGTTCTGTTACCCAGAATCCTTTGCAAACCTCAAACTTTGGCTAAAAAAAAAAATGTTCCTCAAATTTTGGTGACAGAAAGTCCTGGAATCAGAGAGGAGCCACGAATTTCCTTCCACCCAGCGTTCCCCCAAGTCTCTCGATAAAAATGGCACCTCACTTGTGTGGGTAGGCCTAGCGCCCGCAACAGGAAATGGACCAAAACACAACGTGGACACATCACATTTTTTCATAGAAAACAGTGCCTACCTGTGGATTTTGGCCTCTAGCTCAGCCGGCACCTAGGGAAACCTACCAAACCTGTGCATTTTTGAAAACTAGGGACCTTGGGGAATCCAAGATGGGGTGACTAGTGGGGCTTTGACCATGTTCTGTTTCCCAGAATCCTTTGCAAACCTCAAAATTTGGCTAAAAAAACACATGTTCCTCACATTTCGGTGACAGAAAGTTCTGGAATCTGAGAGGAGGCACGAATTTCATTCCACCCAGCGTTCCCCCATGTCTCCCGATAAAAATGATACCTCACTTGTGTGGGTAGGCCTAGTGGCCGCGACAGGATATGCCCCAAAACACAACGTGGACACATCCCATTTTAGGACAGAAAACTGAGCTGTTTTCTGCAAAGTGCCTACCTGTAGATTTTGGCCTCTAGCTCAGCCGGCACTTAGGGAAGCCTACCGAACCTGTGCATTGTTGAAAACTAGAGACCTAGGGGAATCCAAGATGGGGTGACTTGTGGGGCTCTGACCAGGTTCTGCTACCCAGAATCCTTTGCAAACCTCAAACTTTGGCTAAAAAAACACATTTTCCTCAAATTTTGGTGACAGAAAGTCGTGGAATCAGAGAGGAGCCACGAATTTCCTTCCACCCAGCGTTCCCCCAAGTCTCTCGATAAAAATTATACCTCACTTGTGTGGGTAGGCCTAGCGCCCGTGACAGGAAACGCCCCAAAACACAACATGGACACATCCTAATTTTTCACAGAAAACAGAGGTGTTTTTTGCAAAGTGCCTACCTGTAGATTTTGGCTTCTAGCTCAGCCGGCACCTAGGGAAACCTACCAAACCTGTGCATTTTTTAAAACTAGAGACCTTGGGGAATCCAAGATGGGGTGACTTGTGGGGCTCTGACCAGGTTATGTTACCCAGAATCCTTTGCAAACCTCAACCTTTGGTTAAAAAAAGAAATTTTCCTCAAATTTTGGTGACAGAAAGTCCTGGAATCAGAGAGGAGCCACGAATTTCCTTCCACCCAGCGTTCCCCCAAGTCTCTCGATAAAAATGATAACTCACTTGTGTGGGTACGCCTAGCGCCCGTGATAGGAAACGCCCCAAAACACAACATGGACACATCCCATTTTTTCACAGAAAACAGAGGTGTTTTATGCAAAGTGCCTAATTGTAGATTTTGGCCTCTAGCTCAGCCGGCACCTAAAGAAACCTACCAAACCTGTGCATTTTTTTAAACTAGAGACCATGGTGAATCCAAGATGGGGTGACTTGTGGGGCTCTGACCATGTTCTGTTACCCAGAATCCTTTGCAAACCTCAAAATCTGGCTAAAAAAACACATGCTCCTCACATTTCGGTGACAGAAAGTTCTGGAATCGGAGAGGAGGCATGAATTTCCTTCCACCCAGCGTTCCCCCAAGTCTCCCGATAAAAATGGTACCTCACTTGTGTGGGTAGGCCTAGCGTCCGCAAAAGGAAATGGCCCAAAACAAAACGTGGACACTTCCTAATTTTTCAAAGAAAGCAGAGGTGTTTTTTGCAAAGTGCCTACCTGTAGATTTTGGCCTCTAGCTCAGCCGGCACCTAGGGAAACCTACCAAACCTGTGCATTTTTTAAAACTAGAGACCTTGGAGAATCCAAGATGGGGTGACTTGTGGGTCTCTGACCATGTTCTGTTACCCAGAATCCTTTGCAAACCTCAAAATTTGGCTAAAAAAACACATGCTCCTCACATTTCGGTGACAGAAAGTTCTGGAATCTGAGAGGTGGCATCAATTTCCTTCCACCCAGCGTTCCCCCAAGTCTCCCGATAAAAATGGTACCTCACTTGTGTGGGTAGGCCTAGCGTCCGCAAAAGGAAATGGCCCAAAACACAACGTGGACACATCCTAATTTTTCACAGAAAACAGAGGTGTTTTTTGCAAAGTGCCTACCTGTAGATTTTGGCCTCTAGCTCAGCCGGCACCTAGGGAAACCTACCAAACCTGTGCATTTTTTAAAACTAGAGACACTGGGGAATCCAAGATGGGGTGACTTGTGGGGCTCTGACCATGTTCTGTTACCCAGAATCCTTTGCAATCCTCAAAATCTGGCTAAAAAAACACATGCTCCTCACATTGCAGTGACAGAAAGTTCTGGAATCTGAGAGGAGGCATGAATTTCCTTCCACCCAGCGTTCCCCCAAGTCTCCCGATAAAAATGGTACCTCACTTGTGTGGGTAGGCCTAGCGTCCGCAAAAGGAAATGGCCCAAAACACAACGTGGACACATCCTAATTTTTCACAGAAAACAGAGGTGTTTTTTGCAAAGTGCCTACCTGTAGATTTTGGCCTCAAGCTCAGCCGGCACCTAGGGAAACCTACCAAACCTGTGCATTTTTTAAAACTAGAGACACTGGGGAATCCAAGATGGGGTGACTTGTGGGGCTCTGACCATGTTCTGTTACCCAGAATCCTTTGCAAACCTCAAAATTTGGCTAAAAAAACACATGCTCCTCACATTTCGGTGACAGAAAGTTCTGGAATCTGAGAGGAGGCACGAATTTCCTTCCACCCAGCGTTCCCCCATGTCTCCCGATGAAAATTATACCTCACTTGTGTGGGTAGGCCTAGCGGCCGCAACACAATATACCAGAAAACACTACGTGGACACATCCCATTTTTGGACAGAAAACTGAGCTGTTTTCTGCAAAGTGCCTACCTGTAGATTTTGGCCTCTAGCTCAGCCGGCACCTAGGGAAACCTACCAAACCTGTGCATTTTTGAAAACTAGAGACCTAGGGGAATCCAAGATGGGGTGACTTGTGGGGCTCTGACCAGACTCTGTTACCCAGAATCCTTTGCAAACCTCAAACTTTGGCTAAAAAAACACATTTTCCTCACATTATGATGACAGAAAGTTCTGGAATCTGAGAGGAGCCACAAATTTCCTTCCACCCAGCATTCCCCCAAGTCTCCCGATAAAAATGGTACCTCACTTGTGTGGGTAGGCCTAGCGCCCGCAAAAGGAAATGGCCCAAAACACAACGTGGACACATCACATTTTTTCATAGAAAACAGTGCCTACCTGTGGATTTTGGCCCCTAGCTCAGCCGGCACCTAGGGAAACCTACCAAACCTGTGCATTTTTGAAAACTAGAGACCTTGGGGAATCCAAGATGGGGTGACTAGTGGGGCTCTGGCCATGTTCTGTCACCCAGAATCCTTTGCAAACCTCAAAATTTGGCTAAAAAAACACATGTTCCTCACATTTCGGTGACAGAAAGTTCTGGAATCTGAGAGGAGGCACGAATTTCCTTCCACCCAACGTTCCCCCATGTCTCCCGATAAAAATGATACCTCACTTGTGTGGGTAGGCCTAGCGGCCGCGACAGAGTATACCCCAAAACACAACGTGGACACATCCCATTTTTGGACAGAAAACTGAGCTGTTTTCTGCAAAGTGCCTACCTGTAGATTTTGGCCTCTAGCTCAGCCGGCACCTAGGGAAACCTACCAAACCTGTGCATTTTTGAAAACTAGAGATCTAGGGGAATCCAAGATGGGGTGACTTGTGGGGCTCTGACCAGGTTTTGTTACCCAGAATCCTTTGCAAACCTCAACCTTTGGCTAAAAAAACAAATTTTCCTCAAATTTTGGTGACAGAAAGTCCTGGAATCAGAGAGGAGCCACGAATTTCCTTCCACCCAGCGTTCCCCCAAGTCTCTCGATATAAATGATAACTCACTTGTGTGGGTAGGCCTAGCGCCCGTGATAGGAAACGCCCCAAAACACAACATGGACACATCCCATTTTTTCACAGAAAACAGAGGTGTTTTTTGCAAAGTGCCTACCTGTAGATTTTGGCCTCTAGCTCAGCCGCCACCTAAGGAAACCTACCAAACCTGTGCATTTTTTAAAACTAGAGACCTAGGTGAAGCCAAGATGGGGTGACTAGTGGGGCTCTGACCAGGTTCTGTTACCCAGAATCCTTTGCAAACCTCAAAATTTGGCTAAAAAAACACATGCTCCTCACATTTCGGTGACAGAAAGTTCTGGAATCTGAGAGGTGGCATCAATTTCCTTCCACCCAGCGTTCCCCCAAGTCTCCCGATAAAAATGGTACCTCACTTGTGTGGGTAGGCCTAGCGGCCACGACAAAGTATGCCCCAAAACAAAACGTGGACACATCCCATTTTTGGACAGAAAACTGAGCTGTTTTCTGCAAAGTGCCTACCTGTAGATTTTGACCTCTAGATCATCCGGCACCTAGGGAAACCTACCAAACCTGTGCATTTTTTAAAACTAGAGACCAAGGTGAAGCCAAGATGGGGTGACTTGTGGGGCTCTGACCAGGTTCTGCTACCAAGAATCCTTTGCAAACCTCAAACTTTGGCTAAAAAAACACATTTTCCTCATATTTTGGTGACAGAAAGTCCTGGAATCAGAGAGGAGCCACGAATTTCCTTCCACCCAGCATTCCCCCAAGTCTCTCGATATAAATGATAACTCACTTGTGTGGGTAGGCCTAGCGCCCGTGATAGGAAACGCCCCAAAACACAACATGGACACATCCCATTTTTTCACAGAAAGCAGAGGTGTTTTTTGCAAAGTGCCTACCTGTAGATTTTGGCCTCTAGCTCAGCCGGCACCTAAGGAAACCTACCAAACCTGTGCATTTTTTAAAACTAGAGACCTAGGTGAAGCCAAGATGGGGTGACTAGTGGGGCTCTGACCATGTTCTGTTACCCAGAATCCTTTGCAAACCTCCAAATTTGGCTAAAAAAACACATGCTCCTCACATTTCGGTGACAGAAAGTTCTGGAATCTGAGAGGTGGCATCAATTTCCTTCCACCCAGCGTTCCCCCAAGTCTCCCGATAAAAATGGTACCTCACTTGTGTGGGTAGGCCTAGCGTCCGCAAAAGGAAATGGCCCAAAACACAACGTGGACACTTCCTAATTTTTCAAAGAAAGCAGAGGTGTTTTTTGCAAAGTGCCTACCTGTAGATTTTGGCCTCTAGCTCAGCCGGCACCTAGGGAAACCTACCAAACCTGTGCATTTTTTAAAACTAGAGACCTTGGAGAATCCAAGATGGGGTGACTTGTGGGTCTCTGACCATGTTCTGTTACCCAGAATCCTTTGCAAACCTCAAAATTTGGCTAAAAAAACACATGCTCCTCACATTTCGGTGACAGAAAGTTCTGGAATCTGAGAGGTGGCATCAATTTCCTTCCACCCAGCGTTCCCCCAAGTCTCCCGATAAAAATGGTACCTCACTTGTGTGGGTAGGCCTAGCGTCCGCAAAAGGAAATGGCCCAAAACACAACGTGGACACATACTAATTTTTCACAGAAAACAGAGGTGTTTTTTGCAAAGTGCCTACCTGTAGATTTTGGCCTCTAGCTCAGCCGGCACCTAGGGAAACCTACCAAACCTGTGCATTTTTTAAAACTAGAGACACTGGGGAATCCAAGATGGGGTGACTTGTGGGGCTCTGACCATGTTCTGTTACCCAGAATCCTTTGCAATCCTCAAAATCTGGCTAAAAAAACACATGCTCCTCACATTGCAGTGACAGAAAGTTCTGGAATCTGAGAGGAGGCATGAATTTCCTTCCACCCAGCGTTCCCCCAAGTCTCCCGATAAAAATGGTACCTCACTTGTGTGGGTAGGCCTAGCGTCCGCAAAAGGAAATGGCCCAAAACACAACGTGGACACATCCTAATTTTTCACAGAAAACAGAGGTGTTTTTTGCAAAGTGCCTACCTGTAGATTTTGGCCTCTAGCTCAGCCGGCACCTAGGGAAACCTACCAAACCTGTGCATTTTTTAAAACTAGAGACTCTGGGGAATCCAAGATGGGGTGACTTGTGGGGCTCTGACCATGTTCTGTTACCCAGAATCCTTTGCAAACCTCAAAATTTGGCTAAAAAAACACATGCTCCTCACATTTCGGTGACAGAAAGTTCTGGAATCTGAGAGGAGGCACGAATTTCCTTCCACCCAGCGTTCCCCCATGTCTCCCGATGAAAATTATACCTCACTTGTGTGGGTAGGCCTAGCGGCCGCAACACAATATACCAGAAAACACTACGTGGACACATCCCATTTTTGGACAGAAAACTGAGCTGTTTTCTGCAAAGTGCCTACCTGTAGATTTTGGCCTCTAGCTCAGCCGGCACCTAGGGAAACCTACCAAACCTGTGCATTTTTGAAAACTAGAGACCTAGGGGAATCCAAGATGGGGTGACTTGTGGGGCTCTGACCAGACTCTGTTACCCAGAATCCTTTGCAAACCTCAAACTTTGGCTAAAAAAACACATTTTCCTCACATTATGATGACAGAAAGTTCTGGAATCTGAGAGGAGCCACAAATTTCCTTCCACCCAGCATTCCCCCAAGTCTCCCGATAAAAATGGTACCTCACTTGTGTGGGTAGGCCTAGCGCCCGCAAAAGGAAATGGCCCAAAACACAACGTGGACACATCACATTTTTTCATAGAAAACAGTGCCTACCTGTGGATTTTGGCCCCTAGCTCAGCCGGCACCTAGGGAAACCTACCAAACCTGTGCATTTTTGAAAACTAGAGACCTTGGGGAATCCAAGATGGGGTGACTAGTGGGGCTCTGGCCATGTTCTGTCACCCAGAATCCTTTGCAAACCTCAAAATTTGGCTAAAAAAACACATGTTCCTCACATTTCGGTGACAGAAAGTTCTGGAATCTGAGAGGAGGCACGAATTTCCTTCCACCCAGCGTTCCCCCATGTCTCCCGATAAAAATGATACCTCACTTGTGTGGGTAGGCCTAGCGGCCGCGACAGAATATACCCCAAAACACAACGTGGACACATCCCATTTTTGGACAGAAAACTGAGCTGTTTTCTGCAAAGTGCCTACCTGTAGATTTTGGCCTCTAGCTCAGCCGGCACCTAGGGAAACCTACCAAACCTGTGCATTTTTGAAAACTAGAGACCTAGGGGAATCCAAGATGGGGTGACTTGTGGGGCTCTGACCAGGTTTTGTTACCCAGAATCCTTTGCAAACCTCAACCTTTGGCTAAAAAAACAAATTTTCCTCAAATTTTGGTGACAGAAAGTCCTGGAATCAGAGAGGAGCCACGAATTTCCTTCCACCCAGCGTTCCCCCAAGTCTCTCGATATAAATGATAACTCACTTGTGTGGGTAGGCCTAGCGCCCGTGATAGGAAACGCCCCAAAACACAACATGGACACATCCCATTTTTTCACAGAAAACAGAGGTGTTTTTTGCAAAGTGCCTACCTGTAGATTTTGGCCTCTAGCTCAGCCGCCACCTAAGGAAACCTACCAAACCTGTGCATTTTTTAAAACTAGAGACCTAGGTGAAGCCAAGATGGGGTGACTAGTGGGGCTCTGACCAGGTTCTGTTACCCAGAATCCTTTGCAAACCTCAAAATTTGGCTAAAAAAACACATGCTCCTCACATTTCGGTGACAGAAAGTTCTGGAATCTGAGAGGTGGCATCAATTTCCTTCCACCCAGCGTTCCCCCAAGTCTCCCGATAAAAATGGTACCTCACTTGTGTGGGTAGGCCTAGCGGCCACGACAAAGTATGCCCCAAAACAAAACGTGGACACATCCCATTTTTGGACAGAAAACTGAGCTGTTTTCTGCAAAGTGCCTACCTGTAGATTTTGACCTCTAGATCATCCGGCACCTAGGGAAACCTACCAAACCTGTGCATTTTTTAAAACTAGAGACCAAGGTGAAGCCAAGATGGGGTGACTTGTGGGGCTCTGACCAGGTTCTGCTACCAAGAATCCTTTGCAAACCTCAAACTTTGGCTAAAAAAACACATTTTCCTCATATTTTGGTGACAGAAAGTCCTGGAATCAGAGAGGAGCCACGAATTTCCTTCCACCCAGCGTTCCCCCAAGTCTCTCGATATAAATGATAACTCACTTGTGTGGGTAGGCCTAGCGCCCGTGATAGGAAACGCCCCAAAACACAACATGGACACATCCCATTTTTTCACAGAAAGCAGAGGTGTTTTTTGCAAAGTGCCTACCTGTAGATTTTGGCCTCTAGCTCAGCCGGCACCTAAGGAAACCTACCAAACCTGTGCATTTTTTAAAACTAGAGACCTAGGTGAAGCCAAGATGGGGTGACTAGTGGGGCTCTGACCATGTTCTGTTACCCAGAATCCTTTGCAAACCTCCAAATTTGGCTAAAAAAACACATGCTCCTCACATTTCGGTGACAGAAAGTTCTGGAATCTGAGAGGAGGCACGAATTTCCTTCCACCCAGCGTTCCCCCATGTCTCCCGATAAAAATGATACCTCACTTGTGTGGGTAGGCCTAGCGGCCGCGACAGGATGTGTCCCAAAACACAACGTGGATACATCCCATTTTTGGACAGAAAACTGAGCTGTTTTCTGTAAAGTGCCTACCTGTAGATTTTGACCTCTAGCTCAGCCGGCACCTAGGGAAACCTACCAAACCTGTGCATTTTTTAAAACTAGAGACCTAGGGGAATCCAAGATGGGGTGACTTGTGGGGCTCTGACCAGGTTCTGTTACCCAGAATCCTTTGCAAACCTCAACCTTTGGCTAAAAAAAAAAATGTTCCTCAAATTTTGGTGACAGAAAGTCCTGGAATCAGAGAGGAGCCACGAATTTCCTTCCACCCAGCGTTCCCACAAGTCTCTCGATAAAAATGATAACTCACTTGTGTGGGTAGGCCTAGCGCCCGTGATAGGAAACGCCCCAAAACACAACATCGACACATCCCATTTTTTCACAGAAAACAGGTGTTTTTTGCAAAGTGCCTACCTGTAGATTTTGGCCTCTAGCTCAGCTGGCACCAAGGGAAACCTACCAAACCTGTGCATTTTTTTAAACTAGAGAGCTTGGTGAATCCAAGATGGGGTGACTTGTGGGGCTCTGACCATGTTCTGTTACCCAGAATCCTTTGCAAACCTCAAAATCTGGCTAAAAAAACACATGCTCCTCACATTTCGGTGACAGAAAGTTCTGGAATCTGAGAGGAGGCATGAATTTCCTTCCACCCAGCGTTCCCCCAAGTCTCCCGATAAAAATGGTACCTCACTTGTGTGGGTAGGCCTAGCGCCCGCAAAAGGAAATGGCCCAAAACACAACGTGGACACATCACATTTTTTCATAGAAAACAGTGCCTACCTGTGGATTTTGGCCCCTAGCTCAGCCGGCACCTAGGGAAACCTACCAAACCTGTGCATTTTTGAAAACTAGAGACCTTGGGGAATCCAAGATGGGGTGACTAGTGGGGCTCTGGCCATGTTCTGTCACCCAGAATCCTTTGCAAACCTCAAAATTTGGCTAAAAAAACACATGTTCCTCACATTTCGGTGACAGAAAGTTCTGGAATCTGAGAGGAGGCACGAATTTCCTTCCACCCAGCGTTCCCCCATGTCTCCCGATAAAAATGATACCTCACTTGTGTGGGTAGGCCTAGCGGCCGCGACAGAATATACCCCAAAACACAACGTGGACACATCCCATTTTTGGACAGAAAACTGAGCTGTTTTCTGCAAAGTGCCTACCTGTAGATTTTGGCCTCTAGCTCAGCCGGCACCTAGGGAAACCTACCAAACCTGTGCATTTTTGAAAACTAGAGACCTAGGGGAATCCAAGATGGGGTGACTTGTGGGGCTCTGACCAGGTTTTGTTACCCAGAATCCTTTGCAAACCTCAACCTTTGGCTAAAAAAACAAATTTTCCTCAAATTTTGGTGACAGAAAGTCCTGGAATCAGAGAGGAGCCACGAATTTCCTTCCACCCAGCGTTCCCCCAAGTCTCTCGATATAAATGATAACTCACTTGTGTGGGTAGGCCTAGCGCCCGTGATAGGAAACGCCCCAAAACACAACATGGACACATCCCATTTTTTCACAGAAAACAGAGGTGTTTTTTGCAAAGTGCCTACCTGTAGATTTTGGCCTCTAGCTCAGCCGCCACCTAAGGAAACCTACCAAACCTGTGCATTTTTTAAAACTAGAGACCTAGGTGAAGCCAAGATGGGGTGACTAGTGGGGCTCTGACCAGGTTCTGTTACCCAGAATCCTTTGCAAACCTCAAAATTTGGCTAAAAAAACACATGCTCCTCACATTTCGGTGACAGAAAGTTCTGGAATCTGAGAGGTGGCATCAATTTCCTTCCACCCAGCGTTCCCCCAAGTCTCCCGATAAAAATGGTACCTCACTTGTGTGGGTAGGCCTAGCGGCCACGACAAAGTATGCCCCAAAACAAAACGTGGACACATCCCATTTTTGGACAGAAAACTGAGCTGTTTTCTGCAAAGTGCCTACCTGTAGATTTTGACCTCTAGATCATCCGGCACCTAGGGAAACCTACCAAACCTGTGCATTTTTTAAAACTAGAGACCAAGGTGAAGCCAAGATGGGGTGACTTGTGGGGCTCTGACCAGGTTCTGCTACCAAGAATCCTTTGCAAACCTCAAACTTTGGCTAAAAAAACACATTTTCCTCATATTTTGGTGACAGAAAGTCCTGGAATCAGAGAGGAGCCACGAATTTCCTTCCACCCAGCGTTCCCCCAAGTCTCTCGATATAAATGATAACTCACTTGTGTGGGTAGGCCTAGCGCCCGTGATAGGAAACGCCCCAAAACACAACATGGACACATCCCATTTTTTCACAGAAAGCAGAGGTGTTTTTTGCAAAGTGCCTACCTGTAGATTTTGGCCTCTAGCTCAGCCGGCACCTAAGGAAACCTACCAAACCTGTGCATTTTTTAAAACTAGAGACCTAGGTGAAGCCAAGATGGGGTGACTAGTGGGGCTCTGACCATGTTCTGTTACCCAGAATCCTTTGCAAACCTCCAAATTTGGCTAAAAAAACACATGCTCCTCACATTTCGGTGACAGAAAGTTCTGGAATCTGAGAGGAGGCACGAATTTCCTTCCACCCAGCGTTCCCCCATGTCTCCCGATAAAAATGATACCTCACTTGTGTGGGTAGGCCTAGCGGCCGCGACAGGATGTGTCCCAAAACACAACGTGGATACATCCCATTTTTGGACAGAAAACTGAGCTGTTTTCTGTAAAGTGCCTACCTGTAGATTTTGACCTCTAGCTCAGCCGGCACCTAGGGAAACCTACCAAACCTGTGCATTTTTTAAAACTAGAGACCTAGGGGAATCCAAGATGGGGTGACTTGTGGGGCTCTGACCAGGTTCTGTTACCCAGAATCCTTTGCAAACCTCAACCTTTGGCTAAAAAAAAAAATGTTCCTCAAATTTTGGTGACAGAAAGTCCTGGAATCAGAGAGGAGCCACGAATTTCCTTCCACCCAGCGTTCCCACAAGTCTCTCGATAAAAATGATAACTCACTTGTGTGGGTAGGCCTAGCGCCCGTGATAGGAAACGCCCCAAAACACAACATCGACACATCCCATTTTTTCACAGAAAACAGGTGTTTTTTGCAAAGTGCCTACCTGTAGATTTTGGCCTCTAGCTCAGCTGGCACCAAGGGAAACCTACCAAACCTGTGCATTTTTTTAAACTAGAGAGCTTGGTGAATCCAAGATGGGGTGACTTGTGGGGCTCTGACCATGTTCTGTTACCCAGAATCCTTTGCAAACCTCAAAATCTGGCTAAAAAAACACATGCTCCTCACATTTCGGTGACAGAAAGTTCTGGAATCTGAGAGGAGGCATGAATTTCCTTCCACCCAGCGTTCCCCCAAGTCTCCCGATAAAAATGGTACCTCACTTGTGTGGGTAGGCCTAGCGTCCGCAAAAGGAAATGGCCCAAAACACAACGTGGACACATCCTAATTTTTCACAGAAAACAGAGGTGTTTTTTGCAAAGTGCCTACCTGTAGATTTTGGCCTCTAGCTCAGCCGGCACCTATGCAAACCTACCAAACCTGTGCATTTTTTAAAACTAGAGACCTTGGGGAATCCAAGATGGGGTGACTTGTGGGGCTCTGACCATGTTCTGTTACCCAGAATCCTTTGCAAACCTCAAAATTTGGCTAAAAAAACACATGCTCCTCACATTTCGGTGACAGAAAGTTCTGGAATCTGAGAGGAGGCACGAATTTCCTTCCACCCAGCGTTCCCCCATGTCTCCCAATGAAAATTATACCTCACTTGTGTGGGTAGGCCTAGCGGCCGCAACACATTATACCAGAAAACACTACGTGGACACATCCCATTTTTTGACAGAAAACTGAGCTGTTTTCTGCAAAGTGCCTACCTGTAGATTTTGGCCTCTAGCTCAGCCGGCACCTAGGGAAACCTACCAAACCTGTGCATTTTTGAAAACTAGAGACCTAGGGGAATCCAAGATGGGGTGACTTGTGGGGCTCTGACCAGATTCTGTTACCCAGAATCCTTTGCAAACCTCAAACTTTAGCTAAAAAAATACATTTTCCTCACATTATGGTGACAGAAAGTTCTGGAATCTGAGAGGAGCCACAAATTTCCTTCCACCCAGCGTTCCCCCAAGTCTCCCGATAAAAATGGTACCTCACTTGTGTGGGTAGACCTAGCGCCCGCAAAAGGAAATGGCCCAAAACACAACGTGGACACCTCACATTTTTTCATAGAAAACAGTGCCTACCTGTGGATTTTGGCCTCTAGCTCAGCCGGCACCTAGGGAAACCTACCAAACCTGTGCATTTTTTAAAACTAGAGACCAAGGGGAATCCAAGATGGGGTGACTTGTGGGGCTCTGACCAGATTCTGTTACCCAGAATCCTTTGCAAACCTCAAACTTTGGCTAAAAAAACACATTTTCCTCAAATTTTGGTGACAGAAAGTCCTGGAATCAGAGAGGAGCCACAAATTTCCTTCCACCCAGCGTTCCCCCAAGTCTCTCGATAAAAATGATACCTCACTTGTGTGGGTAGGCCTAGCGCCCGTGACAGGAAACGCACCAAAACACAACATGGACACATCCTAATTTTTCACAGAAACAGAGGTGTTTTTTGCAAAGTGCCTACCTGTAGATTTTGGCCTCTAGCTCAGCAGGCACCTAGGGAAACCTACCAAACCTGTGCATTTTTTTAAACTAGTGACCTTGGGGAATCCAAGATGGGGTGACTTGTGGGGCTCTGACCATGTTCTGTTACCCAGAATCCTTTGCAAACCTCAAAATTTGGCTAAGAAAACACATGCTCCTCACATTTCGGTGACAGAACGTTCTGGAATCTGAGAGGAGGCACGAATTTCCTTCCACCCAGCGTTCCCCCATGTCTCCCGATAAAAATGATATCTCACTTGTGTGGGTAGGCCTAGCGGCCGCGACACTATCTGTCCCGAAACACAAAGTGGACACATCCCATTTTTGGACAGAAAACTGAGCTGTTTTCTGCAAAAGGCCTACCTGTAGATTTTGACCTCTAGCTCAGCCGGCACCTAGGGAAACCTACCAAACCTGTGCATTTTTTAAAACTAGAGACCTAGGGGAATCCAAGATGGGGTGACTTGTGGGGCTCTGACCAGGTTCTGTTACCCAGAATCCTTTGCAAACCACAAACTTTGCCTAAAAAAACACATTTTCCTCAAATTTTGGTGACATAAATGCCAGGAATCAGAGAGGCGCCACGAATTTCCTTCCACCCAGCGTTCCCCCAAGTCTCTCGATAAAAATGTTAACTCACTTGTGTGGGTAGGCCTAGCGCCCGTGATAGGAACCGCCCCAAAACACAACATCGACACATCCCATTTTTTCACAGAAAACAGAGGTGTTTTTTGCAAAATGCCTACCTGTAGATTTTGGCCTCTAGCTCAGCCGGCACAAAGGGAAACCTACCAAACCTGTGCATTTTTTTAAACTAGAGACCTTGGTGAATCCAAGATGGGGTGACTTGTGGGGCTCTGACCATGTTCTGTTACCCAGAATCCTTTGCAATCCTCAAAATCTGGCTAAAAAAACACATGCTCCTCACATTTCGGTGACAGAAAGTTCTGGAATCTGAGAGGAGGCATAAATTTCCTTCCACCCAGCGTTCCCCCAAGTCTCCCGATAAAAATGGTACCTCACTTGTGTGGGTAGGCCTAGCGTCCGCAAAAAGAAATGTCCCAAAACACAACGTGGACACATCCTAATTTTTCACAGAAAACAGAGGTGTTTTTTGCAAAGTGCCTACCTGTAGATTTTGGCCTCTAGCTCAGCCGGCACCTAGGGAAACCTACCAAATCTGTGCATTTTTTAAAACTAGAGACACTGGGGAATCCAAGATGGGGTGACTTGTGGGGCTCTGACCATGTTCTGTTACCCAGAATCCTTTGCAAACCTCAAAATTTGGCTAAAAAAACACATGCTCCTCACATTTCGGTGACAGAAAGTTCTGGAATCTGAGAGGAGGCACGAATTTCCTTCCACCCAGCGTTCCCCCATGTCTCCCGATGAAAATTATACCTCACTTGTGTGGGTAGGCCTAGCGGCCGCGACAGAGTATACCAGAAAACACTACGTGGACACATCCCATTTTTGGACAGAAAACTGAGCTGTTTTCTGCAAAGTGCCTACCTGTAGATTTTGGCCTCTAGCTCAGCCGGCACCTAGGGAAACCTACCAAACCTGTGCATTTTTGAAAACTAGAGACCTAGGGGAATCCAAGATGGGGTGACTTGTGGGGCTCTGACCAGACTCTGTTACCCAGAATCCTTTGCAAACCTCAAACTTTGGCTAAAAAAACACATTTTCCTCACATTATGATGACAGAAAGTTCTGGAATCTGAGAGGAGCCACAAATTTCCTTCCACCCAGCATTCCCCCAAGTCTCCCGATAAAAATGGTACCTCACTTGTGTGGGTAGGCCTAGCGCCCGCAAAAGGAAATGGCCCAAAACACAACGTGGACACATCACATTTTTTCATAGAAAACAGTGCCTACCTGTGGATTTTGGCCTCTAGCTCAGCCGGCACCTAGGGAAACCTACCAAACCTGTGCATTTTTGAAAACTAGAGACCTTGGGGAATCCAAGATGGGGTGACTAGTGGGGCTCTGGCCATGTTCTGTCACCCAGAATCCTTTGCAAACCTCAAAATTTGGCTAAAAAAACACATGTTCCTCACATTTCGGTAACAGAAAGTTCTGGAATCTGAGAGGAGGCACGAATTTCCTTCCACCCAGCGTTCCCCCATGTCTCCCGATAAAAATGATACCTCACTTGTGTGGGTAGGCCTAGCGGCCGCGACAGAATATACCCCAAAACACAACGTGGACACATCCCATTTTTGGACAGAAAACTGAGCTGTTTTCTGCAAAGTGCCTACCTGTAGATTTTGGCCTTTAGCTCAGCCGGCACCTAGGGAAACCTACCAAACCTGTGCATTTTTGAAAACTAGAGACCTAGGGGAATCCAAGATGGGGTGACTTGTGGGGCTCTGACCAGGTTTTGTTACCCAGAATCCTTTGCAAACCTCAACCTTTGGCTAAAAAAACAAATTTTCCTCAAATTTTGGTGACAGAAAGTCCTGGAATCAGAGAGGAGCCACGAATTTCCTTCCACCCAGCGTTCCCCCAAGTCTCTCGATATAAATGATAACTCACTTGTGTGGGTAGGCCTAGCGCCCGTGATAGGAAACGCCCCAAAACACAACATGGACACATCCCATTTTTTCACAGAAAACAGAGGTGTTTTTTGCAAAGTGCCTACCTGTAGATTTTGGCCTCTAGCTCAGCCGGCACCTAAGGAAACCTACCAAACCTGTGCATTTTTTAAAACTAGAGACCTAGGTGAAGCCAAGATGGGGTGACTAGTGGGGCTCTGACCAGGTTCTGTTACCCAGAATCCTTTGCAAACCTCAAAATTTGGCTACAAAAACACATGCTCCTCACATTTCGGTGACAGAAAGTTCTGGAATCTGAGAGGTGGCATCAATTTCCTTCCACCCAGCGTTCCCCCAAGTCTCCCGATAAAAATGGTACCTCACTTGTGTGGGTAGGCCTAGCGGCCACGACAAACTATACCCCAAAACAAAACGTGGACACATCCCATTTTTGGACAGAAAACTGAGCTGTTTTCTGCAAAGTGCCTACCTGTAGATTTTGACCTCTAGATCATCCGGCACCTAGGGAAACCTACCAAACCTGTGCATTTTTTAAAACTAGAGACCAAGGTGAAGCCAAGATGGGGTGACTTGTGGGGCTCTGACCAGGTTCTGCTACCAAGAATCCTTTGCAAACCTCAAACTTTGGCTAAAAAAACACATTTTCCTCATATTTTGGTGACAGAAAGTCCTGGAATCAGAGAGGAGCCACGAATTTCCTTCCACCCAGCGTTCCCCCAAGTCTCTCGATATAAATGATAACTCACTTGTGTGGGTAGGCCTAGCGCCCGTGATAGGAAACGCCCCAAAACACAACATGGACACATCCCATTTTTTCACAGAAAGCAGAGGTGTTTTTTGCAAAGTGCCTACCTGTAGATTTTGGCCTCTAGCTCAGCCGGCACCTAAGGAAACCTACCAAACCTGTGCATTTTTTAAAACTAGAGACCTAGGTGAAGCCAAGATGGGTTGACTAGTGGGGCTCTGACCATGTTCTGTTACCCAGAATCCTTTGCAAACCTCCAAATTTGGCTAAAAAAACACATGCTCCTCACATTTCGGTGACAGAAAGTTCTGGAATCTGAGAGGAGGCACAAATTTCCTTCCACCCAGCGTTCCCCCATGTCTCCCGATAAAAATGATACCTCACTTGTGTGGGTAGGCCTAGCGGCCGCGACAGGATGTGTCCCAAAACACAACGTGGATACATCCCATTTTTGGACAGAAAACTGAGCTGTTTTCTGTAAAGTGCCTACCTGTAGATGTTGACCTCTAGCTCAGCCGGCACCTAGGGAAACCTACCAAACCTGTGCATTTTTTAAAACTAGAGACCTAGGGGAATCCAAGATGGGGTGACTTGTGGGGCTCTGACCAGGTTCTGTTACCCAGAATCCTTTGCAAACCTCAACCTTTGGCTAAAAAAAAAAATGTTCCTCAAATTTTGGTGACAGAAAGTCCTGGAATCAGAGAGGAGCCACGAATTTCCTTCCACCCAGCGTTCCCACAAGTCTCTCGATAAAAATGATAACTCACTTGTGTGGGTAGGCCTAGCGCCCGTGATAGGAAACGCCCCAAAACACAACATCGACACATCCCATTTTTTCACAGAAAACAGGTGTTTTTTGCAAAGTCCCTACCTGTAGATTTTGGCCTCTAGCTCAGCTGGCACCAAGGGAAACCTACCAAACCTGTGCATTTTTTTAAACTAGAGAGCTTGGTGAATCCAAGATGGGGTGACTTGTGGGGCTCTGACCATGTTCTGTTACCCAGAATCCTTTGCAAACCTCAAAATCTGGCTAAAAAAACACATGTTCCTCACATTTCGGTGACAGAAAGTTCTGGAATCTGAGAGGAGGCATGAATTTCCTTCCACCCAGCGTTCCCCCAAGTCTCCCGATAAAAATGGTACCTCACTTGTGTGGGTAGGCCTAGCGTCCGCAAAAGGAAATGGCCCAAAACACAACGTGGACACATCCTAATTTTTCACAGAAAACAGAGGTGTTTTTTGCAAAGTGCCTACCTGTAGATTTTGGCCTCTAGCTCAGCCGGCACCTATGCAAACCTACCAAACCTGTGCATTTTTTAAAACTAGAGACCTTGGGGAATCCAAGATGGGGTGACTTGTGGGGCTCTGACCATGTTCTGTTACCCAGAATCCTTTGCAAACCTCAAAATGTGGCTAAAAAAACACATGCTCCTCACATTTCGGTGACAGAAAGTTCTGGAATCTGAGAGGAGGCACGAATTTCCTTCCACCCAGCGTTCCCCCATGTCTCCCAATGAAAATTATACCTCACTTGTGTGGGTAGGCCTAGCGGCCGCAACACATTATACCAGAAAACACTACGTGGACACATCCCATTTTTTGACAGAAAACTGAGCTGTTTTCTGCAAAGTGCCTACCTGTAGATTTTGGCCTCTAGCTCAGCCGGCACCAAGGAAACCTACCAAACCTGTGCATTTTTGAAAACTAGAGACCTAGGGGAATCCAAGATGGGGTGACTTGTGGGGCTCTGACCAGATTCTGTTACCCAGAATCCTTTGCAAACCTCAAACTTTAGCTAAAAAAATACATTTTCCTCACATTATGGTGACAGAAAGTTCTGGAATCTGAGAGGAGCCACAAATTTCCTTCCACCCAGCGTTCCCCCAAGTCTCCCGATAAAAATGGTACCTCACTTGTGTGGGTAGGCCTAGCGCCCGCAAAAGGAAATGGCCCAAAACACAACGTGGACACCTCACATTTTTTCATAGAAAACAGTGCCTACCTGTGGATTTTGGCCTCTAGCTCAGCCGGCACCTAGGGAAACCTACCAAACCTGTGCATTTTTTAAAACTAGAGACCAAGGGGAATCCAAGATGGGGTGACTTGTGGGGCTCTGACCAGATTCTGTTACCCAGAATCCTTTGCAAACCTCAAACTTTGGCTAAAAAAACACATTTTCCTCATATTTTGGTGACAGAAAGTCCTGGAATCAGAGAGGAGCCACGAATTTCCTTCCACCCAGCGTTCCCCCAAGTCTCTCGATAAAAATGATACCTCACTTGTGTGGGTAGGCCTAGCGCCCGTGACAGGAAACGCCCCAAAACACAACATGGACACATCCCATTTTTTCACAGAAACAGAGGTGTTTTTTGCAAAGTGCCTACCTGTAGATTTTGGCGTCTAGCTCAGCAGGCACCTAGGGAAACCTACCAAACCTGTGCATTTTTTTAAACTAGAGACCTTGGGGAATCCAAGATGGGGTGACTTGTGGGGCTCTGACCATGTTCTGTTACCCAGAATCCTTTGCAAACCTCAAAATTTGGCTAAGAAAACACATGCTCCTCACATTTCGGTGACAGAACGTTCTGGAATCTGAGAGGAGGCACGAATTTCCTTCCACCCAGCGTTCCCCCATGTCTCCCGATAAAAATGATATCTCACTTGTGTGGGTAGGCCTAGCGGCCGCGACACTATGTATCCCAAAACACTAAGTGGACACATCCCATTTTTGGACAGAAAACTGAGCTGTTTTCTGCAAAAGGCCTACCTGTAGATTTTGACCTCTAGCTCAGCCGGCACCTAGGGAAACCTACCAAACCTGTGCATTTTTTAAAACTAGAGATCTAGGGGAATCCAAGATGGGGTGACTTGTGGGGCTCTGACCAGGTTCTGTTACCCAGAATCCTTTGCAAACCACAAACTTTGCCTAAAAAAACACATTTTCCTCAAATTTTGGTGACATAAATGCCAGGAATCAGAGAGGCGCCACGAATTTCCTTCCACCCAGCGTTCCCCCAAGTCTCTCGATAAAAATGTTAACTCACTTGTGTGGGTAGGCCTAGCGCCCGTGATAGGAACCGCCCCAAAACACAACATCGACACATCCCATTTTTTCACAGAAAACAGGTGTTTTTTGCAAAGTGCCTACCTGTAGATTTTGGCCTCTAGCTCAGCTGGCACCAAGGGAAACCTACCAAACCTGTGCATTTTTTTAAACTAGAGAGCTTGGTGAATCCAAGATGGGGTGACTTGTGGGGCTCTGACCATGTTCTGTTACCCAGAATCCTTTGCAAACCTCAAAATCTGGCTAAAAAAACACATGCTCCTCACATTTCGGTGACAGAAAGTTCTGGAATCTGAGAGGAGGCATGAATTTCCTTCCACCCAGCGTTCCCCCAAGTCTCCCGATAAAAATGGTACCTCACTTGTGTGGGTAGGCCTAGCGTCCGCAAAAGGAAATGGCCCAAAACACAACGTGGACACATCCTAATTTTTCACAGAAAACAGAGGTGTTTTTTGCAAAGTGCCTACCTGTAGATTTTGGCCTCTAGCTCAGCCGGCACCTATGCAAACCTACCAAACCTGTGCATTTTTTAAAACTAGAGACCTTGGGGAATCCAAGATGGGGTGACTTGTGGGGCTCTGACCATGTTCTGTTACCCAGAATCCTTTGCAAACCTCAAAATTTGGCTAAAAAAACACATGCTCCTCACATTTCGGTGACAGAAAGTTCTGGAATCTGAGAAGAGGCACGAATTTCCTTCCACCCAGCGTTCCCCCATGTCTCCCAATGAAAATTATACCTCACTTGTGTGGGTAGGCCTAGCGGCCGCAACACATTATACCAGAAAACACTACGTGGACACATCCCATTTTTTGACAGAAAACTGAGCTGTTTTCTGCAAAGTGCCTACCTGTAGATTTTGGCCTCTAGCTCAGCCGGCACCTAGGGAAACCTACCAAACCTGTGCATTTTTGAAAACTAGAGACCTAGGGGAATCCAAGATGGGGTGACTTGTGGGGCTCTGACCAGATTCTGTTACCCAGAATCCTTTGCAAACCTCAAACTTTAGCTAAAAAAATACATTTTCCTCACATTATGGTGACAGAAAGTTCTGGAATCTGAGAGGAGTCACAAATTTCCTTCCACCCAGCGTTCCCCCAAGTCTCCCGATAAAAATGGTACCTCACTTGTGTGGGTAGGCCTAGCGCCCGCAAAAGGAAATGGCCCAAAACACAACGTGGACACCTCACATTTTTTCATAGAAAACAGTGCCTACCTGTGGATTTTGGCCTCTAGCTCAGTGGGCACCTAGGGAAACCTACCAAACCTGTGCATTTTTTAAAACTAGAGACCAAGGGGAATCCAAGATGGGGTGACTTGTGGGGCTCTGACCAGATTCTGTTACCCAGAATCCTTTGCAAACCTCAAACTTTGGCTAAAAAAACACATTTTCCTCAAATTTTGGTGACAGAAAGTCCTGGAATCAGAGAGGAGCCACAAATTTCCTTCCACCCAGCGTTCCCCCAAGTCTCTCGATAAAAATGATACCTCACTTGTGTGGGTAGGCCTAGCGCCCGTGACAGGAAACGCCCCAAAACACAACATGGACACATCCTAATTTTTCACAGAAACAGAGGTGTTTTTTGCAAAGTGCCTACCTGTAGATTTTGGCCTCTACCTCAGCAGGCACCTAGGGAAACCTACCAAACCTGTGCATTTTTGTAAACTAGAGACCTTGGGGAATCCAAGATGGGGTGACTTGTGGGGCTCTGACCATGTTCTGTTACCCAGAATCCTTTGCAAACCTCAAAATTTGGTTAAAAAAACACATGCTCCTCACATTTCGGTGACAGAACGTTCTGGAATCTGAGAGGAGGCACGAATTTCCTTCCACCCAGCGTTCCCCCATGTCTCCCGATAAAAATGATATCTCACTTGTGTGGGTAGGCCTAGCGGCCGCGACACTATGTGTCCCAAAACACAAAGTGGACACATCCCATTTTTGGACAGAAAACTGAGCTGTTTTCTGCAAAAGGCCTACCTGTGGATTTTGACCTCTAGCTCAGCCGGCACCTAGGGAAACCTACCAAACCTGTGCATTTTTTAAAACTAGAGACCTAGGGGAATCCAAGATGGGGTGACTTGTGGGGCTCTGACCAGGTTCTGTTACCCAGAATCCTTTGCAAACCACAAACTTTGCCTAAAAAAACACATTTTCCTCAAATTTTGGTGACATAAATGCCAGGAATCAGAGAGGCGCCACGAATTTCCTTCCACCCAGCGTTCCCCCAAGTCTCTCGATAAAAATGTTAACTCACTTGTGTGGGTAGGCCTAGCGCCCGTGATAGGAACCGCCCCAAAACACAACATCGACACATCCCATTTTTTCACAGAAAACAGAGGTGTTTTTTGCAAAATGGCTACCTGTAGATTTTGGCCTCTAGCTCAGCCGGCACAAAGGGAAACCTACCAAACCTGTGCATTTTTTTAAACTAGAGACCTTGGTGAATCCAAGATGGGGTGACTTGTGGGGCTCTGACCATGTTCTGTTACCCAGAATCCTTTGCAATCCTCAAAATCTGGCTAAAAAAACACATGCTCCTCACATTTCGGTGACAGAAAGTTCTGGAATCTGAGAGGAGGCATAAATTTCCTTCCACCCAGCGTTCCCCCAAGTCTCCCGATAAAAATGGTACCTCACTTGTGTGGGTAGGTCTAGCGTCCGCAAAAAGAAATGTCCCAAAACACAACGTGGACACATCCTAATTTTTCACAGAAAACAGAGGTGTTTTTTGCAAAGTGCCTACCTGTAGATTTTGGCCTCTAGCTCAGCCGGCACCTAGGGAAACCTACCAAACCTGTGCATTTTTTAAAACTAGAGACACTGGGGAATCCAAGATGGGGTGACTTGTGGGGCTCTGACCATGTTCTGTAACCCAGAATCCTTTGCAAACCTCAAAATTTGGCTAAAAAAACACATGCTCCTCACATTTCGGTGACAGAAAGTTCTGGAATCTGAGAGGAGGCACGAATTTCCTTCCACCCAGCGTTCCCCCATGTCTCCCGATGAAAATTATACCTCACTTGTGTGGGTAGGCCTAGCGGCCGCGACAGACTATACCAGAAAACACTACGTGGACACATCCCATTTTTGGACAGAAAACTGAGCTGTTTTCTGCAAAGTGCCTACCTGTAGATTTTGGCCTCTAGCTCAGCCGGCACCTAGGGAAACCTACCAATCCTGTGCATTTTTTAAAACTAGAGACCTAGGGGAATCCAAGATGGGGTGACTTGTGGGGCTCTGACCAGACTCTGTTACCCAGAATCCTTTGCAAACCTCAAACTTTGGCTAAAAAAACACATTTTCCTCACATTATGATGAAAGAAAGTTCTGGAATCTGAGAGGAGCCACAAATTTCCTTCCACCCAGCATTCCCCCAAGTCTCCCGATAAAAATGGTACCTCACTTGTGTGGGTAGGCCTAGCGCCCGCAAAAGGAAATGGCCCAAAACACAACGTGGACACATCACATTTTTTCATAGAAAACAGTGCCTACCTGTGGATTTTGGCCTCTAGCTCAGCCGGCACCTAGGGAAACCTACCAAACCTGTGCATTTTTGAAAACTAGAGACCTTGGGGAATCCAAGATGGGGTGACTAGTGGGGCTCTGGCCATGTTCTGTCACCCAGAATCTTTTGCAAACCTCAAAATTTGGCTAAAAAAACACATGTTCCTCACATTTCGGTGACAGAAAGTTCTGGAATCTGAGAGGAGGCACGAATTTCCTTCCACCCAGCGTTCCCCCATGTCTCCCGATAAAAATGATACCTCACTTGTGTGGGTAGGCCTAGCGGCCGCGACAGTATGTGCCCCAAAACACAACGTGGACACATCCCATTTTTGGACAGAACTCTGAGCTGTTTTCTGCAAAGTGCCTACCTGTAGATTTTGGCCTCTAGCACAGCCGGCACCTAGGGAAACCTACCAAGCCTGTGCATTTTTGAAAACTAAAGACCTATGGGAATCCAAGATTTGGTGACTTGTGGGGCTCTGACCAGGTTCTGTTACCCAGAATCCTTTGCAAACCTCAAACTTTGGCTAAAAAAACACATTTTCCTCAAATTTTGGTGACAGAAAGTCCTGGAATCAGAGAGTAGCCACGAATTTCCTTCCATCCAGCGTTTTCCCAAGTCTCTCGATAAAAATGATAACTCACTTGTGTAGGTAGGCCTAGCGCCCGTGATAGGAAACGCCCCAAAACACAACATGGACACATCCCATTTTTTCACAGAAAACAGAGGTGTTTTTTGCAAAGTGCCTACCTGTAGATTTTGGACTCTTGCTCAGCCGGCACCTAAGGAAACCTACCAAACCTGTGCATTTTTTAAAACTAGAGACCTAGGTGAAGCCAAGATGGGGTGACTTCTGGGGCTCTGACCAGGTTCTGTTACCCAGAATCCTTTGCAAACCTCAAACTTTGGCTAAAAAAAACACATGTTCCTCACATTTCGGTGACAGAAAGTTCTGGAATCTGAGAGGAGGCATGAATTTCCTTCCACCTAGCGTTCCCCCAAGTCTCCCGATAAAAATGGTACCTCACTTGTGTGGGTAGGCCTAGCGTCCGCAAAAGGAAATGGCCCAAAACACAACGTGGACACATCCCAATTTTTCACAGAAAACAGAGGTGTTTTTTTCAAAGTGCCTACCTGTAGATTTTGGCCTCTAGCTCAGCCGGCACCTAGGGAAACCTACCAAACCTGTGCATTTTTTAAAACTAGAGACCTTGGTGAATCCAAGATCGGGTGACTTGTGGGGCTCTGACCATGTTCTGTTACCCAGAATCCTTTGCAAACCTCAAAATTTGGCTAAAAAAACACATGTTCCTCACATTTCGGTGACAGAAAGTTCTGGAATCTGAGAGGAGGCAAGAATTTCCTTCCACCCAGCGTTCCCCCATGTCTCCCGATGAAAATTATACCTCACTTGTGTGGGTAGGCCTAGCGGCCGCGACAGAGTATACCAGAAAGCACTACGTGGACACATCCCATTTTTGGACAGAAAACTGAGCTGTTTTCTGCAAAGTGCCTACCTGTAGATTTTGGCCTCTAGCTCAGCCGGCACCTAGGGAAACCTACCAAACCTGTGCATTTTTGAAAACTAGAGACCTAGGGGAATCCAAGATGGGGTGACTTGTGGGGCTCTGACCAGACTCTGTTACCCAGAATGCTTTGCAAACCTCAAACTTTGGCTAAAAAAACACATTTTACTCACATTATGGTGACAGAAAGTTCTGGAATCTGAGAGGAGCCACAAATTTCCTTCCACCCAGCATTCCCCCAAGTCTCCCGATAAAAATGGTACCTCACTTGTGTGGGTAGGCCTAGCGCCCGCAAAAGGAAATGGCCCAAAACACAACATGGACACATCACATTTTTTCATAGAAAACAGTGCCTACCTGTGGATTTTGGCCTCTAGCTCAGCCGGCACCTAGGGAAACCTACCAAACCTGTGCATTTTTGAAAACTAGAGACCTTGGGGAATCGAAGATGGGGTGACTAGTGGGGCTCTGGCCATCTTCTGTCACCCAGAATCCTTTGCAAACCTCAAAATTTGGCTAAAAAAACACATGTTCCTCACATTTCGGTGACAGAAAGTTCTGGAATCTGAGAGGAGGCACGAATTTCCTTCCACCCAGCATTCCCCCATGTCTCCCGATAAAAATGATACCTCACTTGTGTGGGGAGGCCTAGCGGCCGCGACAGGATGTGCCCCAAAACACTACGTGGACACATCCCATTTTTGGACAGAAAACTGAGCTGTTTTCTGCAAAGTGCCTACCTGTAGATTTTGGCCTCTAGCACAGCCGGCACCTAGGGAAACCTACCAAACCTGTGCATTTTTGAAAACTAGAGACCTAGGGGAATCCAAGATGGGGTGACTTGTGGGGCTCTGACCATGTTCTGTTACCCAGAATCCTTTGCAAACCTCAAACTTTGGCTAAAAAAACAAATTTTCCTCAAATTTTGGTGACAGAAAGTCCTGGAATCAGAGAGTAGCCACAAATTTCATTCCACCCAGCGTTCCCCCAAGTCTCTCGATAAAAATGATAACTCACTTGTGTGGGTAGGCCTAGCGCCCATGATAGGAAACGCCCCAAAACACAACATGGACACATCCCATTTTTTCACAGAAAACAGAAGTGTTTTTTACAAAGTGCCTACCTGTAGATTTTGGACTCTAGCTCAGCCGGCACCTAAGGAAACCTACCAAACCTGTGCATTTTTTAAAACTAGAGACCTAGGTGAAGCCAAGATGGGGTGACTTGTGGGGCTCTGACCAGGTTCTGTTACCCAGAATCCTTTGCAAACCTCAAACTTTGGCTAAAAAAACACATGCTCCTCACATTTCGGTGACAGAAAGTTCTGGAATCTGAGAGGAGGCATGAATTTCCTTCCACCTAGCCTTCCCCCAAGTCTCCCGATAAAAATGGTACCTCACTTGTGTCGGTAGGCCTAGTGTCCGCAAAATGAAATGGCCCAAAACACAACATGGACACATCCTAATTTTTCACAGAAAACAGAGTTGTTTTTTGCAAAGTGCCTACCTGTAGATTTTGGCCTCTAGCTCAGCCGGCACCTAGGGAAACCTACCAAACCTGTGCATTTTTTAAAACTAGAGACCTTGGGGAATCCAAGATGGGGTGACTTGTGGGGCTCTGACCATGTTCTATTACCCAGAATCCTTTGCAAACCTCAAAATTTGGCTAAAAAAACACATGCTCCTCACATTTCGGTGACAGAAAGTTCTGGAATCTGAGAGGAGGCACGAATTTCCTTCCACCCAGCGTTCTCCCATGTCTCCCGATGAAAATTATACCTCACTTGTGTGGGTAGGCCTAGCGGCCGCGACAGAATATTCCAGAAAACACAACGTGGACACATCCCATTTTTGGACAGAAAACTAAGCTGTTTTCTGCAAAGTGCCTACCTGTAGATTTTGGCCTCTAGCTCAGCCGGCACCTAGGGAAACCTACCAAACCTGTGCATTTTTGAAAACTAGAGACCTAGGGGAATCCAAGATGGGGTGACTTGTGGGGCTCTGACCAGGTTCTGTTACCGAGAATCCTTTGCAAACTTTTGGCTACAAAACACATTTTCCTCAATTTATGGTGACAGAAAGTTCTGGAATCTGAGAGGAGCCACAAATTTCCTTCCACCCAGCGTTCCCCCAAGTCTCCCGATAAAAATGGTACCTCACTTGTGTGGGTAGGCCTAGCGCCCGCAACATGAAATGGCCCAAAACACCCAGAATCCTTTGTAAACCTCAAAATTTGGCTAAAAAAACACATGTTCCTCAAATTTCGGTGACAGAAAGTTCTGGAATCTGAGAGGAGGCACGAATTTCCTTCCACTCAGCGTTCCCCCATGTCTCCCGATAAAAATGATACCTCACTTGTGTGGGTAGGCCTAGCGCCCGCAACAGGAAATGGCCCAAAACACAACGTGGACACATCACATTTTTTCATAGAAAACAGTGCCTACCTGTGGATTTTGGCCTCTAGCTCAGCCGGCACCTAGGGAAACCTACCAAACCTGTGCATTGTTGAAAACTAGAGACCTTGGGGAATCCAAGATGGGGTGACTTGTGGGTCTCTGACCAGATTCTGTTACCCAGAATCCTTTGCAAACTTCAAAATTTGGCTAAAAAACACATTTTACTCACATTATGGTGACAGAAAGTTCTGGAATCTGAGAGGAGCCACAAATTTCCTTCCACCCATCGTTCCCCCAAGTCTCCCGATAAAAATGGTACCTCACTTGTGTGGGTAGGCCTAGCGCCCGCAACAGGAAATGGCCCAAAACACAACGTAGACACATCAAATTTTTTCATAGAAAACAGTGACTACCTGTGGATTTTGGCCTCTAGCTCAGCCGGCACCTAGGGAAACCTACCAAACCTGTGCATTTTTGAAAACTAGAGACCTTGGGGAATCCAAAATGGGGTGACTAGTGGGGCTCTGACCATGTTCTGTTACCCAGAATCCTTTGCAAACCTCAACATTTGGCTAAAAAAACACATGTTCCTCACATTTCGGTGACAGAAAGTTCTGGAATCTGAGAGGTGGCACGAATTTCCTTCCACCCAGCGTTCCCCCATATCTCCCAATAAAAATGATACCTCACTTGTGTGGGTAGGCCTAGCGGCCGTGACAGAATATGCCCCAAAACAAAACGTGGACACATCCCATTTCTGGACAGAAAACTGAGCTGTTTTCTGCAAAGTGCCTACCTGTAGATTTTGACCTTTAGCTCATCCGGCACCAAGGGAAACCTACCAAACCTGTGCATTTTTTTAAAACTAGAGACCAAGGTGAAGCCAAGATGGGGTGACTTGTGGGGCTCTGACCAGGTTCTGTTACCCAGAATCCTTTGCAAACCTCAAACTTTGGCTAAAAAAACACATTTTCCTCAAATTTTGGTGACAGAAAGTCCTGGAACCAGAGAGGAGCCACGAATTTCCTTCCACCCAGCGTTACCCCAAGTCTCTCGATAAAAATGATACCTCACTTGTGTGGGTAGGCCTAGCGCCCGTCACAGGAAACTCCCCAAAACACAACATGAACACATCCCATTTTTTCAGAGAAAACAGAGGTGTTTTTTGCAAAGTGCCTACCTGTAGATTTTGGCCGCTAGCTCAGCCGGCACCTAGGGAAACCTACCAAACCTGTGCATTTTTTAAAACTAGAGACCTTGGGGAATCCAAGATGGGGTGACTTGTGGGGCTCTGACCATGTTCTGTTACCCAGAATCCTTTGCAAACCTCAAAATTTGGTTAAATAAACACATGCTGTTCATATTTCGGTGACAGAAAGTTTTGGAATCTGAGAGGAGGCACGAATTTCCTTCCACCCAGCGTTCCCCCATGTCTCCCGATAAAAATTATCCCTCACTTGTGTGGGTAGGCCTAGCGGCCGCGACAGGTAGTACCCCAAAACACAACGTGGACACATCACATTTTTTCATAGAAAACAGTTCCTACCTGTGGATTTTGGCCTCTAGCTCAGCCGGCACCTAGGGAAACCTACCAAACCTGTGCATTTTTGAAAACTAGAGACCTTGGGGAATCCAAATTGGGGTGACTAGTGGCGCTCTAACCATGTTCTGTTACCCAGAATCCTTTGCAAACCTCAAAATATGGCTAAAAAAACACATGTTCCTCACATTTCGGTGACAGAAAGTTCTGGAATCTGAGAGGTGGCACGAATTTCCTTCCACCCAGCGTTCCCCCATGTCTCCCAATAAAAATTATACCTCACTTGTGTGGGTAGGCCTAGCGGCCGCAACACAATTTACCCCAAAACAAAACGTGGAGACATCCCATTTTTGGACAGAAAACTGAGCTGTTTTCTGCAAAGTGCCTACCTGTAGATTTTGACCTCTAGCTCATCCGGCACCTAGGGAAACCTACCAAGCCTGTGCATTTTTTAAAACTAGAGACCAAGGTGAAGCCAAGATGGGGTGACTTGTGGGGCTCTGACCAGGTTCTGTTACCCAGAATCCTTTGCAAACCTCAAACTTTGGCTAAAAAAACAAATTTTCCTCAAATTTTGGTGACAGAAAGTCCTGGAACCAGAGAGGAGCCATGAATTTCCTTAAACCCAGCGTTACCCCAAGTCTCTCGATAAAAATGATACCTCACTTGTGTGGGTAGGCCTAGCGCCCGTGACAGGAAACGCCCCAAAACACAACATGGACACATCCCATTTTTTCAGAGAAAACAGAGGTGTTTTTTGCAAAGTGCCTACCTGTAGATTTTGGCCTCTAGCTCAGCCGGCACCTAGGGAAACCTACCAAATCTGTGCATTTTTTAAAACTAGAGACCTTGGGGAATCCAAGATGGGGTGACTTGTGGGGCTCTGACCATGTTCTGTTACCCAGAATCCTTTGCAAACCTCAACATTTGGCTAAAAAAACACATGCTGCTCATATTTCGGTGACAGAAAGTTCTGGAATCTGAGAGGAGGCACGAATTTCCTTCCACCCAGCGTTCCCCCATGTCTCCCGATAACAATTATACCTCACTTGTGTGGGTAGGCCTAGCGGCCGCAACAGGTAGTGGCCCAAAACACAACGTGGACACATCACATTTTTTCATAGAAAACAGTGCCTACCTGTGGATTTTGGCCTCTAGCTCAGCCGGCACCTAGGGAAACCTACCAAACCTGTGCATTTTTGAAAACTAGAGACATAGGGGAATCCAAGATGGGGTGACTTGTGGGGCTCTGACCAGGTTCTGTTACCCAGAATCCTTTGCAAACTTCAGAATTTGGCTACAAAACACATTTTCCTCACATTATGGTGACAGAAAGTTCTGGAATCTGAGAGGAGCCACAAATTTCCTTCCACCCAGCTTTCCCCCAAGTCTCCCGATACAAATGGTACCTCACTTGTGTGGGAAGGCCTAGCGCCCGCAACATGAAATGGCCCAAAACACAACGTGAACACATCACATTTTTTCATAGAAAACAGTGCCTACCTGTGGATTTTGGCCTCTAGCTCAGCCGGCACCTAGGGAAACCTACCAAACCTGTGCATTTTTTAAAACTAGAGACCTTGGAGAATCCAAAATGGGACGACTAGTGGGGCTCTGACCATGTTCTGTTACCCAGAATCCTTTGCAAACCTCAAAATTTGGCTAAAAAAACACATGTTCCTCACATTTCGGTGAAAGAAAGTTCTGGAATCTGAGAGGTGGCACGAATTTCCTTCCACCCAGCGTTCCCCCATGTCTCCCAATAAAAATGATACCTCACTTGTGTGGGTAGGCCTAGCGGCCGCGACAGAGTGTACCCCAAAACAAAACGTGGACACATCCCATTTTTGGACAGAAAACTGAGCTGTTTTCAGCAAAGTGCCTACCTGTAGATTTTGACCTCTAGCTCAGCCGGCACCTAGGGAAACCTACCAAACCTGTGCATTTTTTAAACTAGAGACCTAGGGGAATCCAAGATGGGGTGACTTGTGGGGCTCTGACCAGGTTCTGTTACCCAGAATCCTTTGCAAACCTCAACCTTTGGCTAAAAAAACAAATTTTCCTCAAATTTTGGTGACAGAATGTCCTGGAATCAGAGAGGAGCCACGAATTTCCTTCCACCCAGCGTTCCCCCAAGTCTCTCGATAAAAATGATAACTCACTTGTGTGGGTAGGCCTAGCCCCCGTGATAGGAAACGCCCCAAAACACAACATGGACACCATCCCATTTTTTCACAGAAAACAGAGGTGTTTTTTGCAAAGTGCCTACCTGTAGATTTTGGCCTCTAGCTCAGCCGGCACCTAAGGAAACCTAGCAAACCTGTGCATTTTTTTAAACTAGAGACCTTGGTGAATCCAAGATGAGGTGACTTGTGGGGCTCTGACCATGTTCTGTTACCCAGAATCCTTTGCAAACCTCAAAATCTGGCTAAAAAAACACATGCTCCTCACATTTCGGTGACAGAAAGTTCTGGAATCTGAGAGGAGGCATGAATTTCCTTCCACCCAGCGTTCCCCCAAGTCTCCCGATAAAAATGGTACGTCACTTGTGTGGGTAGGCCTAGCGTCCGCAATAGGAAATGGCCCAAAACACAACGTGGACACATCCTAATTTTTCACAGAAAACAGAGGTGTTTTTTGCAAAGTGCCTACCTGTAGATTTTGGCCTCTAGCTCAGCCGGCACCGAGGGAAACCTACCAAACCTGTGCATTTTTTAAAACTAGAGACCTTGGGGAATCCAAGATGGGGTGACTTGTGGGGCTCTGACCATGTTCTGTTACCCAGAATCCTTTGCAAACCTCAAAATTTGGCTAAAAAAACACATGCTCCTCACATTTCGGTGACAGAAAGTTCTGGAATCTAAGAGGAGGCACGAATTTCCTTCCACCCAGCGTTCCCCCATGTCTCCCGATGAAAATTATACCTCACTTGTGTGGGTAGGCCTAGCGGCCGCGACAAAATATACCAGAAAACACAACGTGGACACATCCCATTTTTGGACAGAAAACTGAGCTGTTTTCTGCAAAGTGCCTAAATGTAGATTTTGGCCTCTAGCTCAGCCGGCACCTAGGGAAACCTACCAAACCTGTGCATTTTTGAAAACTAGAGACATAGGGGAATCCAAGATGGGGTGACTTGTGGGGCTCTGACCAGGTTCTGTTACCCAGAATCCTTAGCAAACTTCAAAATTTGGCTACAAAACACATTTTCCTCACATTATGGTGATAGAAAGTTCTGGAATTGAGAGGAGCCACAAATTTCCTTCCACCCAGCGTTCCCCCAAGTCTCCCAATAAAAATGGTACCTCACTTGTGTGGGTAGGCCTAGTGCCCGCAACATGAAATAGCCCAAAACACAACGTGGACACATCACATTTTTTCATAGAAAACAGTGCCTACCTGTGGATTTTGGCCTCTAGCTCAGCCGGCACCTAGGGAAACCTACCAAACCTGTGTATTTTTTCAAACTAGAGACCTTGGGGAATCCAAAATGGGGTGACTAGTGGGGCTCTGACCATGTTCTGTTACCCAGAATCCTTTGCAAACCTCAAAATTTGGCTAAAAAAACACACGTTCCTCACATTTCGGTGACAGAAAGTTCTGGAATCTGAGAGGTGGCACGAATTTCCTTCCACCTAGCGTTCCCCCATGTCTTCCAATAAAAATGATACCTCACTTGTGTGGGTGGGCCTAGCGGCCGCGACAGGTAGTGCCCCAAAACACAACGTGGACACATCACATTTTTTCATAGAAAACAGTGCCTACCTGTGGATTTTGGCCTCTAGCTCAGCCGGCACCTAGGGAAACCTACCAAACCTGTGCATTTTTGAAAACTAGAGACCTTGGGGAATCGAAGATGGGGTGACTATTGGGGCTCTGGCCATCTTCTGTCACCCAGAATCCTTTGCAAACCTCAAAATGTGGCTAAAAAAACACATGTTCCTCACATTTCGGTGACAGAAAGTTCTGGAATCTGAGAGGAGGCACGAATTTCCTTCCACCCAGCGTTCCCCCATGTCTCCCGATGAAAATTATACCTCACTTGTGTGGGTAGGCCTAGCGGCCGCGACAGGATAATCCAGAAAACACAACGTGGACACATCCCATTTTTGGACAGAAAACTGAGCTGTTTTCTGCAAAGTGCCTACCTGTAGATTTTGGCCTCTAGCTCAGCCGGCACCTAGGGAAACCTACCAAACCTGTGCATTTTTGAAAACTAGAGACCTAGGGGAATCCAAGATGGGGTGACTTGTGGGGCTCTGACCAGGTTCTGTTACCCAGAATCCTTTGCAAACTTTTGGCTACAAAACACATTTTCCTCAATTTATGGTGACAGAAAGTTCTGGAATCTGAGAGGAGCCACAAATTTCCTTCCACCCAGCGTTCCCCCAAGTCTCCCGATAAAAATGGTACCTCACTTGTGTGGGTAGGCCTAGCGCCCGCAACATGAAATGGCCCAAAACACCAAGAATCCTTTGTAAACCTCAAAATTTGGCTAAAAAAACACATGTTCCTCAAATTTCGGTGACAGAAAGTTCTGGAATCTGAGAGGAGGCACGAATTTCCTTCCACTCAGCGTTCCCCCATGTCTCCCGATAAAAATGATACCTCACTTGAGTGGGTAGGCCTAGCGCCCGCAACAGGAAATGGCCCAAAACACAACGTGGACACATCACATTTTTTCATAGAAAACAGTGCCTACCTGTGGATTTTGGCCTCTAGCTCAGCCGGCACCTAGGGAAACCTACCAAACCTGTGCATTGTTGAAAACTAGAGACCTTGGGGAATCCAAGATGGGGTGACTTGTGGGTCTCTGACCAGGTTCTGTTACCCAGAATCCTTTGCAAACTTCAAAATTTGGCTAAAAAACACATTTTCCTCACATTATGGTGACAGAAAGTTCTGGAATCTGAGAGGAGCCACAAATTTCCTTCCACCCAGCGTTCCCCCAAGTCTCCCGATAAAAATGGTACCTCACTTGTGTGGGTAGGCCTAGCGCCCGCAACAGGAAATGGCCCAAAACACAACGTAGACACATCACATTTTTTCATAGAAAACAGTGACTACCTGTGGATTTTGGCCTCTAGCTCAGCCGGCACCTAGGGAAACCTACCAAACCTGTGCATTTTTGAAAACTAGAGACCTTGGGGAATCCAAAATGGGGTGACTAGTGGGGCTCTGACCATGTTCTGTTACCCAGAATCCTTTGCAAACCTCAACATTTGGCTAAAAAAACACATGTTCCTCACATTTCGGTGACAGAAAGTTCTGGAATCTGAGAGGTGGCACGAATTTCCTTCCACCCAGCGTTCCCCCATGTCTCCCAATAAAAATGATACCTCACTTGTGTGGGTAGGCCTAGCGGCCGCGACAGAATATGCCCCAAAACAAAACGTGGACACATCCCATTTCTGGACAGAAAACTGAGCTGTTTTCTGCAAAGTGCCTACCTGTAGATTTTGACCTCTAGCTCATCCGGCACCAAGGGAAACCTACCAAACCTGTGCATTTTTTTAAAACTAGAGACCAAGGTGAAGCCAAGATGGGGTGACTTGTGGGGCTCTGACCAGGTTCTGTTACCCAGAATCCTTTGCAAACCTCAAACTTTGGCTAAAAAAACACATTTTCCTCAAATTTTGGTGACAGAAAGTCCTGGAACCAGAGAGGAGCCACGAATTTCCTTCCACCCAGCGTTACCCCAAGTCTCTCGATAAAAATGATACCTCACTTGTGTGGGTAGGCCTAGCGCCCGTCACAGGAAACTCCCCAAAACACAACATGAACACATCCCATTTTTTCAGAGAAAACAGAGGTGCTTTTTGCAAAGTGCCTACCTGTAGATTTTGGCCTCTAGCTCAGCCGGCACCAAGGAAACCTTCCAAACCTGTGCATTTTTAAAAACTAGAGACCTTGGGGAATCCAAGATGGGGTGACTTGTGGGGCTCTGACCATGTTCTGTTACCCAGAATCCTTTGCAAACCTCAAAATTTGGTTAAAAAAACACATGCTGCTCATATTTCGGTGACAGAAAGTTCTGGAATCTGAGAGGAGGCACGAATTTCCTTCCACCCAGCGTTCCCCCATGTCTCCCGATAAAAATTATCCCTCACTTGTGTGGGTAGGCCTAGCGGCCGCGACAGGTAGTACCCCAAAACACAACGTGGACACATCACATTTTTTCATAGAAAACAGTGCCTACCTGTGGATTTTGGCCTCTAGCTCAGCCGGCACCTAGGGAAACCTACCAAACCTGTGCATTTTTTAAACTAGAGACCTTGGGGAATCCAAATTGGGGTGACTAGTGGGGCTCTAACCATGTTCTGTTACCCAGAATCCTTTGCAAACCTCAAAATTTGGCTAAAAAAACACATGTTCCTCACATTTCGGTGACAGAAAGTTCTGGAATCTGAGACGTGGCACGAATTTCCTTCCACCCAGCGTTCCCCCATGTCTCCCAATAAAAATTATACCTCACTTGTGTGGGTAGGCCTAGCGGCCGCGACACAGTATGCCCCAAAACAAAACGTGGAGACATCCCATTTTTGGACAGAAAACTGAGCTGTTTTCTGCAAAGTGCCTACCTGTAGATTTTGACCTCTAGCTCATCCGGCACCTAGGGAAACCTACCAAGCCTGTGCATTTTTTAAAACTAGAGACCAAGGTGAAGCCAAGATGGGGTGACTTGTGGGGCTCTGACCATGTTCTGTTACCCAGAATCCTTTGCAAACCTCAAACTTTGGCTAAAAAAACAAATTTTCCTCAAATTTTGGTGACAGAAAGTCCTTGAACCAGAGAGGAGCCACGAATTTCCTTCCACCCAGCGTTACCCCAAGTCTCTCGATAAAAATTATACCTCACTTGTGTGGGTAGGCCTAGCGCCCGTGACAGGAAACGCCCCAAAACACAACATGGACACATCCCATTTTTTCAGAGAAAACAGAGGTGTTTTTTGCAAAGTGCCTACCTGTAGATTTTGGCCTCTAGCTCAGCCGGCACCTAGGGAAACCTACCAAATCTGTGCATTTTTTAAAACTAGAGACCTTGGGGAATCCAAGATGGGGTGACTTGTGGGGCTCTGACCATGTTCTGTTACCCAGAATCCTTTGCAAACCTCAACATTTGGCTAAAAAAACACATGCTGCTCATATTTCGGTGACAGAAAGTTCTGGAATCTGAGAGGAGGCACGAATTTCCTTCCACCCAGCGTTCCCCCATGTCTCCCGATAACAATTATACCTCACTTGTGTGGGTAGGCCTAGCGGCTGCAACAGGTAGTAGCCCAAAACACAACGTGGACACATCACATTTTTTCATAGAAAACAGTGCCTACCTGTGGATTTTGGCCTCTAGCTCAGCCGGCACCTAGGGAAACCTACCAAACCTGTGAATTTTTGAAAACTAGAGACATAGGGGAATCCAAGATGGGGTGACTTGTGGGGCTCTGACCAGGTTCTGTTACCCAGAATCCTTTGCAAACTTCAAAATTTGGCTACAAAACACATTTTCCTCACATTATGGTGACAGAAAGTTCTGGAATCTGAGAGGAACCACAAATTTCCTTCCACCCAGCGTTCCCCCAAGTCTCCCGATAAAAATGGTACCTCACTTGTGTGGGTAGGCCTAGCGCCCGCAACATGAAATGGCCCAAAACACAACGTGAACACATCACATTTTTTCATAGAAAACAGTGCCTACCTGTGGATTTTGGCCTCTAGCTCAGCCGGCACCTAGGGAAACCTACCAAACCTGTGCATTTTTGAAAACTAGAGACCTTGGAGAATCCAAAATGGGGTGACTAGTGGGGCTCTGACCATGTTCTGTTACCCAGAATCCTTTGCAAACCTCAAAATTTGGCTAAAAAAACACATGTTCCTCACATTTCGGTGAAAGAAAGTTCTGGAATCTGAGAGGTGGCACGAATTTCCTTCCACCCAGCGTTCCCCCATGTCTCCCAATAAAAATGATACCTCACTTGTGTGGGTAGGCCTAGCGGCCGCGACAGAGTATACCCCAAAACAAAACGTGGACACATCCCATTTTTGGACAGAAAACTGAGCTGTTTTCTGCAAAGTGCCTACCTGTAGATTTTGACCTCTAGCTCATCCGGCACCTAGGGAAACCTACCAAACCTGTGCATTTTTTAAAACTAGAGACCAAGGTGAAGCCAAGATGGGGTGACCTGTGGGGCTCTGACCAGGTTCTGCTACCCAGAATCCTTTGCAAACCTCAAACTTTGGCTAAAAAAACACATTTTCCTCAAATTTTGGTGACAGAAAGTCCTGGAACCAGAGAGGAGCCACGAATTTCCTTCCACCCAGCGTTCCCCCAAGTCTCTCGATAAAAATGATACCTCACTTGTGTGGGTAGGCCTAGCGCCCGTGACAGGAAACGCCCCAAAACACAACATGGACACATCCTAATTTTTCACAGAAAACAGAGGTGTTTTTTGCAAAGTGCCTACCTGTAGATTTTGGCCTCTAGCTCAGCCGGCACCTAGGGAAACCTACCAAACCTGTGCATTTTTTAAAACTAGAGACCTTGGGGAATCCAAGATGGGGTGACTTGTTGGGCTCTGACCATGTTCTGTTACCCAGAATCCTTTGCAAACCTCAAAATTTGGCTAAAAAAACACATGCTCCTCACATTTCGGTGACAGAAAGTTCTGGAATCTGAGAGGAGGCACGAATTTCCCTCCACCCAGCGTTCCCCCATGTCTCCCGATAAAAATGATACCTCACTTGTGTGGGTAGGCCTAGCGGCCACGACAAAGTATGCCCCAAAACAAAACGTGGACACATCCCATTTTTGGACAGAAAACTGAGCTGTTTTCTGCAAAGTGCCTACCTGCAGATTTTGACCTCTAGCTCATCCGGCACCAAGGGAAACCTACCAAACCTGTGCATTTTTTAAAACTAGAGACCAAGGTGAAGCCAAGATGGGGTGACTTGTGGGGCTCTGACCAGGTTCTGCTACCCAGAATCCTTTGCAAACCTCAAACTTTGGCTAAAAAAACACATTTTCCTCAAATTTAGGTGACAGAAAGTCCTGGAATCAGAGAGGAGCCACGAATTTCCTTCCACCCAGCGTTCCCCCAAGTCTCTCGATAATAATGATACCTCACTTGTGTGGGTAGGCCTAGCGCCCGTGACAGGAACCGTCCCAAAACACAACATGGACACATCCTAATTTTTCACAGAAAACAGAGGTGTTTTTTGCAAAGTGCCTACCTGTAGATTTTGGCCTCTAGCTCAGCCGGCACCTAGGGAAACCTACCAAACCTGTGCATTTTTTAAAACTAGAGACCTTGGGGAATCCAAGATGGGGTGACTTGTTGGGCTCTGACCATGTTCTGTTACCCAGAATCCTTTGCAAACCTCAAAATTTGGGTAAAAAAACACATGCTCCTCACATTTCGGTGACAGAAAGTTCTGGAATCTGAGAGGAGGCACGAATTTCCTTCCACCCAGCGTTCACCCATGTCTCCCGATAAAAATGATACCTCACTTGTGTGGGTAGGCCTAGCGGCAGCGACAATATATGCCCCAAAACAAAACGTGGACACATCCCATTTTTGGACAGAAAACTGAGCTGTTTTCAGCAAAGTGCCTACCTGTAGATTTTGACCTCTAGCTCAGCCGGCACCTAGGGAAACCTACCAAACCTGTGCATTTTTTAAAACTAGAGACCTAGGGGAATCCAAGATGGGGTGACTTGTGGGGCTCTGACCAGTTTCTGTTACCCAGAATCCTTTGCAAACCTCAAACTTTGGCTAAAAAAACTAATTTTCCTCAAATTTTGGTGACAGAAAGTCCTGGAATCAGAGAGGAGCCACGAATTTCCTTCCACCCAGCGTTCCCCCATGTTTCCCAATGAAAATTATACCTCACTTGTGTGGGTAGGCCTAGCAGCCGCGACAGAATATGCCCCAAAACAAAACGTGGACACATCCCATTTTTGAACAGAAAACTGATCTGTTTTCTGCAAAGTGCCTACCTGTAGATTTTGACCTCTAGCTCATCCGGCACCTAGGGAAACCTACCAAACCTGTGCATTTTTTAAAACTAGAGACCAAGGTGAAGCCAAGATGGGGTGACTTGTGGGGCTCTGACCAGGTTCTGTTACCCAGAATCCTTTGCAAACCTCAAACTTTGGCTAAAAAAACAAATTTTCCTCAAATTTTGGTGACAGAAAGTCCTGGAACCAGAGAGGAGCCACGAATTTCCTTCCACCCAGCGTTACCCCAAGTCTCTCGATAAAAATGATACCTCACTTGTGTGGGTAGGCCTAGCGCCCGTGACAGGAAACGCCCCAAAACACAACATGGACACATCCCATTTTTTCAGAGAAAACAGAGGTGTTTTTTGCAAAGTGCCTACCTGTAGAGTTTGGCCTCTAGCTCAGCCGGCACCTAGGGAAACCTACCAAATCTGTGCATTTTTTAAAACTAGAGACCTTGGGGAATCCAAGATAGGGTGACTTGTGGGGCTCTGACCATGTTCTGTTACCCAGAATCCTTTGCAAACCTCAAAATTTGGCTAAAAAAACTCATGCTGCTCATATTTCGGTGACAGAAAGTTCTGGAATCTAAGAGGAGGCACGAATTTCCTTCCACCCAGCGTTCCCCCATGTCTCCCGATAAAAATGATACCTCACTTGTGTGGGAAGGCCTAGCGGCCGCGACAGATAGTAGCCCAAAACACAACGTGTACACATCACATTTTTTCATAGAAAACAGTGCCTACCTGTGGATTTTGGCCTCTAGCTCAGCCGGCACCTAGGGAAACCTACCAAACCTGTGCATTTTTGAAAACTAGAGACATAGGGGAATCCAAGATGGGGTGACTTGTGGGGCTCTGACCAGGTTCTGTTACTCAGAATCCTTTGCAAACTTCAAAATTTGGATACAAAACACATTTTCCTCACATTATGGTGACAGAAAGTTCTGGAATCTGAGAGGAGCCACAAATTTCCTTCCACCCAGCGTTCCCCCAAGTCTCCCGATAAAAATGGTACCTCACTTGTGTGGGTAGGCCTAGCGCCCGCAACATGAATTGGCCCAAAACACATCGTGAACACATCACATTTTTTCATAGAAAACAGTGCCTACCTGTGGATTTTGGCCTCTAGCTCAGCCGGCACCTAGGGAAACCTACCAAACCTGTTCATTTTTTAAAACTAGAGACCTTGGGGAATCCAAAATGGTGTGACTAGTGGGGCTCTGACCATGTTCTGTTACCCAGAATCCTTTGCAAACCTCAAAATTTGGCTAAAAAAACACATGTTCCTCACATTTCGGTGACAGAAAGTTCTGGAATCTGAGAGGTGGCACGAATTTCCTTCCACCCAGCGTTCCCCCATGTCTCCCAATAAAAATGATACCTCACTTGTGTGGGAAGGCCTAGCGGCCGCGACAGAATATGCCCCAAAACAAAACGTGGACACATCCCATTTTTGGACAGAAAACTGAGCTGTTTTCTGCAAAGTGCCTACCTGTAGATTTTGACCTCTAGCTAATCCGGCACCTAGGGAAACCTACCAAAGCTGTGCATTTTTTAAAACTAGAGACCAAGGTGAAGCCAAGATGGGGTGACTTGTGGGGCTCTGACCAGGTTCTGCTACCCAGAATCCTTTGCAAACCTCAAACTTTGGCTAAAAAAACACATTTTCATCAAATTTTGGTGTCAGAAAGTCCTGGAACCAGAGAGGAGCCACAAATTTCCTTCCACCCAGCATTACCCCAAGTCTCTCGATAAAAATGATACCTCACTTGTGTGGGTAGGCCTAGCGCCCGTGACAGGTAACGCCCCAAAACACAACATGGACACATCCCATTTTTTCAGAGAAAACAGAGGTGTTTTTTGCAAAGTGCCTACCTGTAGAGTTTGGCCTCTAGCTCAGCCGGCACCTAGGGAAACCTACCAAACCTGTGCATTTTTTTAAACTAGAGACCAAGGTGAAGCCAAGATGGGGTGACTTGTGGGGCTCTGACGAGGTTCTGCTACCCAGAATCCTTTGCAAACCTCAAACTTTGGCTTATAAAACACATTTTCCTCAAAATTTGGTGACAGAAAGTCCTGGAATCAGAGAGGAGCCACGAATTTCCTTCCACCCAGCGTTCCCCCAAGTCTCTCGATAATAATGATACCTCACTTGTGTGGGTAGGCCTAGCGCCCGTGACAGGAAACGCCCCAAAACACAACATGGACACATCCTAATTTTTCACAGAAAACAGAGGTGTTTTTTGCAAAGTGCCTACCTGTAGATTTTGGCCTCTAGCTCAGCCGGCACCTAGGGAAACCTACCAAACCTGTGCATTTTTTAAAACTAGAGACCTTGGGGAATCCAAGATGGGGTGACTTGTTGGGCTCTGACCATGTTCTGTTACCCAGAATCCTTTGCAAACCTCAAAATTTGGCTAAAAAAACACATGCTTCTCACATTTCGGTGACAGAAAGTTCTGGAATCTGAGAGGAGGCACGAATTTCCTTCCACCCAGCGTTCACCCATGTCTCCCGATAAAAATGATACCTCACTTGTGTGGGTAGGCCTAGCGGCCGCGACAATATATTCCCCAAAACAAAACGTGGACACATCCCATTTTTGGACAGAAAACTGAGCTGTTTTCTGCAAAGTGCCTACCTGTAGATTTTGACCTCTAGCTCAGCCGGCACCTAGGGAAACCTACCAAACCTGTGCATTTTTTAAAACTAGAGACCTAGGGGAATCCAAGATGGGGTGGCTTGTGGAGCTCTGACCAGGTTCTGTTACCCAGAATCCTTTGCAAACCTCAACCTTTGGCTAAAAAAACAAATTTTCCTCACATTATGGTGACAGAAAGTTCTGGAATCTGAGAGGAGGCACGAATTTCCTTCCACCCAGCGTTCCCCCATGTCTCCCGATGAAAATTATACCTCACTTGTGTGGGTAGGCCTAGCGGCCGCGACAGGATATACCAGAAAACACTACGTGGACACATCCCATTTTTGGACAGAAAACTGAGCTGTTTTCTGCAAAGTGCCTACCTGTAGATTTTGGCCTCTAGCTCAGCCGGCACCTAGGGAAACCTACCAAACCTGTGCATTTTTGAAAACTAGAGACCTAGGGGAATCCAAGATGGGGTGACTTGTGGGGCTCTGACCAGATTCTGTTACCCAGAATCCTTTGCAAACCTCAAACTTTGGCTAAAAAAACACATTTTCCTCACATTATGGTGACAGAAAGTTCTGGAATCTGAGAGGAGCCACAAATTTCCTTCCACCCAGCGTTCCCCCAAGTCTTCCGATAAAAATGGTACCTCACTTGTGTGGGTAGGCCTAGCGCCCGCAAAAGGAAATGGCCCAAAACACAACGTGGATACATCACATTTTTTCATAGAAAACAGTGCCTACCTGTGGATTTTGGCCTCTAGCTCAGCCTGCACCTAGGGAAACCTACCAAACCTGTGCATTTTTGAAAATTAGAGACCTTGGGTAATCCAAGATGGGGTGACTAGTGGGGCTCTGGCCATGTTCTGTTACCCAGAATCCTTTGCAAACCTCAAACTTTGGCTAAAAAACACATTTTCCTCACATTATGCTGACAGAAAGTTCTGGAATCTGAGAGGAGCCACAAATGTCCTTCCACCCAGCGTTCCCCCAAGTCTTCCGATAAAAATGGTACCTCACTTGTGTGGGTAGGCCTAGCGCCCGCAAAAGGAAATGGCCCAAAACACAACGTGGACACATCACATTTTTTCATAGAAAACAGTGCCTACCTGTGGATTTTGGCCTCTAGCTCAGCCGGCACCTAGGGAAACCTACCAAACCTGTGCATTTTTGAAAACTAGAGACATAGGGGAATCCAAGATGGGGTGACTTGTGGGGCTCTGACCAGGTTCTGTTACCCAGAATCCTTTGCAAACTTCAAAATTTGGATACAAAACACATTTTCCTCACATTATGGTGACAGAAAGTTCTGGAATCTGAGAGGAGCCACAAATTTCCTTCCACCCAGCGTTCCCCCAAGTCTCCCGATAAAAATGGTACCTCACTTGTGTGGGTAGGCCTAGCGCCCGCAACATGAAATGGCCCAAAACACATCGTGAACACATCACATTTTTTCATAGAAAACAGTGCCTACCTGTGGATTTTGGCCTCTAGCTCAGCCGGCACCTAGGGAAACCTACCAAACCTGTGCATTTTTGAAAACTAGAGACCTTGGGGAATCCAAAATGGAGTGACTAGTGGGGCTCTGATCATGTTCTGTTACCCAGAATCCTTTGCAAACCTCAAAATTTGGCTAAAGAAACACATGTTCCTCACATTTCGGTGACAGAAAGTTCTGGAATCTGAGAGGTGGCACGAATTTCCTTCCACCCAGCGTTCCCCCATGTCTCCCAATAAAAATGATACCTCACTTGTGTGGGAAGGCCTAGCGGCCGCGACAGAATATACCCCAAAACAAAACGTGGACACATCCCATTTTTGGACAGAAAACTGAGCTGTTTTCTGCAAAGTGCCTACCTGTAGATTTTGACCTCTAGCTCATCCGGCACCTAGGGAAAACCTACCAAAGCTGTGCATTTTTTAAAACTAGAGACCAAGGTGAAGCCAAGATGGGGTGACTTGTGGGGCTCTGACCAGGTTCTGCTACCCAGAATCCTTTGCAAACCTCAAACTTTGGCTAAAAAAACAAATTTTCCTCAAATTTTGGTGTCAGAAAGTCCTGGAACCAGAGAGGAGCCACGAATTTCCTTCCACCCAGCATTACCCCAAGTCTCTCGATAAAAATGATACCTCACTTGTGTGGGTAGGCCTAGCGCCCGTGACAGGAAACGCCCCAAAACACAACATGGACACATCCCATTTTTTCAGAGAAAACAGAGGTGTTTTTTGCAAAGTGCCTACCTGTAGAGTTTGGCTTCTAGCTCAGCCGGCACCTAGGGAAACCTACCAAATCTGTGCATTTTTTAAAACTAGAGACCTTGGGGAATCCAAGATAGGGTGACTTGTGGGGCTCTGACCATGTTCTGTTACCCAGAATCCTTTGCAAACCTCAAAATTTGGCTAAAAAAACACATGCTGCTCATATTTCGGTGATAGAAAGTTCTGGAATCTGAGAGGAGGCACGAATTTCCTTCCACCCAGCGTTCCCCCATGTCTCCCGATAAAAATTATACCTCACTTGTGTGGGTAGGCCTAGCGGCCGCGACAGGTAGTGGCCCAAAACACAACGTGGACACATCACATTTTTTCATAGAAAACAGTGCCTACCTGTGGATTTTGGCCTCTAGCTCAGCCGGCACCTAGGGAAACCTACCAAACCTGTGCATTTTTGAAAACTAGAGACATAGGGGAATCCAAGATGGGGTGACTTGTGGGGCTCTGACCAGGTTCTGTTACCCAGAATCCTTTGCAAACTTCAAAATTTGGATACAAAACACATTTTCCTCACATTATGGTGACAGAAAGTTCTGGAATCTGAGAGGAGCCACAAATTTCCTTCCACCCAGCGTTCCCCCAAGTCTCCCGATAAAAATGGTACCTCACTTGTGTGGGTAGGCCTAGCGCCCGCAACATGAAATGGCCCAAAACACATCGTGAACACATCACATTTTTTCATAGAAAACAGTGCCTACCTGTGGATTTTGGCCTCTAGCTCAGCCGGCACCTAGGGAAACCTACCAAACCTGTGCATTTTTGAAAACTAGAGACCTTGGGGAATCCAAAATGGGGTGACTAGTGGGGCTCTGACCATGTTCTGTTACCCAGAATCCTTTGCAAACCTCAAAATTTGGCTAAAAAAACACATGTTCCTCACATTTCGGTGACAGAAAGTTCTGGAATCTGAGAGGTGGCATGAATTTCCTTCCACCCAGCGTTCCCCCATGTCTCCCAATAAAAATGATACCTCACTTGTGTGGGAAGGCCTAGCCGCCAGCGACAGAATATGCCCCAAAACAAAACGTGGACACATCCCATTTTTGGACAGAAAACTGAGCTGTTTTCTGCAAAGTGCCTATCTGTAGATTTTGACCTCTAGCTCATCCGGCACCTAGGGAAACCTACCAGACCTGTGCATTTTTTTAAACTAGAGACCAAGGTGAAGCCAAGATGGGGTGACTTGTGGGGCTCTGACGAGGTTCTGCTACCCAGAATCCTTTGCAAACCTCAAACTTTGGCTAAAAAAACACAATTTCCTCAAAATTTGGTGACAGAAAGTCCTGGAATCAGAGAGGAGCCACGAATTTCCTTCCACCCAGCGTTCCCCAAAGTCTCTCGATAAAAATGATACCTCACTTGTGTGGGTAGGCCTAGCGCCCGTGACAGGAAACGCCCCAAAACACAACATGGACACATCCTAATTTTTGACAGAAAACAGAGGTGTTTTTTGCAAAGTGCCTACCTGTAGATTTTGGCCTCTAGCTCAGCCGGCACCTAGGGAAACCTACCAAACCTGTGCATTTTTTAAAACTAGAGACCTTGGGGAATCCAAGATGGGGTGACTTGTTGGGCTCTGACCATGTTCTGTTACCCAGAATCCTTTGCAAACCTCAAAATTTGGCTAAAAAAACACATGCTCCTCCCATTTCGGTGACAGAAAGTTCTGGAATCTGAGAGGAGGCACGAATTTCCTTCCACCCAGCGTTCACCCATGTCTCCCGATAAAAATGATACCTCACTTGTGTGGGTAGGCCTAGCGGCCGCGACAATATATGCCCCAAAACAAAACGTGGACACATCCCATTTTTGGACAGAAAACTGAGCTGTTTTCTGCAAAGTGCGTACCTGTAGATTTTGACCTCTAGCTCAGCCGGCACCTAGGGAAACCTACCAAACCTGTGCATTTTTTAAAACTAGACACCTAGGGGAATCCAAGATGGGGTGGCTTTTGGAGCTCTGACCAGGTTCTGTTACCCAGAATCCTTTGCAAACCTCAACCTTTGGCTAAAAAAACAAATTTTCCTCAAATTTTGGTGACAGAAAGTCCTGGAATCAGAGAGGAGCTACGAATTTCCTTCCACCCAGCGTTCCCCCAAGTCTCTCGATAAAAATGATAACTCACTTGTGTGGGTAGGCCTAGCGCCCGTGATAGGAAACGCCCCAAAACACAACATGGACACATCCCATTTTTTCACAGAAAACAGAGGTGTTTTTTGCAAAGTGCCTACCTGTAGATTTTGGCCTCTAACTCAGCCGGCACCTAAGGAAACCTACCAAACCTGTGCATTTTTTTAAACTAGAGACCTTGGTGAATCCAAGATGGGGTGACTTGTGGGGCTCTGACCATGTTCTGTTACACAGAATCCTTTGCAAACCTCAAAATCTGGCTAAAAAAACACATGCTCCTCACATTTCGGTGACAGAAACTTCTGGAATCTGAGAGGAGGCATGAATTTCCTTCCACCCAGCGTTCCCCCAAGTCTCCCGATAAAAATGGTACCTCACTTGTGTGGGTAGGCCTAGCGTCCGCAATAGGAAATGGCCCAAAACACAACGTGGACACATCCTAATTTTTCACAGAAAACAGAGATGTTTTTTGCAAAGGGCCTACCTGTAGATTTTGGCCTCTAGCTCAGCCGGCACCCAGGGAAACCTACCAAACCTGTGCATTTTTTAAAACTAGAGACCAAGGTGAAGCCAAGATGGGGTGACTTGCGGGGCTCTGACCAGGTTCTGTTACCCAGAATCCTTTGCAAACCTCAAACTTTGGCTAAAAAAACAAATTTTCCTCAAATTTTGGTGACAGAAAGTCCTGGAACCAGAGAGGAGCCACGAACTTCCTTCCACCCAGCGTTACCCCAAGTCTCTCGATAAAAATGATACCTCACTTGTGTGGGTAGGCCTAGCGCCCGTGACAGGAAACGCCCCAAAACACAACATGGACACATCCCATTTTTTCAGAGAAAACAGAGGTGTTTTTTGCAAAGTGCCTACCTGTAGATTTTGGCCTCTAGCTCAGCCGGCACCTAGGGAAACCTACCAAATCTGTGCATTTTTTTAAACTAGAGACCTTGGGGAATCCAAGATAGGGTGATTTGTGGGGCTCTGACCATGTTCTGTTACCCAGAATCCTTTGCAAACCTCAAAATTTGGCTAAAAAAACACATGCTGCTCATATTTCGGTGACAGAAAGTTCTGGAATCTGAGAGGAGGCACGAATTTCCTTCCACCCAGCGTTCCCCCATGTCTCCCGATAAAAATTATACCTCACTTGTGTGGGTAGGCCTAGCGGCCGCAACAGATAATAGCCCAAAACACAACGTGGACACATCACATTTTTTCATAGAAAACAGTGCCTACCTGTGGATTTTGGCCTCTAGCTCAGCCGGCACCTAGGGAAACCTACCAAACCCGTGCATTTTTGAAAACTAGAGACCTTGGGGAATCCAAAATGGGGTGACTAGTGGGGCTCTGACCATGTTCTGTTACCCAGAATCCTTTGCAAACCTCAAAATTTGGCTAAAAAAACACATGTTCCTCACATTTCGGTGACAGAAAGTTCTGGAATCTGAGAGGTGGCACGAATTTCCTTCCACCCAGCGTTCCCCCATGTCTCCCAATAAAAATGATACCTCACTTGTGTGGGAAGGCCTAGCCGCCGCAACAGAATATGCCCCAAAACAAAACGTGAACACATCCCATTTTTGGACAGAAAACTGAGCTTTTTTCTGCAAAGTGCCTACCTGTAGATTTTGACCTCTAGCTCATCCGGCACCTAGGGAAACCTACCAAACCTATGCATTTTTTAAAACTAGAGACCAAGGTGAAGCGAAGATGGGGTGACTTGTGGGGCTCTGACGAGGTTCTGCTACCCAGAATCCTTTGCAAACCTCAAACTTTGGCTAAAAAAACACATTTTCCTCAAAATTTGGTGACAGAAAGTCCTGGAATCAGAGAGGAGCCACGAATTTCCTTCCACCCAGCGTTCCCCCAAGTCTCTCGATAAAAATGATACCTCACTTGTGTGGGTAGGCCTAGCGCCCAGGACAGGAAACGCCCCAAAACACAACATGGACACATCCTAATTTTTCACAGAAAACAGAGGTGTTTTTTGCAAAGTGCCTACCTGTAGATTTTGGCCTCTAGCTCAGCCGGCACCTAGGGAAACCTACCAAACCTGTGCATTTTTTAAAACTAGAGACCTTGGGGAATCCAAGATGGGGTGACTTGTTGGCCTCTGACCATGTTCTGTTACCCAGAATCCTTTGCAAACCTCAAAATTTGGCTAAAAAAACACATGCTCCTCACATTTCGGTGACAGAAAGTTCTGGAATCTGAGAGGAGGCACGAATTTCCTTCCACCCAGCGTTCACCCATGTCTCCCGATAAAAATGATACCTCACTTGTGTGGGTAGGCCTAGCGGCCGCGACAATATATGCCCTAAAACAAAACGTGGACACATCCCATTTTTGGACAGAAAACTGAGCTGTTTTCTGCAAAGTGCCTACCTGTAGATTTTGACCTCTAGCTCCGCCTGCACCTAGGGAAACCTACCAAACCTGTGCATTTTCGAAAACTAGAGACTTAGGGGAATCCAAGATGGGGTGACTTGTTGGGCTCTGACCAGGTTCTGTTACCCAGAATCCTTTGCAAACTTCAAAATTTGGCTACAAAACACATTTTCCTCACATTATGGTGACAGAAAGTTCTGGAATCTGAGAGGAGCCACAAATTTCCTTCCACCCAGCGTTCCCCCAAGTCTCCCAATAAAAATGGTACCTCACTTGTGTGGGTAGGCCTAGCGCTCGCAAAAGGAAATGGCCCAAAACACAACGTGGATACATCACATTTTTTCATAGAAAACAGTGCCTACCTGTGGATTTAGGCCTCTAGCTCAGCCGGCACCTAGGGAAACCTACCAAACCTGTGCATTTTTGAAAACTAGAGACCTTGGGTAATCCAAGATGGGGTGACTAGTGGGGCTCTGGCCATGTTCTGTCACCCAGAATCCTTTGCAAACCTCAAAATTTGGCTAAAAAAACACATGTTCCTCACATTTCGGTGACAGAAAGTTCTGGAATCTGAGAGGAGGCACGAATTTCCTTCCACCCAGCGTTTCCCCATGTCTCCCGATAAAAATGATACCTCACTTGTGTGGGTAGGCCTAGCGGCCGCGACAGGATATGCCGCAAAACACAACGTGGACACATCCTATTTTTGGACAGAAAACAGAGGTGTTTTTTGCAAAGTGCCTACCTGTAGATTTTGGCCTCTAGCTCAGCCGGCACCTAGGGAAACCTACCAAACCTGTGCATTTTTGAAAACTAGAGACCTTGGGTAATCCAAGATGGGGTGACTAGTGGGGCTCTGGCCATTTTCTGTCACCCAGAATCCTTTGCAAACCTCAAAATTTGGCTTAAAAAACACATGTTCCTCACATTTCGGTGACAGAAAGTTCTGGAATCTGAGAGGAGGCACGAATTTCCTTCCACCCAGCGTTCCCCCATGTCTCCCGATAAAAATGATACCTCACTTGTGTGGGTAGGCCTAGCGGCCGCGACAGGATATGCCGCAAAACACAACGTGGACACATCCTATTTTGGACAGAAAACTGAGCTGTTTTCTGCAAAGTGCCTACCTGTAGATTTTGGCCTCTAGCTCAGCCGGCACCTAGGGAAACCTACCAAACCTGTGCATTTTTTAAAACTAGAGACCTAGGGGAATCCAAGATGGGGTGACTTGTGGGGCTCTGACCAGATTCTGTTACCCAGAATCCTTTGCAAACCTCAAACTTTGGCTAAAAAAACACATTTTCCTCACATTATGGTGACAGAAAGTTCTGGAATCTGAGAGGAGCCACAAATTTCCTTCCACCCAGCGTTCCCCCAAGTCTTCCGATAAAAATGGTACCTCACTTGTGTGGGTAGGCCTAGCGCCCGCAAAAGGAAATGGCCCAAAACACAACGTGGACACATCACATTTTTAAATAGAAAACAGTGCCTACCTGTGAATTTTGGCCTCTAGCTCAGCCGGCACCTAGGGAAACCTACCAAACCTGTGCATTTTTGAAAACTAGAGACCTTGGGTAATCCAAGATGGTGTGACTAGTGGGGCTCTGGCCATTTTCTGTCACCCAGAATCCTTTGCAAACCTCAAAATTTGGCAAAAAAAACACATGCTCCTCACATTTCGGTGACAGAAAGTTCTGGAATCTGAGAGGAGGCGCGAATTTCCTTCCACCCAGCGTTCCCCCATGTCTCCCGATAAAAATGATACCTCACTTGTGTGGGTAGGCCTAGCGGCCGCGACAGGATATGCCGCAAAACACAACGTGGACACATCCTATTTTTGGACAGAAAACTGAGCTGTTTTCTGCAAAGTGCCTACCTGTAGATTTTGGCCTCTAGCTCAGCCGGCACCTAGGGAAACCTACCAAACCTGTGCATTTTTGAAAACTAGAGACCTAGGGGAATCCAAGATGGGGTGACTTGTGGGGCTCTGACCAGGTTCTGTTACCCAGAATCCTTTGCAAACCTCAAACTTTGGCTAAAATAACTAATTTTCCTCAAATTTTGGTGACAGAAAGTCCTGGAATCAGAGAGGAGCCACGAATTTCCTTCCACCCAGCGTTCCCCCATGTCTCCCAATGAAAATTATACCTCACTTGTGTGGGTAGGCCTAGCAGCCGCGACAGAATATGCCCCAAAACAAAACGTGGACACATCCCATTTTTGAACAGAAAACTGACCTGTTTTCTGCAAAGTGCCTACCTGTAGATTTTGACCTCTAGCTCATCCGGCACCTAGGGAAACCTACCAAACCTGTGCATTTTTTAAAACTAGAGACCAAGGTGAAGCCACGATGGGGTGACTTGTGGGGCTCTGACCAGGTTCTGTTACCCAGAATCCTTTGCAAACCTCAAACTTTGGCTAAAAAAACAAATTTTCCTCAAATTTTGGTGACAGAAAGTCCTGGAACCAGAGAGGAGCCACGAATTTCCTTCCACCCAGCGTTACCCCAAGTCTCTCGATAAAAATGATACCTCACTTGTGTGGGTAGGCCTAGCGCCCGTGACAGGAAACGCCCCAAAACACAACATGGACACATCCCATTTTTTCAGAGAAAACAGAGGTGTTTTTTGCAAAGTGCCTACCTGTAGAGTTTGGCCTCTAGTTCAGCCGGCACCTAGGGAAACCTACCAAATCTGTGCATTTTTTAAAACTAGAGACCTTGGGGAATCCAAGATAGGGTGACTTGTGGGGCTCTGACCATGTTCTGTTACCCAGAATCCTTTGCAAACCTCAAAATTTGGCTAAAAAAACTCATGCTGCTCATATTTCGGTGACAGAAAGTTCTGGAATCTGAGAGGAGGCACGAATTTCCTTCCACCCAGCGTTCCCCCATGTCTCCCGATAAAAATTATACCTCACTTGTGTGGGTAGGCCTAGCGGCCGCGACAGGTACTAGCCCAAAACACAACGTGGACACATCACATTTTTTCATAGAAAACAGTGCCTACCTGTGGATTTTGGCCTCTAGCTCAGCCGGCACCTAGGGAAACCTACCAAACCTGTGCATTTTTGAAAACTAGAGACATAGGGGAATCCAAGATGGGGTGACTTGTGGGGCTCTGACCAGGTTCTGTTACCCAGAATCCTTTGCAAACTTCAAAATTTGGATACAAAACACATTTTCCTCACATTATGGTGACAGAAAGTTCTGGAATCTGAGAGGAGCCACAAATTTCCTTCCACCCAGCGTTCCCCCAAGTCTCCCGATAAAAATGGTACCTCACTTGTGTGGGTAGGCCTAGCGCCCGCAACATGAAATGGCCCAAAACACATCGTGAACACATCACATTTTTTCATAGAAAACAGTGCCTACCTGTGGATTTTGGCCTCTAGCTCAGCCGGCACCTAGGGAAACCTACCAAACCTGTGCATTTTTGAAAACTAGAGACCTTGGGGAATCCAAAATGGAGTGACTAGTGGGGCTCTGATCATGTTCTGTTACCCAGAATCCTTTGCAAACCTCAAAATTTGGCTAAAGAAACACATGTTCCTCACATTTCGGTGACAGAAAGTTCTGGAATCTGAGAGGTGGCACGAATTTCCTTCCACCCAGCGTTCCCCCATGTCTCCCAATAAAAATGATACCTCACTTGTGTGGGAAGGCCTAGCGGCCGCGACAGAATATGCCCCAAAACAAAACGTGGACACATCCCATTTTTGGACAGAAAACTGAGCTGTTTTCTGCAAAGTGCCTACCTGTAGATTTTGACCTCTAGCTCATCCGGCACCTAGGGACAACCTACCAAAGCTGTGCATTTTTTAAAACTAGAGACCAAGGTGAAGCCAAGATGGGGTGACTTGTGGGGCTCTGACCAGGTTCTGCTACCCAGAATCCTTTGCAAACCTCAAACTTTGGCTAAAAAAACAAATTTTCCTCAAATTTTGGTGTCAGAAAGTCCTGGAACCAGAGAGGAGCCACGAATTTCCTTCCACCCAGCATTACCCCAAGTCTCTCGATAAAAATGATACCTCACTTGTGTGGGTAGGCCTAGCGCCCGTGACAGGAAACGCCCCAAAACACAACATGGACACATCCCATTTTTTCAGAGAAAACAGAGGTGTTTTTTGCAAAGTGCCTACCTGTAGAGTTTGGCTTCTAGCTCAGCCGGCACCTAGGGAAACCTACCAAATCTGTGCATTTTTTAAAACTAGAGACCTTGGGGAATCCAAGATAGGGTGACTTGTGGGGCTCTGACCATGTTCTGTTACCCAGAATCCTTTGCAAACCTCAAAATTTGGCTAAAAAAACACATGCTGCTCATATTTCGGTGATAGAAAGTTCTGGAATCTGAGAGGAGGCACGAATTTCCTTCCACCCAGCGTTCCCCCATGTCTCCCGATAAAAATTATACCTCACTTGTGTGGGTAGGCCTAGCGGCCGCGACAGGTAGTGGCCCAAAACACAACGTGGACACATCACATTTTTTCATAGAAAACAGTGCCTACCTGTGGATTTTGGCCTCTAGCTCAGCCGGCACCTAGGGAAACCTACCAAACCTGTGCATTTTTGAAAACTAGAGACATAGGGGAATCCAAGATGGGGTGACTTGTGGGGCTCTGACCAGGTTCTGTTACCCAGAATCCTTTGCAAACTTCAAAATTTGGATACAAAACACATTTTCCTCACATTATGGTGACAGAAAGTTCTGGAATCTGAGAGGAGCCACAAATTTCCTTCCACCCAGCGTTCCCCCAAGTCTCCCGATAAAAATGGTACCTCACTTGTGTGGGTAGGCCTAGCGCCCGCAACATGAAATGGCCCAAAACACATCGTGAACACATCACATTTTTTCATAGAAAACAGTGCCTACCTGTGGATTTTGGCCTCTAGCTCAGCCGGCACCTAGGGAAACCTACCAAACCTGTGCATTTTTTAAAACTAGAGACCTTGGGGAATCCAAAATGGGGTGACTAGTGGGGCTCTGACCATGTTCTGTTACCCAGAATCCTTTGCAAACCTCAAAATTTGGCTAAAAAAACACATGTTCCTCACATTTCGGTGACAGAAAGTTCTGGAATCTGTGAGGTGGCATGAATTTCCTTCCACCCAGCGTTCCCCCATGTCTCCCAATAAAAATGATACCTCACTTGTGTGGGAAGGCCTAGCCGCCAGCGACAGAATATGCCCCAAAACAAAACGTGGACACATCCCATTTTTGGACAGAAAACTGAGCTGTTTTCTGCAAAGTGCCTACCTGTAGATTTTGACCTCTAGCTCATCCGGCACCTAGGGAAACCTACCAGACCTGTGCATTTTTTTAAACTAGAGACCAAGGTGAAGCCAAGATGGGGTGACTTGTGGGGCTCTGACGAGGTTCTGCTACCCAGAATCCTTTGCAAACCTCAAACTTTGGCTAAAAAAACACAATTTCCTCAAAATTTGGTGACAGAAAGTCCTGGAATCAGAGAGGAGCCACGAATTTCCTTCCACCCAGCGTTCCCCAAAGTCTCTCGATAAAAATGATACCTCACTTGTGTGGGTAGGCCTAGCGCCCGTGACAGGAAACGCCCCAAAACACAACATGGACACATCCTAATTTTTGACAGAAAACAGAGGTGTTTTTTGCAAAGTGCCTACCTGTAGATTTTGGCCTCTAGCTCAGCCGGCACCTAGGGAAACCTACCAAACCTGTGCATTTTTTAAAACTAGAGACCTTGGGGAATCCAAGATGGGGTGACTTGTTGGGCTCTGACCATGTTCTGTTACCCAGAATCCTTTGCAAACCTCAAAATTTGGCTAAAAAAACACATGCTCCTCCCATTTCGGTGACAGAAAGTTCTGGAATCTGAGAGGAGGCACGAATTTCCTTCCACCCAGCGTTCACCCATGTCTCCCGATAAAAATGATACCTCACTTGTGTGGGTAGGCCTAGCGGCCGCGACAATATATGCCCCAAAACAAAACGTGGACACATCCCATTTTTGGACAGAAAACTGAGCTGTTTTCTGCAAAGTGCGTACCTGTAGATTTTGACCTCTAGCTCAGCCGGCACCTAGGGAAACCTACCAAACCTGTGCATTTTTTAAAACTAGACACCTAGGGGAATCCAAGATGGGGTGGCTTTTGGAGCTCTGACCAGGTTCTGTTACCCAGAATCCTTTGCAAACCTCAACCTTTGGCTAAAAAAACAAATTTTCCTCAAATTTTGGTGACAGAAAGTCCTGGAATCAGAGAGGAGCTACGAATTTCCTTCCACCCAGCGTTCCCCCAAGTCTCTCGATAAAAATGATAACTCACTTGTGTGGGTAGGCCTAGCGCCCGTGATAGGAAACGCCCCAAAACACAACATGGACACATCCCATTTTTTCACAGAAAACAGAGGTGTTTTTTGCAAAGTGCCTACCTGTAGATTTTGGCCTCTAACTCAGCCGGCACCTAAGGAAACCTACCAAACCTGTGCATTTTTTTAAACTAGAGACCTTGGTGAATCCAAGATGGGGTGACTTGTGGGGCTCTGACCATGTTCTGTTACACAGAATCCTTTGCAAACCTCAAAATCTGGCTAAAAAAACACATGCTCCTCACATTTCGGTGACAGAAACTTCTGGAATCTGAGAGGAGGCATGAATTTCCTTCCACCCAGCGTTCCCCCAAGTCTCCCGATAAAAATGGTACCTCACTTGTGTGGGTAGGCCTAGCGTCCGCAATAGGAAATGGCCCAAAACACAACGTGGACACATCCTAATTTTTCACAGAAAACAGAGATGTTTTTTGCAAAGGGCCTACCTGTAGATTTTGGCCTCTAGCTCAGCCGGCACCCAGGGAAACCTACCAAACCTGTGCATTTTTTAAAACTAGAGACCTTGGGGAATCCAAGGTGGGGTGACTTGTGGGGCTCTGACCATGTTCTGTTACCCAGAATCCTTTGCAAACCTCAAAATTTGGCTAAAAAAACACATGCTCCTCACATTTCGGTGACAGAAAGTTCTGGAATCTGAGAGGAGGCACGAATTTCCTTCCACCCAGCGTTCCCCCAAGTCTCCCGATGAAAATTATACCTCACTTGTGTGGGTAGGCCTAGTGGCCGCGACAGAATATACCAGAAAACACTACGTGGACACATCCCATTTTTGGACAGAAAACTGAGCTGTTTTCTGCAAAGTGCCTACCTGTACATTTTGGCCTCTAGCTCAGCCGGCACCTAGGGAAATCTACCAAACCTGTGCATTTTTGAAAACTAGAGACCTAGGGGAATCCAAGATGGGGTGACTTGTGGGGCTCTGACCAGATTCTGTTACCCAGAATCCTTTGCAAACCTCAAACTTTGGCTAAAAAAACACATTTTCCTCACATTATGGTGACAGAAAGTTCTGGAATCTGAGAGGAGCCACAAATTTCCTTCCACCCAGCGTTCCCCCAAGTCTTCCGATAAAAATGGTACCTCACTTGTGTGGGTAGGCCTAGCGCCCGCAAAAGGAAATGGCCCAAAACACAACGTGGATACATCACATTTTTTCATAGAAAACAGTGCCTACCTGTGGATTTTGGCCTCTAGCTCAGCCTGCACCTAGGGAAACCTACCAAACCTGTGCATTTTTGAAAACTAGAGACCTTGGGTAATCCAAGATGGGGTGACTAGTGGGGCTCTGGCCATGTTCTGTCACCCAGAATCCTTTGCAAATCTCAAAATTTGGCTAAAAAAACACATGTTCCTCACATTTCGGTGACAGAAAGTTCTGGAATCTGAGAGGAGGCACGAATTTCCTTCCACCCAGCGTTCCCCCATGTCTCCCGATAAAAATGATACCTCACTTGTGTGGGTAGGCCTAGCGGCCGCGACAGGATATGCCGCAAAACACAACGTGGACACATCCTATTTTTGGACAGAAAACTGAGCTGCTTTCGGCAAACCTGTAGATTTTTGCCTCTAGCTCAGCCGGCACCTAGGGAAACCTACCAAACCTGTGCATTTTTGAAAACTAGAGACCTAGGGGAATCCAAGATGGGGTGACTTGTGGGGCTCTGACCAGGTTCTGTTACCCAGAATCCTTTGCAAACCTCAAACTTTGGCTAAAAAAACAAATTTTCCTCAAATTTTGGTGACAGAAAGTCCTGGAATCAGAGAGGAGCCACGAATTTCCTTCCACCCAGCGTTCCCCCATGTCTCCCAATAAAAATGATACCTCACTTGTGTGGGTAGGCCTAGCGGCCGTGACAGAATATACCCCAAAACAAAACGTGGACACATCCCATTTTTGAACAGAAAACTGAGCTGCTTTCTGCAAAGTGCCTACCTGTAGATTTTGACCTCTAGCTCATCCGGCACCTAGGGAAACCTACCAAACCTGTGCATTTTTTAAAACTAGAAACCAAGGTGAAGCCAAGATGGGGTGACTTGTGGGGCTCTGACCAGGTTCTGTTACCCAGAATCCTTTGCAAACCTCAAACTTTGGCTAAAAAAACAAATTTTCCTCAAATTTTGGTGACAGAAAGTCCTGGAACTAGAGAGGAGCCACGAATTTCCTTCCACCCAGCGTTACCCCAAGTCTCTCGATAAAAATGATACCTCACTTGTGTGGGTAGGCCTAGCGCCCGTGACAGGAAACGCCCCAAAACACAACATGGACACATCCCATTTTTTCAGAGAAAACAGAGGTGTTTTTTGCAAAGTGCCTACCTGTAGATTTTGGCCTCTAGCTCAGCCGGCACCTAGGGAAACCTACCAAATCTGTGCATTTTTTAAAACTAGAGACCTTGGGGAATCCAAGATAGGGTGACTTGTGGGGCTCTGACCATGTTCTGTTACCCAGAATCCTTTGCAAACCTCAACATTTGGCTAAAAAAACACATGCTGCTCATATTTCGGTGACAGAAAGTTCTGGAATCTGAGAGGAGGCACGAATTTCCTTCCACCCAGCGTTCCCCCATGTCTCCCGATAAAAATTATACCTCACTTGTGTGGGTAGGCCTAGCGGCCGCGACAGGTGGTAGCCCAAAACACAACGTGGACACATCACATTTTTTCATAGAAAACAGTGCCTACCTGTGGATTTTGGCCTCTAGCTCAGCCGGCACCTAGGGAAACCTACCAAACCTGTGCATTTTTTAAAACTAGAGACCTAGGGGAATCCAAGATGGGGTGACTTGTGGGGCTCTGACCAGGTTCTGTTACCCAGAATCCTTTGCAAACTTCAAAATTTGGCTACAAAACACATTTTCCTCACATTATGGTGACAGAAAGTACTGGAATCTGAGAGGAGCCACAAATTTCCTTCCACCCAGCGTTCCCCCAAGTCTCCCGATAAAAATGGTACCTCACTTGTGTGGGTAGGCCTAGCGCCCGCAAAAGGAAATGGCCCAAAACACAACTTGGATACATCACATTTTTTCATAGAAAACAGTGCCTACCTGTGGATTTTGGCCTCTAGCTCAGCCGGCACCTAGGGAAACCTACCAAACCTGTGCATTTTTGAAAACTAGAGACCTTGGGTAATCCAAGATGGGGTGACTAGTGGGGCTCTGGCCATGTTCTCTCACCCAGAATCCTTTGCAAACCTCAAAATTTGGCTAAAAAAACACATGTTCCTCACATTTCGGTGACAGAAAGTTCTGGAATCTGAGAGGAGGCACGAATTTCCTTCCACCCAGCGTTCCCCCATGTCTCCCGATAAAAATGATACCTCACTTGTGTGGGTAGGCCTAGCGGCCGTGACAGGATATGCCGTAAAACACAACGTGGACACATCCTATTTTTGGACAGAAAACTGAGCTGTTTTCTGCAAAGTGCCTACCTGTAGATTTTGGCCTCTAGCTCAGCCGGCACCTAGGGAAACCTACCAAACCTGTGCATTTCTGATAACTAGAGACCTAGGGGAATCCAAGATGGGGTGACTTGTGGGGCTCTGACCAGGTTCTGTTACCCAGAATCCTTTGCAAACCTCAAACTTTGGCTAAAAAAACAAATTTTCCTCAAATTTTGGTGACAGAAAGTCCTGGAATCAGAGAGGAGCCACGAATTTCCTTCCACCCAGCGTTCCCCCATGTCTCCCAATAAAAATTATACCTCACTTGTGTGGGTAGGCCTAGCGGCCGTGACAGAATATGCCCCAAAACAAAACGTGGACACATCCCATTTTTGAACAGAAAACTGAGCTGTTTTCTGCAAAGTGCCTACCTGTACATTTTGACCTCTAGCTCATCCGGCACCTAGGGAAACCTACCAAACCTGTGCATTTTTTAAAACTAGAGACCAAGGTGAAGCCAAGATGGGGTGACTTGCGGGGCTCTGACCAGGTTCTGTTACCCAGAATCCTTTGCAAACCTCAAACTTTGGCTAAAAAAACAAATTTTCCTCAAATTTTGGTGACAGAAAGTCCTGGAACCAGAGAGGAGCCACGAACTTCCTTCCACCCAGCGTTACCCCAAGTCTCTCGATAAAAATGATACCTCACTTGTGTGGGTAGGCCTAGCGCCCGTGACAGGAAACGCCCCAAAACACAACATGGACACATCCCATTTTTTCAGAGAAAACAGAGGTGTTTTTTGCAAAGTGCCTACCTGTAGATTTTGGCCTCTAGCTCAGCCGGCACCTAGGGAAACCTACCAAATCTGTGCATTTTTTTAAACTAGAGACCTTGGGGAATCCAAGATAGGGTGATTTGTGGGGCTCTGACCATGTTCTGTTACCCAGAATCCTTTGCAAACCTCAAAATTTGGCTAAAAAAACACATGCTGCTCATATTTCGGTGACAGAAAGTTCTGGAATCTGAGAGGAGGCACGAATTTCCTTCCACCCAGCGTTCCCCCATGTCTCCCGATAAAAATTATACCTCACTTGTGTGGGTAGGCCTAGCGGCCGCAACAGATAATAGCCCAAAACACAACGTGGACACATCACATTTTTTCATAGAAAACAGTGCCTACCTGTGGATTTTGGCCTCTAGCTCAGCCGGCACCTAGGGAAACCTACCAAACCCGTGCATTTTTGAAAACTAGAGACCTTGGGGAATCCAAAATGGGGTGACTAGTGGGGCTCTGACCATGTTCTGTTACCCAGAATCCTTTGCAAACCTCAAAATTTGGCTAAAAAAACACATGTTCCTCACATTTCGGTGACAGAAAGTTCTGGAATCTGAGAGGTGGCACGAATTTCCTTCCACCCAGCGTTCCCCCATGTCTCCCAATAAAAATGATACCTCACTTGTGTGGGAAGGCCTAGCCGCCGCAACAGAATATGCCCCAAAACAAAACGTGAACACATCCCATTTTTGGACAGAAAACTGAGCTTTTTTCTGCAAAGTGCCTACCTGTAGATTTTGACCTCTAGCTCATCCGGCACCTAGGGAAACCTACCAAACCTATGCATTTTTTAAAACTAGAGACCAAGGTGAAGCGAAGATGGGGTGACTTGTGGGGCTCTGACGAGGTTCTGCTACCCAGAATCCTTTGCAAACCTCAAACTTTGGCTAAAAAAACACATTTTCCTCAAAATTTGGTGACAGAAAGTCCTGGAATCAGAGAGGAGCCACGAATTTCCTTCCACCCAGCGTTCCCCCAAGTCTCTCGATAAAAATGATACCTCACTTGTGTGGGTAGGCCTAGCGCCCAGGACAGGAAACGCCCCAAAACACAACATGGACACATCCTAATTTTTCACAGAAAACAGAGGTGTTTTTTGCAAAGTGCCTACCTGTAGATTTTGGCCTCTAGCTCAGCCGGCACCTAGGGAAACCTACCAAACCTGTGCATTTTTTAAAACTAGAGACCTTGGGGAATCCAAGATGGGGTGACTTGTTGGCCTCTGACCATGTTCTGTTACCCAGAATCCTTTGCAAACCTCAAAATTTGGCTAAAAAAACACATGCTCCTCACATTTCGGTGACAGAAAGTTCTGGAATCTGAGAGGAGGCACGAATTTCCTTCCACCCAGCGTTCACCCATGTCTCCCGATAAAAATGATACCTCACTTGTGTGGGTAGGCCTAGCGGCCGCGACAATATATGCCCTAAAACAAAACGTGGACACATCCCATTTTTGGACAGAAAACTGAGCTGTTTTCTGCAAAGTGCCTACCTGTAGATTTTGACCTCTAGCTCCGCCTGCACCTAGGGAAACCTACCAAACCTGTGCATTTTCGAAAACTAGAGACTTAGGGGAATCCAAGATGGGGTGACTTGTTGGGCTCTGACCAGGTTCTGTTACCCAGAATCCTTTGCAAACTTCAAAATTTGGCTACAAAACACATTTTCCTCACATTATGGTGACAGAAAGTTCTGGAATCTGAGAGGAGCCACAAATTTCCTTCCACCCAGCGTTCCCCCAAGTCTCCCAATAAAAATGGTACCTCACTTGTGTGGGTAGGCCTAGCGCTCGCAAAAGGAAATGGCCCAAAACACAACGTGGATACATCACATTTTTTCATAGAAAACAGTGCCTACCTGTGGATTTAGGCCTCTAGCTCAGCCGGCACCTAGGGAAACCTACCAAACCTGTGCATTTTTGAAAACTAGAGACCTTGGGTAATCCAAGATGGGGTGACTAGTGGGGCTCTGGCCATGTTCTGTCACCCAGAATCCTTTGCAAACCTCAAAATTTGGCTAAAAAAACACATGTTCCTCACATTTCGGTGACAGAAAGTTCTGGAATCTGAGAGGAGGCACGAATTTCCTTCCACCCAGCGTTTCCCCATGTCTCCCGATAAAAATGATACCTCACTTGTGTGGGTAGGCCTAGCGGCCGCGACAGGATATGCCGCAAAACACAACGTGGACACATCCTATTTTTGGACAGAAAACAGAGGTGTTTTTTGCAAAGTGCCTACCTGTAGATTTTGGCCTCTAGCTCAGCCGGCACCTAGGGAAACCTACCAAACCTGTGCATTTTTGAAAACTAGAGACCTTGGGTAATCCAAGATGGGGTGACTAGTGGGGCTCTGGCCATTTTCTGTCACCCAGAATCCTTTGCAAACCTCAAAATTTGGCTTAAAAAACACATGTTCCTCACATTTCGGTGACAGAAAGTTCTGGAATCTGAGAGGAGGCACGAATTTCCTTCCACCCAGCGTTCCCCCATGTCTCCCGATAAAAATGATACCTCACTTGTGTGGGTAGGCCTAGCGGCCGCGACAGGATATGCCGCAAAACACAACGTGGACACATCCTATTTTGGACAGAAAACTGAGCTGTTTTCTGCAAAGTGCCTACCTGTAGATTTTGGCCTCTAGCTCAGCCGGCACCTAGGGAAACCTACCAAACCTGTGCATTTTTGAAAACTAGAGACCTAGGGGAATCCAAGATGGGGTGACTTGTGGGGCTCTGACCAGATTCTGTTACCCAGAATCCTTTGCAAACCTCAAACTTTGGCTAAAAAAACACATTTTCCTCACATTATGGTGACAGAAAGTTCTGGAATCTGAGAGGAGCCACAAATTTCCTTCCACCCAGCGTTCCCCCAAGTCTTCCGATAAAAATGGTACCTCACTTGTGTGGGTAGGCCTAGCGCCCGCAAAAGGAAATGGCCCAAAACACAACGTGGACACATCACATTTTTAAATAGAAAACAGTGCCTACCTGTGGATTTTGGCCTCTAGCTCAGCCGGCACCTAGGGAAACCTACCAAACCTGTGCATTTTTGAAAACTAGAGACCTTGGGTAATCCAAGATGGTGTGACTAGTGGGGCTCTGGCCATTTTCTGTCACCCAGAATCCTTTGCAAACCTCAAAATTTGGCAAAAAAAACACATGCTCCTCACATTTCGGTGACAGAAAGTTCTGGAATCTGAGAGGAGGCGCGAATTTCCTTCCACCCAGCGTTCCCCCATGTCTCCCGATAAAAATGATACCTCACTTGTGTGGGTAGGCCTAGCGGCCGCGACAGGATATGCCGCAAAACACAACGTGGACACATCCTATTTTTGGACAGAAAACTGAGCTGTTTTCTGCCAAGTGCCTACCTGTAGATTTTGGCCTCTAGCTCAGCCGGCACCTAGGGAAACCTACCAAACCTGTGCATTTTTGAAAACTAGAGACCTAGGGGAATCCAAGATGGGGTGACTTGTGGGGCTCTGACCAGGTTCTGTTACCCAGAATCCTTTGCAAACCTCAAACTTTGGCTAAAAAAACAAATTTTCCTCAAATTTTGGTGACAGAAAGTCCTGGAATCAGAGAGGAGCCACGAATTTCCTTCCACCCAGCGTTCCCCCATGTCTCCCAATGAAAATTATACCTCACTTGTGTGGGTAGGCCTAGCAGCCGCGACAGAATATGCCCCAAAACAAAACGTGGACACATCCCATTTTTGAACAGAAAACTGATCTGTTTTCTGCAAAGTGCCTACCTGTAGATTTTGACCTCTAGCTCATCCGGCACCTAGGGAAACCTACCAAACCTGTGCATTTTTTAAAACTAGAGACCAAGGTGAAGCCAAGATGGGGTGACTTGTGGGGCTCTGACCAGGTTCTGTTACCCAGAATCCTTTGCAAACCTCAAACTTTGGCTAAAAAAACAAATTTTCCTCAAATTTTGGTGACAGAAAGTCCTGGAACCAGAGAGGAGCCACGAATTTCCTTCCACCCAGCGTTACCCCAAGTCTCTCGATAAAAATGATACCTCACTTGTGTGGGTAGGCCTAGCGCCCGTGACAGGAAACGCCCCAAAACACAACATGGACACATCCCATTTTTTCAGAGAAAACAGAGGTGTTTTTTGCAAAGTGCCTACCTGTAGAGTTTGGCCTCTAGCTCAGCCGGCACCTAGGGAAACCTACCAAATCTGTGCATTTTTTAAAACTAGAGACCTTGGGGAATCCAAGATAGGGTGACTTGTGGGGCTCTGACCATGTTCTGTTACCCAGAATCCTTTGCAAACCTCAAAATTTGGCTAAAAAAACTCATGCTGCTCATATTTCGGTGACAGAAAGTTCTGGAATCTGAGAAGAGGCACGAATTTCCTTCCACCCAGCGTTCCCCCATGTCTCCCGATAAAAATTATACCTCACTTGTGTGGGTAGACCTAGCGGCCGCGACAGATACTGGCCCAAAACACAACGTGGACACATCACATTTTTTCATAGAAAACAGTGCCTACCTGTGGATTTTGGCCTCTAGCTCAGCCGGCACCTAGGGAAACCTACCAAACCTGTGCTTTTTTGAAAACTAGAGACATAGGGGAATCCAAGATGGGGTGACTTGTGGGGCTCTGACCAGGTTCTGTTACCCAGAATCCTTTGCAAACTTCAAAATTTGGCTACAAAACACATTTTCCTCACATTATGGTGACAGAAAGTTCTGGAATCTGAGAGGAGCCACAAATTTCCTTCCACCCAGCGTTCCCCCAAGTCTCCCGATAAAAATGGTACCTCACTTGTGTGGGTAGGCCTAGCGCCCGCAACATGAAATGGCCCAAAACACATCGTGTACACATCACATTTTTTCATAGAAAACAGTACCTACCTGTGGATTTTGGCCTCTAGCTCAGCCGGCACCTAGGGAAACCTACCAAACCTGTGCATTTTTTAAAACTAGACACCTTGGTGAATCCAAAATGGGGTGACTAGTGGGGCTCTGACCATGTTCTGTTACCCAGAATCCTTTGCAAACCTCAAAATTTGGCTAAAAAAACACATGTTCCTCACATTTCGGTGACAGAAAGTTCTGGAATCTGAGAGGTGGCACGAATTTCCTTCCACCCAGCGTTCCCCCATGTCTCCCAATAAAAATGATACCTCACTTGTGTGGGAAGGCCTAGCCGCCAGCGACAGAATATGCCCCAAAACAAAACGTGGACACATCCCATTTTTGGACAGAAAACTGAGCTGTTTTCTGCAAAGTGCCTACCTGTAGATTTTGACCTCTAGCTCATCCGGCACCTAGGGAAACCTACCAAACCTGTGCATTTTTTTAAACTAGAGACCAAGGTGAAGCCAAGATGGGGTGACTTGTGGGGCTCTGACGAGGTTCTGCTACCCAGAATCCTTTGCAAACCTCAAACTTTGGCTAAAAAAACACAATTTCCTCAAAATTTGGTGACAGAAAGTCCTGGAATCAGAGGGGAGCCACGAATTTCCTTCCACCCAGCGTTCCCCCAAGTCTCTCGATAAAAATGATACCTCACTTGTGTGGGTAGGCCTAGCGCCCGTGACAGGAAACGCCCCAAAACACAACATGGACACATCCTAATTTTTCACAGAAAACAGAGGTGTTTTTTGCAAAGTGCCTACCTGTAGATTTTGGCCTCTAGCTCAGCCGGCACCTAGGGAAACCTACCAAACCTGTGCATTTTTTAAAACTAGAGACCTTGGGGAATCCAAGATGGGGTGACTTGTTGGGCTCTGACCATGTTCTGTTACCCAGAATCCTTTGCAAACCTCAAAATTTGGCTAAAAAAACACATGCTCCTCACATTTCGGTGACAGAAAGTTCTGGAATCTGAGAGGAGGCACGAATTTCCTTCCACCCAGCGTTCACCCATGTCTCCCGATAAAAATGATACCTCACTTGTGTGGGTAGGCCTAGCGGCCGCGACAATATATGCCCCAAAACAAAACGTGGACACATCCCATTTTTGGACAGAAAACTGAACTGTTTTCTGCAAAGTGCCTACCTGTAGATTTTGACCTCTAGCTCAGCCGGCAACTAGGGAAACCTACCAAACCTGTGAATTTTTTAAAACTAGAGACCTAGGGGAATCCAAGATGGGGTGGCTTGTGGAGCTCTGACCAGGTTCTGTTACCCAGAATCCTTTGCAAACCTCAACCTTTGGCTAAAAAAACAAATTTTCCTCAAATTTTGGTGACAGAAAGTCCTGGAATCTGAGAGGAGCCACGAATTTCCTTCCACCCAGCGTTCCCCCAAGTCTCTCGATAAAAATGATAACTCACTTGTGTGGGTAGGCCTAGCGCCCGTGATAGGAAACGCCCCAAAACACAACATGGACACATCCCATTTTTTCACAGAAAACAGAGGTGTTTTTTGCAAAGTGCCTACCTGTAGATTTTGGCCTCTAGCTCAGCCGGCACCTAAGGAAACCTACCAAACCTGTGCATTTTTTTAAACTAGAGACCTTGGTGAATCCAAGATGGGGTGACTTGTGGGGCTCTGACCATGTTCTGTTACACAGAATCCTTTGCAAACCTCAAAATCTGGCTAAAAAAACACATGCTCCTCACATTTCGGTGACAGAAACTTCTGGAATCTGAGAGGAGGCATGAATTTCCTTCCACCCAGCGTTCCCCCAAGTCTCCCGATAAAAATGGTACCTCACTTGTGTGGGTAGGCCTAGCGTCCGCAATAGGAAATGGCCCAAAACACAACGTGGACACATCCTAATTTTTCACAGAAAACAGAGGTGTTTTTTGCAAAGTGCCTACCTGTAGATTTTGGCCTCTAGCTCAGCCGGCACCTAGGGAAACCTACCAAACCTGTGCATTTTTTAAAACTAGAGACCTTGGGTAATCCAAGATGGGGTGACTAGTGGGGCTCTGGCCATGTTCTGTCACCCAGAATCCTTTGCAAACCTCAAAATTTGGCTAAAAAAACACATGTTCCTCACATTTCGGTGACAGAAAGTTCTGGAATCTGAGAGGAGGCACGAATTTCCTTCCACCCAGCGTTCCCCCATGTCTCCCGATAAAAATGATACCTCACTTGTGTGGGTAGGCCTAGCGGCCGCGACAGGCTATGCCGCAAAACACAACGTGGACACATCCTATTTTTGGACAGAAAACTGAGCTGCTTTCTGCAAAGGGCCTACCTGTAGATTTTGGCCTCTAGCTCAGCCGGCACCTAGGGAAACCTACCAAACCTGTGCATTTTTTAAAACTAGAGACCTAGGGGAATCCAAGATGGGGTGACTTGTGGGGCTCTGACCAGGTTCTGTTACCCAGAATCCTTTGCAAACCTCAAACTTTGGCTAAAAAAACAAATTTTCCTCAAATTTTGGTGACAGAAAGTCCTGGAATCAGAGAGGAGCTACGAATTTCCTTCCACCCAGCGTTCCCCCAAGTCTCCCAATAAAAATTATACCTCACTTGTGTGGGTAGGCCTAGCGGCCGTGACAGAATATACCCCAAAACAAAACGTGGACACATCCCATTTTTGAACAGAAAACTGAGCTGCTTTCTGCAAAGTGCCTACCTGTAAATTTTGACCTCTAGCTCATCCGGCACCTAGGGAAACCTACCAAACCTGTGCATTTTTTAAACTAGAGACCAAGGTGAAGCCAAGATGGGGTGACTTGTGGGGCTCTGACCAGGTTCTGTTACCCAGAATCCTTTGCAAACCTCAAACTTTGGATAAAAAAACAAGTTTTCCTCAAATTTTGGTGACAGAAAGTCCTGGAACCAGAGAGAAGCCACGAATTTCCTTCCACCCAGTGTTACCCCAACTCTCTCGATAAAAATGATACCTCACTTGTGTGGGTAGGCCTAGCGCCCGTGACAGGAAACGCCCCAAAACACAACATGGACACATCCCATTTTTTCAGAGAAAACAGAGGTGTTTTTTGCAAAGTGCCTACCTGAGGATTTTGGCCTCTAGCTCAGCCGGCACCTAGGGAAACCTACCAAATCTGTGCATTTTTTAAAACTAGAGACCTTGGGGAATCCAAGATAGGGAGACTTGTGGGGCTCTGACCATGTTCTGTTACCCAGAATCCTTTGCAAACCTCAACATTTGGCTAAAAAAACACATGCTGCTCATATTTCGGTGACAGAAAGTTCTGGAATCTGAGAGGAGGCACGAATTTCCTTCCGCCCAGCGTTCCCCCATGTCTCCCGATAAAAATTATACCTCACTTGTGTGGGTAGGCCTAGCGGCCGCGACACGTAGTAGCCCAAAACACAACGTGGACACATCACATTTTTTCATAGAAAACAGTGCCTACCTGTGGATTTTGGCCTCTAGCTCAGCCGGCACCTAGGGAAACCTACCAAACCTGTGCATTTTTTAAAACTAGAGACCTAGGGGAATCCAAGATGGGGTGACTTGTGGGGCTCTGACCAGGTTCTGTTACCCAGAATCCTTTGCAAACCTCAAAATTTGGCTACAAAACACATTTTCCTCACAATATGGTGACAGAAAGTTCTGGAATCTGAGAGGAGCCACAAATTTCCTTCCACCCAGCGTTCCCCCAAGTCTGCCGATAAAAATGGTACCTCACTTGTGTGGGTAGGCCTAGCGCCCGCAAAAGGAAATGGCCCAAAACACAACTTGGATACATCACATTTTTTCATAGAAAACAGTGCCTACCTGTGGATTTTGGCCTCTAGCTCAGCCGGCACCTAGGGAAACCTACCAAACCTGTGCATTTTTGAAAACTAGAGACCTTGGGTAATCCAAGATGGGGTGACTAGTGGGGCTCTGGCCATGTTCTCTCACCCAGAATCCTTTGCAAACCTCAAAATTTGGCTAAAAAAACACATGTTCCTCACATTTCGGTGACAGAAAGTTCTGGAATCTGAGAGGAGGCACGAATTTCCTTCCACCCAGCGTTCCCCCATGTCTCCCGATAAAAATGATACCTCACTTGTGTGGGTAGGCCTAGCGGCCGTGACAGGATATGCCGTAAAACACAACGTGGACACATCCTATTTTTGGACAGAAAACTGAGCTGTTTTCTGCAAAGTGCCTACCTGTAGATTTTGGCCTCTAGCTCAGCCGGCACCTAGGGAAACCTACCAAACCTGTGCATTTCTGAAAACTAGAGACCTAGGGGAATCCAAGATGGGGTGACTTGTGGGGCTCTGACCAGGTTCTGTTACCCAGAATCCTTTGCAAACCTCAAACTTTGGCTAAAAAAACAAATTTTCCTCAAATTTTGGTGACAGAAAGTCCTGGAATCAGAGAGGAGCCACGAATTTCCTTCCACCCAGCGTTCCCCCATGTCTCCCAATAAAAATTATACCTCACTTGTGTGGGTAGGCCTAGCGGCCGTGACAGAATATTCCCCAAAACAAAACGTGGACACATCCCATTTTTGAACAGAAAACTGAGCTGTTTTCTGCAAAGTGCCTACCTGTACATTTTGACCTCTAGCTCATCCGGCACCTAGGGAAACCTACCAAACCTGTGCATTTTTTAAAACTAGAGACCAAGGTGAAGCCAAGATGGGGTGACTTGTGGGGCTCTGACCAGATTCTGTTACCCAGAATCCTTTGCAAACCTCAAACTTTGGCTAAAAAAACAAATTTTCCTCAAATTTTGGTGACAGAAAGTCCTGGAACCAGAGAGGAGCCACGAATTTCCTTCCACCCAGCGTTACCCCAAGTCTCTCGATAAAAATGATACCTCACTTGTGTGGGTAGGCCTAGCGCCCGTGACAGGAAACGCCCCAAAACACAACATGGACACATCCCATTTTTTCAGAGAAAACAGAGGTGTTTTTTGCAAAGTGCCTACCTGTAGATTTTGGCCTCTAGCTCAGCCGGCACCTAGGGAAACCTACCAAATCTGTGCATTTTTTTAAACTAGAGACCTTGGGGAATCCAAGATAGGGTGATTTGTGGGGCTCTGACCATGTTCTGTTACCCAGAATCCTTTGCAAACCTCAAAATTTGGCTAAAAAAACACATGCTGCTCATATTTCGGTGACAGAAAGTTCTGGAATCTGAGAGGAGGCACGAATTTCCTTCCACCCAGCGTTCCCCCATGTCTCCCGATAAAAATTATACCTCACTTGTGTGGGTAGGCCTAGCGGCCGCGACAAATAATGGCCCAAAACACAACGTGGACACATCACATTTTTTCATAGAAAACAGTGCCTACCTGTGGATTTTGGCCTCTAGCTCAGCCGGCACCTAGGGAAACCTACGAAACCTGTGCATTTTTGAAAACTAGAGACCTTGGGGAATCCAAAATGGGGTGACTAGTGGGGCTCTGACCATGTTCTGTTACCCAGAATCCTTTGCAAACCTCAAAAGTTGGCTAAAAAAACACATGTTCCTCACATTTCGGTGACAGAAAGTTCTGGAATCTGAGAGGTGGCACGAATTTCCTTCCACCCAGCGTTCCCCCATGTCTCCCAATAAAAATGATACCTCACTTGTGTGGGAAGGCCTAGCCGCCGCAACAGAATATGCCCCAAAACAAAACGTGGACACATCCCATTTTTGGACAGAAAACTGAGCTTTTTTCTGCAAAGTGCCTACCTGTAGATTTTGACCTCTAGCTCATCCGGCACCTAGGGAAACCTACCAAACCTATGCATTTTTTAAAACTAGAGACCAAGGTGAAGCCAAGATGGGGTGACTTGTGGGGCTCTGACGAGGTTCTGCTACCCAGAATCCTTTGCAAACCTCAAACTTTGGCTAAATAAACACATTTTCCTCAAAATTTGGTGACAGAAAGTCCTGGAATCAGAGAGGAGCCACGAATTTCCTTCCACCCAGCGTTCCCCCAAGTCTCTCGATAAAAATGATACCTCACTTGTGTGGGTAGGCCTAGCGCCCAGGACAGGAAACGCCCCAAAACACAACATGGACACATCCTAATTTTTCACAGAAAACAGAGGTGTTTTTTGCAAAGTGCCTACCTGTAGATTTTGGCCTCTAGCTCAGCCGGCACCTAGGGAAACCTACCAAACCTGTGCATTTTTTAAAACTAGAGACCTTGGGGAATCCAAGATGGGGTGACTTGTTGGCCTCTGACCATGTTCTGTTACCCAGAATCCTTTGCAAACCTCAAAATTTGGCTAAAAAAACACATGCTCCTCACATTTCGGTGACAGAAAGTTCTGGAATCTGAGAGGAGGCACGAATTTCCTTCCACCCAGCGTTCACCCATGTCTCCCGATAAAAATGATACCTCACTTGTGTGGGTAGGCCTAGCGGCCGCGACAATATATGCCCCAAAACAAAATGTGGACACATCCCATTTTTGGACAGAAAACTGAGCTGTTTTCTGCAAAGTGCCTACCTGTAGATTTTGACCTCTAGCTCAGCCGGCACCTAGGGAAACCTACCAAACCTGTGCATTTTTTAAAACTAGAGACCTAGGGGAATCCAAGATGGGGTGACTTGTGGGGCTCTGACCAGGTTCTGTTACCCAGAATCCTTTGCAAACTTCAAAATTTGGCTACAAAACACATTTTCCTCACATTATGGTGACAGAAAGTTCTGGAATCTGAGAGGAGCCACAAATTTCCTTCCACCCAGCGTTCCCCCAAGTCTCCCGATAAAAATTGTACCTCACTTGTGTGGGTAGGCCTAGCGCCCGCAAAAGGAAATGGCCCAAAACACAACGTGGATACATCACATTTTTTCATAGAAAACAGTGCCTACCTGTGGATTTTGGCCTCTAGCTCAGCCGGCACCTAGGGAAACCTACCAAACCTGTGCATTTTTGAAAACTAGAGACCTTGGGTAATCCAAGATGGGGTGACTAGTGGGGCTCTGGCCATGTTCTGTCACCCAGAATCCTTTGCAAACCTCAAAATTTGGCTAAAAAAACACATGTTCCTCACATTTCGGTGACAGAAAGTTCTGGAATCTGAGAGGAGGCACGAATTTCCTTCCACCCAGCGTTTCCCCATGTCTCCCGATAAAAATGATACCTCACTTGTGTGGGTAGGCCTAGCGGCCGCGACAGGATATGCCGCAAAACACAACGTGGACACATCCTATTTTTGGACAGAAAACAGAGGTGTTTTTTGCAAAGTGCCTACCTGTAGATTTTGGCCTCTAGCTCAGCCGGCACCTAGGGAAACCTACCAAACCTGTGCATTTTTGAAAACTAGAGACCTTGGGTAATCCAAGATGGGGTGACTAGTGGGGCTCTGGCCATTTTCTGTCACCCAGAATCCTTTGCAAACCTCAAAATTTGGCTAAAAAAACACATGTTCCTCACATTTCGGTGACAGAAAGTTCTGGAATCTGAGAGGAGGCACGAATTTCCTTCCACCCAGCGTTCCCCCATGTCTCCCGATAAAAATGATACCTCACTTGTGTGGGTAGGCCTAGCGGCCGCGACAGGGTATGCCGCAAAACACAACGTGGACACAACCTATTTTGGACAGAAAACTGAGCTGTTTTCTGCAAAGTGCCTACCTGTAGATTTTGGCCTCTAGCTCAGCCGGCACCTAGGGAAACCTACCAAACCTGTGCATTTTTTAAAACTAGAGACCTAGGGGAATCCAAGATGGGGTGACTTGTGGGGCTCTGACCAGATTCTGTTACCCAGAATCCTTTGCAAACCTCAAACTTTGGCTAAAAAAACACATTTTCCTCACATTATGGTGACAGAAAGTTCTGGAATCTGAGAGGAGCCACAAATTTCCTTCCACCCAGCGTTCCCCCAAGTCTTCCGATAAAAATGGTACCTCACTTGTGTGGGTAGGCCTAGCGCCCGCAAAAGGAAATGGCCCAAAACACAACGTGGACACATCACATTTTTTCATAGAAAACAGTGCCTACCTGTGGATTTTGGCCTCTAGCTTAGCCGGCACCTAGGGAAACCTACCAAACCTGTGCATTTTTGAAAACTAGAGACCTTGGGTAATCCAAGATGGTGTGACTAGTGGGGCTCTGGCCATTTTCTGTCACCCAGAATCCTTTGCAAACCTCAAAATTTGGCAAAAAAAAAACATGCTCCTCACATTTCGGTGACAGAAAGTTCTGGAATCTGAGAGGAGGCACGAATTTCCTTCCACCCAGCGTTCCCCCATGTCTCCCGATAAAAATGATACCTCACTTGTGTGGGTAGGCCTAGCGGCCGCGACACAATATGCCGCAAAACACAACGTGGACACATCCTATTTTTGGACAGAAAACTGAGCTGTTTTCTGCCAAGTGCCTACCTGTAGATTTTGGCCTCTAGCTCAGCCGGCACCTAGGGAAACCTACCAAACCTGTGCATTTTTGAAAACTAGAGACCTAGGGGAATCCAAGATGGGGTGACTTGTGGGGCTCTGACCAGGTTCTGTTACCCAGAATCCTTTGCAAACCTCAAACTTTGGCTAAAAAAACAAATTTTCCTCAAATTTTGGTGACAGAAAGTCCTGGAATCAGAGAGGAGCCACGAATTTCCTTCCACCCAGCGTTCCCCCATGTCTCCCAATGAAAATTATACCTCACTTGTGTGGGTAGGCCTAGCAGCCGCGACAGAATATGCCCCAAAACAAAACGTGGACACATCCCATTTTTGAACAGAAAACTGATCTGTTTTCTGCAAAGTGCCTACCTGTAGATTTTGACCTCTAGCTCAGCCGGCACCTAGGGAAACCTACCAAACCTGTGAATTTTTTAAAACTAGAGACCTAGGGGAATCCAAGATGGGGTGACTTGTGGGGCTCTGACGAGGTTCTGCTACCCAGAATCCTTTGCAAACCTCAAACTTTGGCTAAAAAAACACAATTTCCTCAAAATTTGGTGACAGAAAGTCCTGGAATCAGAGAGGAGCCACGAATTTCCTTCCACCCAGCGTTCCCCCAAGTCTCTCGATAAAAATGATACCTCACTTGTGTGGGTAGGCCTTGCGCCCGTGACAGGAAACGCCCCAAAACACAACATGGACACATCCTAATTTTTCACAGAAAACAGAGGTGTTTTTTGCAAACTGCCTACCTGTAGATTTTGGCCTCTAGCTCAGCCGGCACCTAGGGAAACCTACCAAACCTGTGCATTTTTTAAAACTAGAGACCTTGGGGAATCCAAGATGGGGTGACTTGTTGGGCTCTGACCATGTTCTGTTACCCAGAATCCTTTGCAAACCTCAAAATTTGGCTAAAAAAACACATGCTCCTCACATTTCGGTGACAGAAAGTTCTGGAATCTGAGAGGAGGCACGAATTTCCTTCCACCCAGCGTTCACCCATGTCTCCCGATAAAAATGATACCTCACTTGTGTGGGTAGGCCTAGCGGCCGCGACAATATATGCCCCAAAACAAAACGTGGACACATCCCATTTTTGGACAGAAAACTGAACTGTTTTCTGCAAAGTGCCTACCTGTAGATTTTGACCTCTAGCTCAGCCGGCACCTAGGGAAACCTACCAAACCTGTGAATTTTTTAAAACTAGAGACCTAGGGGAATCCAAGATGGGGTGGCTTGTGGAGCTCTGACCAGGTTCTGTTACCCAGAATCCTTTGCAAACCTCAACCTTTGGCTAAAAAAACAAATTTTCCTCAAATTTTGGTGACAGAAAGTCCTGGAATCAGAGAGGAGCCACGAATTTCCTTCCACCCAGGCTTCCCCCAAGTCTCTCGATAAAAATGATAACTCACTTGTGTGGGTAGGCCTAGCGCCCGTGATAGGAAACGCCCCAAAACACAACATGGACACATCCCATTTTTTCACAGAAAACAGAGGTGTTTTTTGCAAAGTGCCTACCTGTAGATTTTGGCCTCTAGCTCAGCCGGCACCTAAGGAAACCTACCAAACCTGTGCATTTTTTTAAACTAGAGACCTTGGTGAATCCAAGATGGGGTGACTTGTGGGGCTCTGACCATGTTCTGTTACACAGAATCCTTTGCAAACCTCAAAATCTGGCTAAAAAAACACATGCTCCTCACATTTCGGTGACAGAAACTTCTGGAATCTGAGAGGAGGCATGAATTTCCTTCCACCCAGCGTTCCCCCAAGTCTCCCGATAAAAATGGTACCTCACTTGTGTTGGTAGGCCTAGCGTCCGCAATAGGAAATGGCCCAAAACACAACGTGGACACATCCTAATTTTTCACAGAAAACAGAGGTGTTTTTTGCAAAGTGCCTACCTGTAGATTTTGGCCTCTAGCTCAGCCGGCTCCTAGGGAAACCTACCAAACCTGTGCATTTTTTAAAACTAGAGACCTTGGGGAATCCAAGATGGGGTGACTTGTGGGGCTCTGACCATGTTCTGTTACCCAGAATCCTTTGCAAACCTCAAAATTTGGCTAAAAAAACACATGCTCCTCACATTTCGGTGACAGAAAGTTCTGGAATCTGAGAGGAGGCACGAATTTCCTTCCACCCAGCGTTCCCCCAAGTCTCCCGATGAAAATTATACCTCACTTGTGTGGGTAGGCCTAGCGGCAGCGACAGAGTATACCAGAAAACACTACGTGGACACATCCCATTTTTGGACAGAAAACTGAGCTGTTTTCTGAAAAGTGCCTACCTGTAGATTTTGGCCTCTAGCTCAGCCGGCACCTAGGGAAACCTACCAAACCTGTGCATTTTTGAAAACTAGAGACCTAGGGGAATCCAAGATGGGGTGACTTGTGGGGCTCTGACCAGATTCTGTTACCCAGAATCCTTTGCAAACCTCAAACTTTGGCTAAAAAAACACATTTTCCTCACATTATGGTGACAGAAAGTTCTGGAATCTGAGAGGAGCCGCAAATTTCCTTCCACCCAGCGTTCCCCCAAGTCTTCCGATAAAAATGGTACCTCACTTGTGTGGGTTGGACTAGCGCCCGCAAAAGGAAATGGCCCAAAACACAACGTGGATACATCACATTTTTTCATAGAAAACAGTGCCTACCTGTGGATTTTGGCCTCTAGCTCAGCCTGCAGTTAGGGAAACCTACCAAACCTGTGCATTTTTGAAAACTAGAGACCTTGGGTAATCCAAGATGGGGTGACTAGTGGGGCTCTGGCCATGTTCTGTCACCCAGAATCCTTTGCAAACCTCAAAATTTGGCTAAAAAAACACATGTTCCTCACATTTCGGTGACAGAAAGTTCTGGAATCTGAGAGGAGGCACGAATTTCCTTCCACCCAGCGTTTCCCCATGTCTCCCGATAAAAATGATACCTCACTTGTGTGGGTAGGCCTAGCGGCCGCGACAGGATATGCCGCAAAACACAACGTGGACACATCCTATTTTTGGACAGAAAACTGAGCTGCTTTCTGCAAAGGGCCTACCTGTAGATTTTGGCCTCTAGCTCAGCCGGCACCTAGGGAAACCTACCAAACCTGTGCATTTTTGAAAACTAGAGACCTAGGGGAATCCAAGATGGGGTGACTTGTGGGGCTCTGACCAGGTTCTGTTACCCAGAATCCTTTGCAAACCTCAAACTTTGGCTAAAAAAACAAATTTTCCTCAAATTTTGGTGACAGAAAGTCCTGGAATCAGAGAGGAGCTACGAATTTCCTTCCACCCAGCGTTCCCCCAAGTCTCCCAATAAAAATTATACCTCACTTGTGTGGGTAGGCCTAGCGGCCGTGACAGAATATACCCCAAAACAAAACGTGGACACATCCCATTTTTTAACAGAAAACTGAGCTGCTTTCTCCAAAGTGCCTACCTGTAGATTTTGACCTCTAGCTCATCCGGCACCTAGGGAAACCTACCAAACCTGTGCATTTTTTAAAACTAGAGACCAAGGTGAAGCCAAGATGGGGTGACTTGTGGGGCTCTGACCAGGTTCTGTTACCCAGAATCCTTTGCAAACCTCAAACTTTGGCTAAAAAAACAAATTTTCCTCAAATTTTGGTGACAGAAAGTCCTGGAACCAGAGAGGAGCCACGAATTTCCTTCCACCCAGCGTTACCCCAACTCTCTCGATAAAAATGATACCTCACTTGTGTGGGTAGGCCTAGCGCCCGTGACAGGAAACGCCCCAAAACACAACATGGACACATCCCATTTTTTCAGAGAAAACAGAGGTGTTTTTTGCAAAGTGCCTACCTGTAGATTTTGGCCTCTAGCTCAGCCGGCACCTAGGGAAACCTACCAAATCTGTGCATTTTTTTAAACTAGAGACCTTGGGGAATCCAAGATAGGGTGATTTGTGGGGCTCTGACCATGTTCTGTTACCCAGAATCCTTTGCAAACCTCAAAATTTGGCTAAAAAAACACATGCTGCTCATATTTCGGTGACAGAAAGTTCTGGAATCTGAGAGGAGGCACGAATTTCCTTCCACCCAGCGTTCCCCCATGTCTCCCGATAAAAATTATACCTCACTTGTGTGGGTAGGCCTAGCGGCCGCGACAAATAATGGCCCAAAACACAACGTGGACACATCACATTTTTTCATAGAAAACAGTGCCTACCTGTGGATTTTGGCCTCTAGCTCAGCCGGCACCTAGGGAAACCTACGAAACCTGTGCATTTTTGAAAACTAGAGACCTTGGGGAATCCAAAATGGGGTGACTAGTGGGGCTCTGACCATGTTCTGTTACCCAGAATCCTTTGCAAACCTCAAAAGTTGGCTAAAAAAACACATGTTCCTCACATTTCGGTGACAGAAAGTTCTGGAATCTGAGAGGTGGCACGAATTTCCTTCCACCCAGCGTTCCCCCATGTCTCCCAATAAAAATGATACCTCACTTGTGTGGGAAGGCCTAGCCGCCGCAACAGAATATGCCCCAAAACAAAACGTGGACACATCCCATTTTTGGACAGAAAACTGAGCTTTTTTCTGCAAAGTGCCTACCTGTAGATTTTGACCTCTAGCTCATCCGGCACCTAGGGAAACCTACCAAACCTATGCATTTTTTAAAACTAGAGACCAAGGTGAAGCCAAGATGGGGTGACTTGTGGGGCTCTGACGAGGTTCTGCTACCCAGAATCCTTTGCAAACCTCAAACTTTGGCTAAATAAACACATTTTCCTCAAAATTTGGTGACAGAAAGTCCTGGAATCAGAGAGGAGCCACGAATTTCCTTCCACCCAGCGTTCCCCCAAGTCTCTCGATAAAAATGATACCTCACTTGTGTGGGTAGGCCTAGCGCCCAGGACAGGAAACGCCCCAAAACACAACATGGACACATCCTAATTTTTCACAGAAAACAGAGGTGTTTTTTGCAAAGTGCCTACCTGTAGATTTTGGCCTCTAGCTCAGCCGGCACCTAGGGAAACCTACCAAACCTGTGCATTTTTTAAAACTAGAGACCTTGGGGAATCCAAGATGGGGTGACTTGTTGGCCTCTGACCATGTTCTGTTACCCAGAATCCTTTGCAAACCTCAAAATTTGGCTAAAAAAACACATGCTCCTCACATTTCGGTGACAGAAAGTTCTGGAATCTGAGAGGAGGCACGAATTTCCTTCCACCCAGCGTTCACCCATGTCTCCCGATAAAAATGATACCTCACTTGTGTGGGTAGGCCTAGCGGCCGCGACAATATATGCCCCAAAACAAAATGTGGACACATCCCATTTTTGGACAGAAAACTGAGCTGTTTTCTGCAAAGTGCCTACCTGTAGATTTTGACCTCTAGCTCAGCCGGCACCTAGGGAAACCTACCAAACCTGTGCATTTTTTAAAACTAGAGACCTAGGGGAATCCAAGATGGGGTGACTTGTGGGGCTCTGACCAGGTTCTGTTACCCAGAATCCTTTGCAAACTTCAAAATTTGGCTACAAAACACATTTTCCTCACATTATGGTGACAGAAAGTTCTGGAATCTGAGAGGAGCCACAAATTTCCTTCCACCCAGCGTTCCCCCAAGTCTCCCGATAAAAATTGTACCTCACTTGTGTGGGTAGGCCTAGCGCCCGCAAAAGGAAATGGCCCAAAACACAACGTGGATACATCACATTTTTTCATAGAAAACAGTGCCTACCTGTGGATTTTGGCCTCTAGCTCAGCCGGCACCTAGGGAAACCTACCAAACCTGTGCATTTTTGAAAACTAGAGACCTTGGGTAATCCAAGATGGGGTGACTAGTGGGGCTCTGGCCATGTTCTGTCACCCAGAATCCTTTGCAAACCTCAAAATTTGGCTAAAAAAACACATGTTCCTCACATTTCGGTGACAGAAAGTTCTGGAATCTGAGAGGAGGCACGAATTTCCTTCCACCCAGCGTTTCCCCATGTCTCCCGATAAAAATGATACCTCACTTGTGTGGGTAGGCCTAGCGGCCGCGACAGGATATGCCGCAAAACACAACGTGGACACATCCTATTTTTGGACAGAAAACAGAGGTGTTTTTTGCAAAGTGCCTACCTGTAGATTTTGGCCTCTAGCTCAGCCGGCACCTAGGGAAACCTACCAAACCTGTGCATTTCTGAAAACTAGAGACCTAGGGGAATCCAAGATGGGGTGACTTGTGGGGCTCTGACCAGGTTCTGTTACCCAGAATCCTTTGCAAACCTCAAACTTTGGCTAAAAAAACAAATTTTCCTCAAATTTTGGTGACAGAAAGTCCTGGAATCAGAGAGGAGCCACGAATTTCCTTCCACCCAGCGTTCCCCCATGTCTCCCAATAAAAATTATACCTCACTTGTGTGGGTAGGCCTAGCGGCCGTGACAGAATATTCCCCAAAACAAAACGTGGACACATCCCATTTTTGAACAGAAAACTGAGCTGTTTTCTGCAAAGTGCCTACCTGTACATTTTGACCTCTAGCTCATCCGGCACCTAGGGAAACCTACCAAACCTGTGCATTTTTTAAAACTAGAGACCAAGGTGAAGCCAAGATGGGGTGACTTGTGGGGCTCTGACCAGATTCTGTTACCCAGAATCCTTTGCAAACCTCAAACTTTGGCTAAAAAAACAAATTTTCCTCAAATTTTGGTGACAGAAAGTCCTGGAACCAGAGAGGAGCCACGAATTTCCTTCCACCCAGCGTTACCCCAAGTCTCTCGATAAAAAGATACCTCACTTGTGTGGGTAGGCCTAGCGCCCGTGACAGGAAACGCCCCAAAACACAACATGGACACATCCCATTTTTTCAGAGAAAACAGAGGTGTTTTTTGCAAAGTGCCTACCTGTAGATTTTGGCCTCTAGCTCAGCCGGCACCTAGGGAAACCTACCAAATCTGTGCATTTTTTTAAACTAGAGACCTTGGGGAATCCAAGATAGGGTGATTTGTGGGGCTCTGACCATGTTCTGTTACCCAGAATCCTTTGCAAACCTCAAAATTTGGCTAAAAAAACACATGCTGCTCATATTTCGGTGACAGAAAGTTCTGGAATCTGAGAGGAGGCACGAATTTCCTTCCACCCAGCGTTCCCCCATGTCTCCCGATAAAAATTATACCTCACTTGTGTGGGTAGGCCTAGCGGCCGCGACAAATAATGGCCCAAAACACAACGTGGACACATCACATTTTTTCATAGAAAACAGTGCCTACCTGTGGATTTTGGCCTCTAGCTCAGCCGGCACCTAGGGAAACCTACGAAACCTGTGCATTTTTGAAAACTAGAGACCTTGGGGAATCCAAAATGGGGTGACTAGTGGGGCTCTGACCATGTTCTGTTACCCAGAATCCTTTGCAAACCTCAAAAGTTGGCTAAAAAAACACATGTTCCTCACATTTCGGTGACAGAAAGTTCTGGAATCTGAGAGGTGGCACGAATTTCCTTCCACCCAGCGTTCCCCCATGTCTCCCAATAAAAATGATACCTCACTTGTGTGGGAAGGCCTAGCCGCCGCAACAGAATATGCCCCAAAACAAAACGTGGACACATCCCATTTTTGGACAGAAAACTGAGCTTTTTTCTGCAAAGTGCCTACCTGTAGATTTTGACCTCTAGCTCATCCGGCACCTAGGGAAACCTACCAAACCTATGCATTTTTTAAAACTAGAGACCAAGGTGAAGCCAAGATGGGGTGACTTGTGGGGCTCTGACGAGGTTCTGCTACCCAGAATCCTTTGCAAACCTCAAACTTTGGCTAAATAAACACATTTTCCTCAAAATTTGGTGACAGAAAGTCCTGGAATCAGAGAGGAGCCACGAATTTCCTTCCACCCAGCGTTCCCCCAAGTCTCTCGATAAAAATGATACCTCACTTGTGTGGGTAGGCCTAGCGCCCAGGACAGGAAACGCCCCAAAACACAACATGGACACATCCTAATTTTTCACAGAAAACAGAGGTGTTTTTTGCAAAGTGCCTACCTGTAGATTTTGGCCTCTAGCTCAGCCGGCACCTAGGGAAACCTACCAAACCTGTGCATTTTTTAAAACTAGAGACCTTGGGGAATCCAAGATGGGGTGACTTGTTGGCCTCTGACCATGTTCTGTTACCCAGAATCCTTTGCAAACCTCAAAATTTGGCTAAAAAAACACATGCTCCTCACATTTCGGTGACAGAAAGTTCTGGAATCTGAGAGGAGGCACGAATTTCCTTCCACCCAGCGTTCACCCATGTCTCCCGATAAAAATGATACCTCACTTGTGTGGGTAGGCCTAGCGGCCGCGACAATATATGCCCCAAAACAAAATGTGGACACATCCCATTTTTGGACAGAAAACTGAGCTGTTTTCTGCAAAGTGCCTACCTGTAGATTTTGACCTCTAGCTCAGCCGGCACCTAGGGAAACCTACCAAACCTGTGCATTTTTTAAAACTAGAGACCTAGGGGAATCCAAGATGGGGTGACTTGTGGGGCTCTGACCAGGTTCTGTTACCCAGAATCCTTTGCAAACTTCAAAATTTGGCTACAAAACACATTTTCCTCACATTATGGTGACAGAAAGTTCTGGAATCTGAGAGGAGCCACAAATTTCCTTCCACCCAGCGTTCCCCCAAGTCTCCCGATAAAAATTGTACCTCACTTGTGTGGGTAGGCCTAGCGCCCGCAAAAGGAAATGGCCCAAAACACAACGTGGATACATCACATTTTTTCATAGAAAACAGTGCCTACCTGTGGATTTTGGCCTCTAGCTCAGCCGGCACCTAGGGAAACCTACCAAACCTGTGCATTTTTGAAAACTAGAGACCTTGGGTAATCCAAGATGGGGTGACTAGTGGGGCTCTGGCCATGTTCTGTCACCCAGAATCCTTTGCAAACCTCAAAATTTGGCTAAAAAAACACATGTTCCTCACATTTCGGTGACAGAAAGTTCTGGAATCTGAGAGGAGGCACGAATTTCCTTCCACCCAGCGTTTCCCCATGTCTCCCGATAAAAATGATACCTCACTTGTGTGGGTAGGCCTAGCGGCCGCGACAGGATATGCCGCAAAACACAACGTGGACACATCCTATTTTTGGACAGAAAACAGAGGTGTTTTTTGCAAAGTGCCTACCTGTAGATTTTGGCCTCTAGCTCAGCCGGCACCTAGGGAAACCTACCAAACCTGTGCATTTTTGAAAACTAGAGACCTTGGGTAATCCAAGATGGGGTGACTAGTGGGGCTCTGGCCATTTTCTGTCACCCAGAATCCTTTGCAAACCTCAAAATTTGGCTAAAAAAACACATGTTCCTCACATTTCGGTGACAGAAAGTTCTGGAATCTGAGAGGAGCCACGAATTTCCTTCCACCCAGCGTTACCCCAACTCTCTCGATAAAAATGATACCTCACTTGTGTGGGTAGGCCTAGCGCCCGTGACAGGAAACGCCCCAAAACACAACATGGACACATCCCATTTTTTCAGAGAAAACAGAGGTGTTTTTTGCAAAGTGCCTACCTGTAGATTTTGGCCTCTAGCTCAGCCGGCACCTAGGGAAACCTACCAAATCTGTGCATTTTTTAAAACTAGAGACCTTGGGGAATCCAAGATAGGGAGACTTGTGGGGCTCTGACCATGTTCTGTTACCCAGAATCCTTTGCAAACCTCAACATTTGGCTAAAAAAACACATGCTGCTCATATTTCGGTGACAGAAAGTTCTGGAATCTGAGAGGAGGCACGAATTTCCTTCCACCCAGCGTTCCCCCATGTCTCCCGATAAAAATTATACCTCACTTGTGTGGGTAGGCCTAGCGGCCGCGACAGGTAGTAGCCCAAAACACAACGTGGACACATCACATTTTTTCATAGAAAACAGTGCCTACCTGTGGATTTTGGCCTCTAGCTCAGCCGGCACCTAGGGAAACCTACCAAACCTGTGCATTTTTTAAAACTAGAGACCTAGGGGAATCCAAGATGGGGTGACTTGTGGGGCTCTGACCAGGTTCTGTTACCCAGAATCCTTTGCAAACTTCAAAATTTGGCTACAAAACACATTTTCCTCACATTATGGTGACAGAAAGTTCTGGAATCTGAGAGGAGCCACAAATTTCCTTCCACCCAGCGTTCCCCCAAGTCTCCCGATAAAAATGGTACCTCACTTGTGTGGGTAGGCCTAGCGCCCGCAAAAGGAAATGGCCCAAAACACAACTTGGATACATCACATTTTTTCATAGAAAACAGTGCCTACCTGTGGATTTTGGCCTCTAGCTCAGCCGGCACCTAGGGAAACCTACCAAACCTGTGCATTTTTGAAAACTAGAGACCTTGGGTAATCCAAGATGGGGTGACTAGTGGGGCTCTGGCCATGTTCTCTCACCCAGAATCCTTTGCAAACCTCAAAATTTGGCTAAAAAAACACATGTTCCTCACATTTCGGTGACAGAAAGTTCTGGAATCTGAGAGGAGGCACGAATTTCCTTCCACCCAGCGTTCCCCCATGTCTCCCTATAAAAATGATACCTCACTTGTGTGGGTAGGCCTAGCGGCCGCGACAGGATATGCCGTAAAACACAACGTGGACACATCCTATTTTTGGACAGAAAACTGAGCTGTTTTCTGCAAAGTGCCTACTTGTAGATTTTGGCCTCTAGCTCAGCCGTCACCTAGGGAAACCTACCAAACCTGTGCATTTCTGAAAACTAGAGACCTAGGGGAATCCAAGATGGGATGACTTGTGGGGCTCTGACCAGGTTCTGTTACCCAGAATCCTTTGCAAACCTCAAATTTTGCTAAAAAAACAAATTTTCCTCAAATTTTGGTGACAGAAAGTCCTGGAATCAGAGAGGAGCCACGAATTTCCTTCCACCCAGCGTTCCCCCATGTCTCCCAATAAAAATTATACCTCACTTGTGTGGGTAGGCCTAGCGGCCGTGACAGAATATGCCCCAAAACAAAACGTGGACACATCCCATTTTTGAACAGAAAACTGAGCTGTTTTCTGCAAAGTGCCTACCTGTACATTTTGACCTCTAGCTCATCCGGCACCTAGGGAAACCTACCGAACCTGTGCATTTTTTAAAACTAGAGACCAAGGTGAAGCCAAGATGGGTGACTTGTGGGGCTCTGACCAGGTTCTGTTACCCAGAATCCTTTGCAAACCTCAAACTTTGGCTAAAAAAACAAATTTTCTTCAAATTTTGGTGACAGAAAGTCCTGGAACCAGAGAGGAGCCACGAATTTCCTTCCACCCAGCGTTACCCCAAGTCTCTCGATAAAAATGATACCTCACTTGTGTGGGTAGGCCTAGCGCCCATGACAGGAAACGCCCCAAAACACAACATGGACACATCCCATTTTTTCAGAGAAAACAGAGGTGTTTTTTGCAAAGTGCCTACCTGTAGATTTTGGCCTCTAGCTCAGCCGGCACCTAGGGAAACCTACCAAATCTGTGCATTTTTTTAAACTAGAGACCTTGGGGAATCCAAGATAGGGTGATTTGTGGGGCTCTGACCATGTTCTGTTACCCAGAATCCTTTGCAAACCTCAAAATTTGGCTAAAAAAACACATGCTGCTCATATTTCGGTGACAGAAAGTTCTGGAATCTGAGAGGAGGCACGAATTTTCTTCCACCCAGCGTTCCCCCATGTCTCCCGATAAAAATTATACCTCACTTGTGTGGGTAGGCCTAGCGGCCGCGACAGATAATGGCCCAAAACACAACGTGGACACATCACATTTTTTCATAGAAAACAGTGCCTACCTGTGGATTTTGGCCTCTAGCTCAGCCGGCACCTAGGGAAACCTACGAAACCTGTGCATTTTTGAAAACTAGAGACCTTGGGGAATCCAAAATGGGGTGACTAGTGGGGCTCTGACCATGTTCTGTTACCCAGAATCCTTTGCAAACCTCAAAATTTGGCTAAAAAAACACATGTTCCTCACATTTCGGTGACAGAAAGTTCTGGAATCTGAGAGGTGGCACGAATTTCCTTCCACCCAGCGTTTCCCCATGTCTCCCAATAAAAATGATACCTCACTTGTGTGGGAAGGCCTAGCCGCCGCAACAGAATATGCCCCAAAACAAAACGTGGACACATCCCATTTTTGGACAGAAAACTGAGCTTTTTTCTGCAAAGTGCCTACCTGTAGATTTTGACCTCTAGCTCATCCGGCACCTAGGGAAACCTACCAAACCTCTGCATTTTTTAAAACTAGAGACCAAGGTGAAGCCAAGATGGGGTGACTTGTGGGGCTCTGACGAGGTTCTGCTACCCAGAATCCTTTGCAAACCTCAAACTTTGGCTAAAAAAACACATTTTCCTCAAAATTTGGTGACAGAAAGTCCTGGAATCAGAGAGGAGCCACGAATTTCCTTCCACCCAGCGTTCCCCCAAGTCTCTCGATAAAAATGATACCTCACTTGTGTGGGTAGGCCTAGCGCCCAGGACAGGAAACGCCCCAAAACACAACATGGACACATCCTAATTTTTCACAGAAAACAGGGGTGTTTTTTGCAAAGTGCCTACCTGTAGATTTTGGCCTCTAGCTCAGCCGGCACCTAGGGAAACCTACCAAACCTGTGCATTTTTTAAAACTAGAGACCTTGGGGAATCCAAGATGGGGTGACTTGTTGGGCTCTGACCATGTTCTGTTACCCAGAATCCTTTGCAAACCTCAAAATTTGGCTAAAAAAACACATGCTCCTCACATTTCGGTGACAGAAAGTTCTGGAATCTGAGAGGAGGCACGAATTTCCTTCCACCCAGCGTTCACCCATGTCTCCCGATAAAAATGATACCTCACTTGTGTGGGTAGGCCTAGCGGCCGCGACAATATATGCCCCAAAACAAAACGTGGACACATCCCATTTTTGGACAGAAAACTGAGCTGTTTTCTGCAAAGTGCCTACCTGTAGATTTTGACCTCTATCTCAGCCGGCACCTAGGGAAACCTACCAAACCTGTGCATTTTTGAAAACTAGAGACCTAGGGGAATCCAAGATGGGGTGACTTGTGGGGCTCTGACCAGGTTCTGTTACCCAGAATCCTTTGCAAACTTCAAAATTTGGCTACAAAACACATTTTCCTCACATTATGGTGACAGAAAGTTCTGGAATCTGAGAGGAGCCACAAATTTCCTTCCACCCAGCGTTCCCCCAAGTCTCCCGATAAAAATGGTACCTCACTTGTGTGGGTAGGCCTAGCGCCCGCAAAAGGAAATGGCCCAAAACACAACGTGGATACATCACATTTTTTCATAGAAAACAGTGCCTACCTGTGGATTTTGGCCTCTAGCTCAGCCGGCACCTAGGGAAACCTACCAAACCTGTGCATTTTTGAAAACTAGAGACCTTGGGTAATCCAAGATGGGGTGACTAGTGGGGCTCTGGCCATGTTCTGTCACCCAGAATCTTTTGCAAACCTCAAAATTTGGCTAAAAAAACACATGTTCCTCACATTTCGGTGACAGAAAGTTCTGGAATCTGAGAGGAGGCACGAATTTCCTTCCACCCAGCGTTCCCAAATGTCTCCCAATAAAAATGATACCTCACTTGTGTGGGAAGGCCTAGCCGCCAGCGACAGAATATGCCCCAACACAAAACGTGGACACATCCCATTTTTGAACAGAAAACTGAGCTGCTTTCTGCAAAGTGCCTACCTGTAGATTTTTACCTCTAGCTCATCCGGCACCTAGGGAAACCTACCAAACCTGTGCATTTTTGAAAACTAGAGACCTTGGGTAATCCAAGATGGGGTGACTAGTGGGGCTCTGGCCATGTTCTGTCACCCAGAATCCTTTGCAAACCTCAAAATTTGGCTAAAAAAACACATGTTCCTCACATTTCGGTGACAGAAAGTTCTGGAATCTGAGAGGAGGCACGAATTTCCTTCCACCCAGCGTTCCCCCAAGTCTCCCAATAAAAATTATACCTCACTTGTGTGGGTAGGCCTAGCGGCCGTGACAGAATATACCCCAAAACAAAACGTGGACACATCCCATTTTTGAACAGAAAACTGAGCTGCTTTCTGCAAAGTGCCTACCTGTAGATTTTGACCTCTAGCTCATCCGGCACCTAGGGAAACCTACCAAACCTGTGCATTTTTTAAAACTAGAGACCAAGGTGAAGCCAAGATGGGGTGACTTGTGGGGCTCTGACCAGGTTCTGTTACCCAGAATCCTTTGCAAACCTCAAACTTTGGCTAAAAAAACAAATTTTCCTCAAATTTTGGTGACAGAAAGTCCTGGAACCAGAGAGGAGCCACGAATTTCCTTCCACCCAGCGTTACCCCAAGTCTCTCGATAAAAATGATACCTCACTTGTGTGGGTAGGCCTAGCGCCCGTGACAGGAAACGCCCCAAAACACAACATGGACACATCCCATTTTTTCAGAGAAAACAGAGGTGTTTTTTGCAAAGTGCCTACCTGTAGATTTTGGCCTCTAGCTCAGCCGGCACCTAGGGAAACCTACCAAATCTGTGCATTTTTTAAAACTAGAGACCTTGGGGAATCCAAGATAGGGTGACTTGTGGGGCTCTGACCATGTTCTGTTACCCAGAATCCTTTGCAAACCTCAACATTTTGCTAAAAAAACACATGCTGCTCATATTTCGGTGACAGAAAGTTCTGGAATCTGAGAGGAGGCACGAATTTCCTTCCACCCAGCGTTCCCCCATGTCTCCTGATAAAAATTATACCTCACTTGTGTGGGTAGGCCTAGCGGCCGCGACAGGTAGTAGCCCAAAACACAACGTGGACACATCACATTTTTTCATAGAAAACAGTGCCTACCTTTGGATTTTGGCCTCTAGCTCAGCCGGCACCTAGGGAAACCTACCAAACCTGTGCATTTTTTAAAACTAGAGACCTAGGGGAATCCAAGATGGGGTGACTTGTGGGGCTCTGACCAGGTTCTGTTACCCAGAATCCTTTGCAAACTTCAAAATTTGGCTACAAAACACATTTTCCTCACATTATGGTGACAGAAAGTTCTGGAATCTGAGAGGAGCCACAAATTTCCTTCCACCCAGCGTTCCCCCAAGTCTCCCGATAAAAATGGTACCTCACTTGTGTGGGTAGGCCTAGCGCCCGCAAAAGGAAATGGCCCAAAACACAACTTGGATACATCACATTTTTTCATAGAAAACAGTGCCTACCTGTGGATTTTGGCCTCTAGCTCAGCCGGCACCTAGGGAAACCTACCAAACCTGTGCATTTTTGAAAACTAGAGACCTTGGGTAATCCAAGATGGGGTGACTAGTGGGGCTCTGGCCATGTTCTCTCACCCAGAATCCTTTGCAAACCTCAAAATTTGGCTAAAAAAACACATGTTCCTCACATTTCGGTGACAGAAAGTTCTGGAATCTGAGAGGAGGCACGAATTTCCTTCCACCCAGCGTTCCCCCATGTCTCCCGATAAAAATGATACCTCACTTGTGTGGGTAGGCCTAGCGGCCGTGACAGGATATGCCTTAAAACACAACGTGGACACATCCTATTTTTGGACAGAAAACTGAGCTGTTTTCTGCAAAGTGCCTACCTGTAGATTTTGGCCTCTAGCTCAGCCGGCACCTAGGGAAACCTACCAAACCTGTGCATTTCTGAAAACTAGAGACCTAGGGGAATCCAAGATGGGGTGACTTGTGGGGCTCTGACCAGGTTCTGTTACCCAGAATCCTTTGCAAACCTCAAACTTTGGCTAAAAAAACAAATTTTCCTCAAATTTTGGTGACAGAAAGTCCTGGAATCAGAGAGGAGCCACGAATTTCCTTCCACCCAGCATTCCCCCATGTCTCCCAATAAAAATTATACCTCACTTGTGTGGGTAGGCCTAGCGGCCGTGACAGAATATTCCCCAAAACAAAACGTGGACACATCCCATTTTTGAACAGAAAACTGAGCTGTTTTCTGCAAAGTGCCTACCTGTACATTTTGACCTCTAGCTCATCCGGCACCTAGGGAAACCTACCAAACCTGTGCATTTTTTTAAACTAGAGACCAAGGTGAAGCCAAGATGGGGTGACTTGTGGGGCTCTGACCAGATTCTGTTACCCAGAATCCTTTGCAAACCTCAAACTTTGGCTAAAAAAACAAATTTTCCTCAAATTTTGGTGACAGAAAGTCCTGGAACCAGAGAGGAGCCACGAATTTCCTTCCACCCAGCGTTACCCCAAGTCTCTCGATAAAAATGATACCTCACTTGTGTGGGTAGGCCTAGCGCCCGTGACAGGAAACGCCCCAAAACACAACATGGACACATCCCATTTTTTCAGAGAAAACAGAGGTGTTTTTTGCAAAGTGCCTACCTGTAGATTTTGGCCTCTAGCTCAGCCGGCACCTAGGGAAACCTACCAAATCTGTGCATTTTTTTAAACTAGAGACCTTGGGGAATCCAAGATAGGGTGATTTGTGGGGCTCTGACCATGTTCTGTTACCCAGAATCCTTTGCAAACCTCAAAATTTGGCTAAAAAAACACATGCTGCTCATATTTCGGTGACAGAAAGTTCTGGAATCTGAGAGGAGGCACGAATTTCCTTCCACCCAGCGTTCCCCCATGTCTCCCGATAAAAATTATACCTCACTTGTGTGGGTAGGCCTAGCGGCCGCGACAGATAATGGCCCAAAACACAACGTGGACACATCACATTTTTTCATACAAAACAGTGCCTACCTGTGGATTTTGGCCTCTAGCTCAGCCGGCACCTAGGGAAACCTACGAAACCTGTGCATTTTTGAAAACTAGAGACCTTGGGGAATCCAAAATGGGGTGACTAGTGGGGCTCTGACCATGTTCTGTTACCCAGAATCCTTTGCAAACCTCAAAATTTGGCTAAAAAAACACATGTTCCTCACATTTCGGTGACAGAAAGTTCTGGAATCTGAGAGGTGGCACGAATTTCCTTCCACCCAGCGTTCCCCCATGTCTCCCAATAAAAATGATACCTCACTTGTGTGGGAAGGCCTAGCCGCCGCAACAGAATATGCCCCAAAACAAAACGTGGACACATCCCATTTTTGGACAGAAAACTGAGCTTTTTTCTGCAAAGTGCCTACCTGTAGATTTTGACCTCTAGCTCATCCGGCACCTAGGGAAACCTACCAAACCTATGCATTTTTTAAAACTAGAGACCAAGGTGAAGCCAAGATGGGGTGACTTGTGGGGCTCTGACGAGGTTCTGCTACCCAGAATCCTTTGCAAATCTCAAACTTTGGCTAAAAAAACACATTTTCCTCAAAATTTGGTGACAGAAAGTCCTGGAATCAGAGAGGAGCCACGAATTTCCTTCCACCCAGCGTTCCCCCAAGTCTCTCGATAAAAATGATACCTCACTTGTGTGGGTAGGCCTAGCGCCCAGGACAGGAAACGCCCCAAAACACAACATGGACACATCCTAATTTTTCACAGAAAACAGAGGTGTTTTTTGCAAAGTGCCTACCTGTAGATTTTGGCCTCTAGCTCAGCCGGCACCTAGGGAAACCTACCAAACCTGTGCATTTTTTAAAACTAGAGACCTTGGGGAATCCAAGATGGGGTGACTTGTTGGGCTCTGACCATGTTCTGTTACCCAGAATCCTTTGCAAACCTCAAAATTTGGCTAAAAAAACACATGCTCCTCACATTTCGGTGACAGAAAGTTCTGGAATCAGAGAGGAGGCACGAATTTCCTTCCACCCAGCGTTCACCCATGTCTCCCGATAAAAATGATACCTCACTTGTGTGGGTAGGCCTAGCGGCCGCGACAATATATGCCCCAAAACAAAACGTGGACACATCCCATTTTTGGACAGAAAACTGAGCTGTTTTCTGCAAAATGCCTACCTGTAGATTTTGACCTCTAGCTCAGCCGGCACCTAGGGAAACCTACCAAACCTGTGCATTTTTGAAAACTAGAGACCTAGGGGAATCCAAGATGGGGTGACTTGTGGGGCTCTGACCAGGTTCTGTTACCCAGAATCCTTTGCAAACCTCAAAATTTGGCTAAAAAAACACATGCTCCTCACATTTCGGTGACAGAAAGTTCTGGAATCTGAGAGGAGGCACGAATTTTCTTCCACCCAGCGTTCACCCATGTCTCCCGATAAAAATGATACTTCACTTGTGTGGGTAGGCCTAGCGGCCGCGACAATATATGCCCCAAAACAAAACGTGGACACATCCCATTTTTGGACAGAAAACTGAGCTGTTTTCTGCAAAGTGCCTACCTGTAGATTTTGACCTCTAGCTCAGCCGGCACCTAGGGAAACCTACCAAACCTGTGCATTTTTGAAAACTAGAGACCTAGGGGAATCCAAGATGGGGTGACTTGTGGGGCTCTGACCAGGTTCTGTTACCCAGAATCCTTTGCAAACTTCAAAATTTGGCTACAAAACACATTTTCCTCACATTATGGTGACAGAAAGTTCTGGAATCTGAGAGGAGCCACAAATTTCCTTCCACCCAGCGTTCCCCCAAGTCTCCCGATAAAAATGGTACCTCACTTGTGTGGGTAGGCCTAGCGCCCGCAAAAGGAAATGGCCGAAAACACAACGTGGATACATCACATTTTTTCATAGAAAACAGTGCCTACCTGTGGATTTTGGCCTCTAGCTCAGCCGGCACCTAGGGAAACCTACCAAACCTGTGCATTTTTGAAAACTAGAGACCTTGGGTAATCCAAGATGGGGTGACTACTGGGGCTCTGGCCATGTTCTGTCACCCAGAATCCTTTGCAAACCTCAAAATTTGGCTAAAAAAACACATGTTCCTCACATTTCGGTGACAGAAAGTTCTGGAATCTGAGAGGAGGCACGAATTTCCTTCCACCCAGCGTTCCCCCATGTCTCCCGATAAAAATGATACCTCACTTGTGTGGGAAGGCCTAGCCGCCGCAACAGAATATGCCCCAAAACAAAACGTGGACACATCCCATTTTTGGACAGAAAACTGAGCTTTTTTCTGCAAAGTGCCTACCTGTAGATTTTGACCTCTAGCTCATCCGGCACCTAGGGAAACCTACCAAACCTATGCATTTTTTAAAACTAGAGACCAAGGTGAAGCCAAGATGGGGTGACTTGTGGGGCTCTGACGAGGTTCTGCTACCCAGAATCCTTTGCAAACCTCAAACTTTGGCTAAAAAAACACATTTTCCTCAAAATTTGGTGACAGAAAGTCCTGGAATCAGAGAGGAGCCACGAATTTCCTTCCACCCAGCGTTCCCCCAAGTCTCTCGATAAAAATGATACCTCACTTGTGTGGGTAGGCCTAGCGCCCAGGACAGGAAACGCCCCAAAACACAACATGGACACATCCTAATTTTTCACAGAAAACAGAGGTGTTTTTTGCAAAGTGCCTACCTGTAGATTTTGGCCTCTAGCTCAGCCGGCACCTAGGGAAACCTACCAAACCTGTGCATTTTTTAAAACTAGAGACCTTGGGGAATCCAAGATGGGGTGACTTGTTGGGCTCTGACCATGTTCTGTTACCCAGAATCCTTTGCAAACCTCAAAATTTGGCTAAAAAAACACATGCTCCTCACATTTCGGTGACAGAAAGTTCTGGAATCTGAGAGGAGGCACGAATTTCCTTCCACCCAGCGTTCACCCATGTCTCCCGATAAAAATGATACCTCACTTGTGTGGGTAGGCCTAGCGGCCGCGACAAAATATGCCCCAAAACAAAACGTGGACACATCCCATTTTTGGACAGAAAACTGAGCTGTTTTCTGCAAAGTGCCTACCTGTAGATTTTGACCTCTAGCTCAGCCGGCACCTAGGGAAACCTACCAAACCTGTGCATTTTTGAAAACTAGAGACCTAGGGGAATCCAAGATGGGGTGACTTGTGGGGCTCTGACCAGGTTCTGTTACCCAGAATCCTTTGCAAACTTCAAAATTTGGCTACAAAACACATTTTCCTCACATTATGGTGACAGAAAGTTCTGGAATCTGAGAGGAGCCACAAATTTCCTTCCACCCAGCGTTCCCCCAAGTCTCCCGATAAAAATGGTACCTCACTTGTGTGGGTAGGCCTAGCGCCCGCAAAAGGAAATGGCCCAAAACACAACGTGGATACATCACATTTTTTCATAGAAAACAGTGCCTACCTGTGGATTTTGGCCTCTAGCTCAGCCGGCACCTAGGGAAACCTACCAAACCTGTGCATTTTTGAAAACTAGAGACCTTGGGTAATCCAAGATGGGGTGACTAGTGGGGCTCTGGCCATGTTCTGTCACCCAGAATCTTTTGCAAACCTCAAAATTTGGCTAAAAAAACACATGTTCCTCACATTTCGGTGACAGAAAGTTCTGGAATCTGAGAGGAGGCACGAATTTCCTTCCACCCAGCGTTCCCCCATGTCTCCCAATAAAAATGATACCTCACTTGTGTGGGAAGGCCTAGCCGCCAGCGACAGAATATGCCCCAAAACAAAACGTGGACACATCCCATTTTTTAACAGAAAACTGAGCTGCTTTCTGCAAAGTGCCTACCTGTAGATTTTGACCTCTAGCTCATCCGGCACCTAGGGAAACCTACCAAACCTGTGCATTTTTTAAAACTAGAGACCTTGGGTAATCCAAGATGGGGTGACTAGTGGGGCTCTGGCCATGTTCTGTCACCCAGAATCCTTTGCAAACCTCAAAATTTGGCTAAAAAAACACATGTTCCTCACATTTCGGTGACAGAAAGTTCTGGAATCTGAGAGGAGGCACGAATTTCCTTCCACCCAGCGTTCCCCCAAGTCTCCCAATAAAAATTATACCTCACTTGTGTGGGTAGGCCTAGCGGCCGTGACAGAATATACCCCAAAACAAAACGTGGACACATCCCATTTTTGAACAGAAAACTGAGCTGCTTTCTGCAAAGTGCCTACCTGTAGATTTTGACCTCTAGCTCATCCGGCACCTAGGGAAACCTACCAAACCTGTGCATTTTTTAAAACTAGAGACCAAGGTGAAGCCAAGATGGGGTGACTTGTGGGGCTCTGACCAGGTTCTGTTACCCAGAATCCTTTGCAAACCTCAAACTTTGGCTAAAAAAACAAATTTTCCTCAAATTTTGGTGACAGAAAGTCCTGGAACCAGAGAGGAGCCACGAATTTCCTTCCACCCAGCGTTACCCCAAGTCTCTCGATAAAAATGATACCTCACTTGTGTGGGTAGGCCTAGCGCCCGTGACAGGAAACGCCCCAAAACACAACATGGACACATCCCATTTTTTCAGAGAAAACAGAGGTGTTTTTTACAAAGTGCCTACCTGTAGATTTTGGCCTCTAGCTCAGCCGGCACCTAGGGAAACCTACCAAATCTGTGCATTTTTTAAAACTAGAGACCTTGGGGAATCCAAGATAGGGTGACTTGTGAGGCTCTGACCATGTTCTGTTACCCAGAATCCTTTGCAAACCTCAACATTTGGCTAAAAAAACACATGCTGCTCATATTTCGGTGACAGAAAGTTCTGGAATCTGAGAGGAGGCACGAATTTCCTTCCACCCAGCGTTCCCCCATGTCTCCTGATAAAAATTATACCTCACTTGTGTGGGTAGGCCTAGCGGCCGCGACAGGTACTAGCCCAAAACACAACGTGGACACATCACATTTTTTCATAGAAAACAGTGCCTACCTGTGGATTTTGGCCTCTAGCTCAGCCGGCACCTAGGGAAACCTACCAAACCTGTGCATTTTTTAAAACTAGAGACCTAGGGGAATCCAAGATGGGGTGACTTGTGGGGCTCTGACCAGGTTCTGTTACCCAGAATCCTTTGCAAACTTCAAAATTTGGCTACAAAACACATTTTCCTCACATTATGGTGACAGAAAGTTCTGGAATCTGAGAGGAGCCACAAATTTCCTTCCACCCAGCGTTCCCCCAAGTCTCCCGATAAAAATGGTACCTCACTTGTGTGGGTATGCCTAGCGCCCGCAAAAGGAAATGGCCCAAAACACAACTTGGATACATCACATTTTTTCATAGAAAACAGTGCCTACCTGTGGATTTTGGCCTCTAGCTCAGCCGGCACCTAGGGAAACCTACCAAACCTGTGCATTTTTGAAAACTAGAGACCTTGGGTAATCCAAGATGGGGTGACTAGTGGGGCTCTGGCCATGTTCTCTCACCCAGAATCCTTTGCAAACCTCAAAATTTGGCTAAAAAAACACATGTTCCTCACATTTCGGTGACAGAAAGTTCTGGAATCTGAGAGGAGGCACGAATTTCCTTCCACCCAGCGTTCCCCCATGTCTCCCGATAAAAATGATACCTCACTTGTGTGGGTAGGCCTAGCGGCCGTGACAGGATATGCCGTAAAACACAACGTGGACACATCCTATTTTTGGACAGAAAACTGAGCTGTTTTCTGCAAAGTGCCTACCTGTAGATTTTGGCCTCTAGCTCAGCCGGCACCTAGGGAAACCTACCAAACCTGTGCATTTCTGAAAACTAGAGACCTAGGGGAATCCAAGATGGGGTGACTTGTGGGGCTCTGACCAGGTTCTGTTACCCAGAATCCTTTGCAAACCTCAAACTTTGGCTAAAAAAACAAATTTTCCTCAAATTTTGGTGACAGAAAGTCCTGGAATCAGAGAGGAGCCACGAATTTCCTTCCACCCAGCGTTCCCCCATGTCTCCCAATAAAAATTATACCTCACTTGTGTGGGTAGGCCTAGCGGCCGTGACAGAATATTCCCCAAAACAAAACGTGGACACATCCCATTTTTGAACAGAAAACTGAGCTGTTTTCTGCAAAGTGCCTACCTGTACATTTTGACCTCTAGCTCATCCGGCACCTAGGGAAACCTACCAAACCTGTGCATTTTTTAAAACTAGAGACCAAGGTGAAGCCAAGATGGGGTGACTTGTGGGGCTCTGACCAGATTCTGTTACCCAGAATCCTTTGCAAACCTCAAACTTTGGCTAAAAAAACAAATTTTCCTCAAATTTTGGTGACAGAAAGTCCTGGAACCAGAGAGGAGCCACGAATTTCCTTCCACCCAGCGTTACCCCAAGTCTCTCGATAAAAATGATACCTCACTTGTGTGGGTAGGCCTAGCGCCCGTGACAGGAAACGCCCCAAAACACAACATGGACACATCCCATTTTTTCAGAGAAAACAGAGGTGTTTTTTGCAAAGTGCCTACCTGTAGATTTTGGCCTCTAGCTCAGCCGGCACCTAGGGAAACCTACCAAATCTGTGCATTTTTTAAACTAGAGACCTTGGGGAATCCAAGATAGGGTGATTTGTGGGGCTCTGACCATGTTCTGTTACCCAGAATCCTTTGCAAACCTCAAAATTTGGCTAAAAAAACACATGCTGCTCATATTTCGGTGACAGAAAGTTCTGGAATCTGAGAGGAGGCACGAATTTCCTTCCACCCAGCGTTCCCCCATGTCTCCCGATAAAAATTATACCTCACTTGTGTGGGTAGGCCTAGCGGCCGCGACAGATAATGGCCCAAAACACAACGTGGACACATCACATTTTTTCATAGAAAACAGTGCCTACCTGTGGATTTTGGCCTCTAGCTCAGCCGGCACCTAGGGAAACCTATGAAACCTGTGCATTTTTGAAAACTAGAGACCTTGGGGAATCCAAAATGGGGTGACTAGTGGGGCTCTGACCATGTTCTGTTACCCAGAATCCTTTGCAAACCTCAAAATTTGGCTAAAAAAACACATGTTCCTCACATTTCGGTGACAGAAAGTTCTGAATCTGAGAGGTGGCACGAATTTCCTTCCACCCAGCGTTCCCCCATGTCTCCCAATAAAAATGATACCTCACTTGTGTGGGAAGGCCTAGCCGCCGCAACAGAATATGCCCCAAAACAAAACGTGGACACATCCCATTTTTGGACAGAAAACTGAGCTTTTTTCTGCAAAGTGCCTACCTGTAGATTTTGACCTCTAGCTCATCCGGCACCTAGGGAAACCTACCAAACCTATGCATTTTTTAAAACTAGAGACCAAGGTGAAGCCAAGATGGGGTGACTTGTGGGGCTCTGATGAGGTTCTGCTACCCAGAATCCTTTGCAAACCTCAAACTTTGGCTAAAAAAACACATTTTCCTCAAAATTTGGTGACAGAAAGTCCTGGAATCAGAGAGGAGCCACGAATTTCCTTCCACCCAGCGTTCCCCCAAGTCTCTCGATAAAAATGATACCTCACTTGTGTGGGTAGGCCTAGCGCCCAGGACAGGAAACGCCCCAAAACACAACATGGACACATCCTAATTTTTCACAGAAAACAGAGGTGTTTTTTGCAAAGTGCCTACCTGTAGATTTTGGCCTCTAGCTCAGCCGGCACCTAGGGAAACCTACCAAACCTGTGCATTTTTTAAAACTAGAGACCTTGGGGAATCCAAGATGGGGTGACTTGTTGGGCTCTGACCATGTTCTGTTACCCAGAATCCTTTGCAAACCTCAAAATTTGGCTAAAAAAACACATGCTCCTCACATTTCGGTGACAGAAAGTTCTGGAATCTGAGAGGAGGCACGAATTTCCTTCCACCCAGCGTTCACCCATGTCTCCCGATAAAAATGATACCTCACTTGTGTGGGTAGGCCTAGCGGCCGCGACAATATATGCCCCAAAACAAAACGTGGACACATCCCATTTTTGGACAGAAAACTGAGCTGTTTTCTGCAAAGTGCCTACCTGTAGATTTTGACCTCTAGCTCAGCCGGCACCTAGGGAAACCTACCAAACCTGTGCATTTTTGAAAACTAGAGACCTAGGGGAATCCAAGATGGGGTGACTTGTGGGGCTCTGACAAGGTTCTGTTACCCAGAATCCTTTGCAAACTTCAAAATTTGGCTACAAAACACATTTTCCTCACATTATGGTGACAGAAAGTTCTGGAATCTGAGAGGAGCCACAAATTTCCTTCCACCCAGCGTTCCCCCAAGTCTCCCGATAAAAATGGTACCTCACTTGTGTGGGTAGGCCTAGCGCCCGCAAAAGGAAATGGCCGAAAACACAACGTGGATACATCACATTTTTTCATAGAAAACAGTGCCTACCTGTGGATTTTGGCCTCTAGCTCAGCCGGCACCTAGGGAAACCTACCAAACCTGTGCATTTTTGAAAACTAGAGACCTTGGGTAATCCAAGATGGGGTGACTAGTGGGGCTCTGGCCATGTTCTGTCACCCAGAATCCTTTGCAAACCTCAAAATTTGGCTAAAAAAACACATGTTCCTCACATTTCGGTGACAGAAAGTTCTGGAATCTGAGAGGAGGCACGAATTTCCTTCCACCCAGCGTTCCCCCATGTCTCCCGATAAAAATGATACCTCACTTGTGTGGGTAGGCCTAGCGGCCGCGACAGAATATGCCGCAAAACACAACGTGGACACATCCTATTTTTGGACAGAAAACTGAGCTGTTTTCTGCAAAGTGCGTACCTGTAGATTTTGGCCTCTAGCTCAGCCGGCACCTAGGGAAACCTATCTAACCTGTGCATTTCTGAAAACTAGAGACCTAGGGGAATCCAAGATGGGGTGACTTGTGGGGCTCTGACCAGGTTCTGTTACCCAGAATCCTTTGCAAACCTCAAACTTTGGCTAAAAAAACAAATTTTCCTCAAATTTTGGTGACAGAAAGTCCTGGAATCAGAGAGGAGCCACGAATTTCCTTCCACCCAGCGTTCCCCCATGTCTCCCAATAAAAATTATACCTCACTTGTGTGGGTAGGCCTAGCGGCCGTGACAGAATATGCCCCAAAACAAAACGTGGACACATCCCATTTTTGAACAGAAAACTGAGCTGTTTTCTGCAAAGTGCCTACCTGTACATTTTGACCTCTAGCTCATCCGGCACCTAGGGAAACCTACCAAACCTGTGCATTTTTTAAAACTAGAGACCAAGGTGAAGCCAAGATGGGGTGACTTGTGGGGCTCTGACCAGGTTCTGTTACCCAGAATCCTTTGCAAACCTCAAACTTTGGCTAAAAAAACAAATTTTCCTCAAATTTTGGTGACAGAAAGTCCTGGAACCAGAGAGGAGCCACGAATTTCCTTCCACCCAGCGTTACCCCAAGTCTCTCGATAAAAATAATACCTCACTTGTGTGGGTAGGCCTAGCGCCCGTGACAGGAAACGCCCCAAAACACAACATGGACACATCCCATTTTTTCAGAGAAAACAGAGGTGTTTTTTGCAAAGTGCCTACCTGTAGATTTTGGCCTCTAGCTCAGCCGGCACCTACGGAAACCTACCAAATCTGTGCATTTTTTTAAACTAGAGACCTTGGGGAATCCAAGATAGGGTGATTTGTGGGGCTCTGACCATGTTCTGTTACCCAGAATCCTTTGCAAACCTCAAAATTTGGCTAAAAAAACACATGCTGCTCATATTTCGGTGACAGAAAGTTCTGGAATCTGAGAGGAGGCACGAATTTCCTTCCACCCAGCGTTCCCCCATGTCTCCCGATAAAAATTATACCTCACTTGTGTGGGTAGGCCTAGCGGCCGCGAAGGGTAATGGCCCAAAACACAACGTAGACACATCACATTTTTTCATAGAAAACAGTGCCTACCTGTGGATTTTGGCCTCTAGCTCAGCCGGCACCTAGGGAAACCTACCAAACCTGTGCATTTTTGAAAACTAGAGACCTTGGGGAATCCAAAATGGGGTGACTAGTGGGGCTCTGACCATGTTCTGTTACCCAGAATCCTTTGCAAACCTCAAAATTTGGCTAAAAAAACACGTTCCTCACATTTCGGTGACAGAAAGTTCTGGAATCTGAGAGGTGGCACGAATTTCCTTCCACCAGGCGTTCCCCCATGTCTCCCAATAAAAATGATACCTCACTTGTGTGGGAAGGCCTAGCCGCCGCAACAGAATATGCCACAAAACAAAACGTGGACACATCCCATTTTTGGACAGAAAACTGAGCTGTTTTCTGCAAAGTGCCTACCTGTAGATTTTGACCTCTAGCTCATCCGGCACCTAGGGAAACCTACCAAACCTATGCATTTTTTAAAACTAGAGACCAAGGTGAAGCCAAGATGGGGTGACTTGTGGGGCTCTGACGAGGTTCTGCTACCCAGAATCCTTTGCAAACCTCAAACTTTGGCTAAAAAAACACATTTTCCTCAAAATTTGGTGACAGAAAGTCCTGGAATCAGAGAGGAGCCACGAATTTCCTTCCACCCAGCGTTCCCCCAAGTCTCTCGATAAAAATGATACCTCACTTGTGTGGGTAGGCCTAGCGCCCAGGACAGGAAACGCCCCAAAACACAACATGGACACATCCTAATTTTTCACAGAAAACAGAGGTGTTTTTTGCAAAGTGCCTACCTGTAGATTTTGGCCTCTAGCTCAGCCGGCACCTAGGGAAACCCACCAAACCTGTGCATTTTTTTAAACTAGAGACCTAGGGGAATCCAAGATGGGGTGACTTGTTGGGCTCTGACCATGTTCTGTTACCCAGAATCCTTTGCAAACCTCAAAATTTGGCTAAAAAAACACATGCTCCTCACATTTCGGTGACAGAAAGTTCTGGAATCTGAGAGGAGGCACGAATTTCCTTCCACCCAGCGTTCACCCATGTCTCCTGATAAGAATGATACCTCACTTGTGTGGGTAGGCCTAGCGGCCGCGACAATATATGCCCCAAAACAAAACGTGGACACATCCCATTTTTGGACAGAAAACTGAGCTGTTTTCTGCAAAGTGCCTACCTGTAGATTTTGACCTCTAGCTCAGCCGGCACCTAGGGAAACCTACCAAACCTGTGCATTTTTTAAAACTAGAGACCAGGGGAATCCAAGATGGGGTGACTTGTGGGGCTCTGACCAGGTTCTGTTACCCAGAATCCTTTGCAAACCTCAACCTTTGGCTAAAAAAACAAATTTTCCTCAAATTTTGGTGACAGAAAGTCCTGGAATCAGAGAGGAGCCACGAATTTCCTTCCACCCAGCATTCCCCCAAGTCTCTCGATAAAAATGATAACTCACTTGTGTGGGTAGGCCTAGCGCCCGTGATAGGAAACGCCCCAAAACACAACATGGACACATCCCATTTTTTCACAGAAAACCGAGGTGGTTTTTGCAAAGTGCCTACCTGTAGATTTTGGCCTCTAGCTCAGCCGGCACCTAAGGAAACCTACCAAACCTGTGCATTTTTTTAAACTAGAGACCTTGGTGAATCCAAGATGGGGTGACTTGTGGGGTTCTGACCATGTTCTGTTACCCAGAATCCTTAGCAAACCTCAAAATTTGGCTAAAAAAACACGTTCCTCACATTTCGGTGACAGAAAGTTCTGGAATCTGAGAGGTGGCACGAATTTCCTTCCACCAGGCGTTCCCCCATGTCTCCCAATAAAAATGATACCTCACTTGTGTGGGAAGGCCTAGCCGCCGCAACAGAATATGCCACAAAACAAAACGTGGACACATCCCATTTTTGGACAGAAAACTGAGCTGTTTTCTGCAAAGTGCCTACCTGTAGATTTTGACCTCTAGCTCATCCGGCACCTAGGGAAACCTACCAAACCTATGCATTTTTTAAAACTAGAGACCAAGGTGAAGCCAAGATGGGGTGACTTGTGGGGCTCTGACGAGGTTCTGCTACCCAGAATCCTTTGCAAACCTCAAACTTTGGCTAAAAAAACACATTTTCCTCAAAATTTGGTGACAGAAAGTCCTGGAATCAGAGAGGAGCCACGAATTTCCTTCCACCCAGCGTTCCCCCAAGTCTCTCGATAAAAATGATACCTCACTTGTGTGGGTAGGCCTAGCGCCCAGGACAGGAAACGCCCCAAAACACAACATGGACACATCCTAATTTTTCACAGAAAACAGAGGTGTTTTTTGCAAAGTGCCTACCTGTAGATTTTGGCCTCTAGCTCAGCCGGCACCTAGGGAAACCCACCAAACCTGTGCATTTTTTTAAACTAGAGACCTAGGGGAATCCAAGATGGGGTGACTTGTTGGGCTCTGACCATGTTCTGTTACCCAGAATCCTTTGCAAACCTCAAAATTTGGCTAAAAAAACACATGCTCCTCACATTTCGGTGACAGAAAGTTCTGGAATCTGAGAGGAGGCACGAATTTCCTTCCACCCAGCGTTCACCCATGTCTCCTGATAAGAATGATACCTCACTTGTGTGGGTAGGCCTAGCGGCCGCGACAATATATGCCCCAAAACAAAACGTGGACACATCCCATTTTTGGACAGAAAACTGAGCTGTTTTCTGCAAAGTGCCTACCTGTAGATTTTGACCTCTAGCTCAGCCGGCACCTAGGGAAACCTACCAAACCTGTGCATTTTTTAAAACTAGAGACCAGGGGAATCCAAGATGGGGTGACTTGTGGGGCTCTGACCAGGTTCTGTTACCCAGAATCCTTTGCAAACCTCAACCTTTGGCTAAAAAAACAAATTTTCCTCAAATTTTGGTGACAGAAAGTCCTGGAATCAGAGAGGAGCCACGAATTTCCTTCCACCCAGCATTCCCCCAAGTCTCTCGATAAAAATGATAACTCACTTGTGTGGGTAGGCCTAGCGCCCGTGATAGGAAACGCCCCAAAACACAACATGGACACATCCCATTTTTTCACAGAAAACCGAGGTGGTTTTTGCAAAGTGCCTACCTGTAGATTTTGGCCTCTAGCTCAGCCGGCACCTAAGGAAACCTACCAAACCTGTGCATTTTTTTAAACTAGAGACCTTGGTGAATCCAAGATGGGGTGACTTGTGGGGTTCTGACCATGTTCTGTTACCCAGAATCCTTAGCAAACCTCAAAATCTGGCTAAAAAAACACATGCTCCTCACATTTCAGTGAAAGAAAGTTCTGGAATCTGAGAGGAGGCATGAATTTCCTTCCACCCAGCGTTCCCCCAAGTCTCCCGATAAAAATGGTACCTCACTTGTGTGGGTAGGCCTAGCGTCCGCAATAGGAAATGGCCCAAAACACAACGTGGACACATCCTAATTTTTCACAGAAAACAGAGGTGTTTTTTGCAAAGTGCCTACCTGTAGATTTTGGCCTCTAGCTCAGCCGGCACCTAGGGAAACCTACCAAACCTGTGCATTTTTTAAAACTAGAGACCTTGGGGAATCCAAGATGGGGTGACTTGTGGGGCTGTGACCATGTTCTGTTACCCAGAATCCTTTGCAAACCTCAAAATTTGGCTAAAAAAACACATGCTCCTCACATTTCGGTGACAGAAAGTTCTGGAATCTGAGAGGAGGCACGAATTTCCTTCCACCCAGCGTTCCCCCATGTCTCCCGATGAAAATTATACCTCACTTGTGTGGGTAGGCCTAGCGGCCGCGACAGTATATACCAGAAAACACTACGTGGACACATCCCATTTTTGGACAGAAAACTGAGCTGTTTTCTGCAAAGTGCCTACCTGTAGATTTTGACCTCTAGCTCAGCCGGCACCTAGGGAAACCTACCAAACCTGTGCATTTTTTAAAACTAGAGACCAGGGGAATCCAAGATGGGGTGACTTGTGGGGCTCTGACCAGGTTCTGTTACCCAGAATCCTTTGCAAACCTCAACCTTTGGCTAAAAAAACAAATTTTCCTCAAATTTTGGTGACAGAAAGTCCTGGAATCAGAGAGTAGCCACGAATTTCCTTCCACCCAGCGTTCCCCCAAGTCTCTCGATAAAAATGATAACTCACTTGTGTGGGTAGGCCTAGCACCCGTGATAGGAAACGCCCCAAAACACAACATGGACACATCCCATTTTTTCACAGAAAACAGAGGTGGTTTTTGCAAAGTGCCTACCTGTAGATTTTGGCCTCTAGCTCAGCCGGCACCTAAGGAAACCTACCAAACCTGTGCATTTTTTTAAACTAGAGACCTTGGTGAATCCAAGATGGGGTGACTTGTGGGGTTCTGACCATGTTCTGTTACCCAGAATCCTTAGCAAACCTCAAAATCTGGCTAAAAAAACACATGCTCCTCACATTTCAGTGAAAGAAAGTTCTGGAATCTGAGAGGAGGCATGAATTTCCTTCCACCCAGCGTTCCCCCAAGTCTCCCGATAAAAATGGTACCTCACTTGTGTGGGTAGGCCTAGCGTCCGCAATAGGAAATGGCCCAAAACACAACGTGGACACATCCTAATTTTTCACAGAAAACAGAGGTGTTTTTTGCAAAGTGCCTACCTGTAGATTTTGGCCTCTAGCTCAGCCGGCACCTAGGGAAACCTACCAAACCTGTGCATTTTTTAAAACTAGAGACCTTGGGGAATCCAAGATGGGGTGACTTGTGGGGCTCTGACCATGTTCTGTTACCCAGAATCCTTTGCAAACCTCAAAATTTGGCTAAAAAAACACATGCTCCTCACATTTCGGTGACAGAAAGTTCTGGAATCTGAGAGGAGGCACGAATTTCCTTCCACCCAGCGTTCCCCCATGTCTCCCGATGAAAATTATACCTCACTTGTGTGGGTAGGCCTAGCGGCCGCGACAGTATATACCAGAAAACACTACGTGGACACATCCCATTTTTGGACAGAAAACTGAGCTGTTTTCTGCAAAGTGCCTACCTGTAGATTTTGGCCTCTAGCTCAGCCGGCACCTAGGGAAACCTACCGAACCTGTGCATTTTTGAAAACTAGAGACCTAGGGGAATCCAAGATGGGGTGACTTGTGGGGCTCTGACCAGATTCTGTTATCCAGAATCCTTTGCAAACCTCAAACTTTGGCTAAAAAAACAAATTTTCCTCACATTTTGGTGACAGAAAGTCCTGGAATCAGAGAGGAGCCACGAATTTCCTTCCACCCAGCGTTCCCCCATGTCTCCCAATAAAAATTATACCTCACTTGTGTGGGTAGGCCTAGCGGCCGCGACAGAATATGCCCCAAAACAAAACGTGGACACATCCCATTTTTGAACAGAAAACTGAGCTGTTTTCTGCAAAGTGCCTACCTGTAGATTTTGACCTCTAGCTCATCCGGCACCTAGGGAAACCTACCAAACCTGTGCATTTTTTAAAACTAGAGACCAAGGTGAAGCCAAGATGGGGTGACTTGTGGGGCTCTGACCAGGTTCTGTTACCCAGAATCCTTTGCAAACCTCAAACTTTGGCTAAAAAAACACATTTTCCTCAAATTTTGGTGACAGAAAGTCCTGGAACCAGAGAGGAGGCACGAATTTCCTTCCACCCAGCGTTACCCCAAGTCTCTCGATAAAAATGATACCTCACTTGTGTGGGTAGGCCTAGAGCCCGTGACAGGAAACGCCCCAAAACACAACATGGACACATCCCATTTTTTCAGAGAAAACAGAGGTGTTTTTTGCAAAGTGCCTACCTGTAGATTTTGGCCTCTAGCTCAGCCGGCACCTAGGGAAACCTACCAAATCTGTGCATTTTTTAAAACTAGAGACCTTGGGGAATCCAAGATGGGGTGACTTGTGGGACTCTGACCATGTTCTGTTACCCAGAATCCTTTGCAAACCTCAAAATTTGGCTAAAAAAACACATGCTGCTCATATTTCGGTGACAGAAAGTTCTGGAATCTGAGAGGAGGCACGAATTTCCTTCCACCCAGCGTTCCCCCATGTCTCCCGATAAAAATTATACCTCACTTGTGTGGGTAGGCCTAGCGGCCGCGACAGGTATTGGCCCAAAACACAACGTGGACACATCACATTTTTTCATAGAAAACAGTGCCTACCTGTGGATTTTGGCCTCTAGCTCAGCCGGCACCTAGGGAAAGCTACCAAACCTGTGCATTTTTGAAAACTAGAGACATAGGGGAATCCAAGATGGGGTGACTTGTGGGGCTCTGACCAGGTTCTGTTACCCAGAATCCTTTGCAAACTTCAAAATTTGGCTACAAAACACATTTTCCTCACATTATGGTGACAGAAAGTTCTGGAATCTGAGAGGAGCCACAAATTTCCTTCCACCCAGCGTTCCCCCAAGTCTCCCGATAAAAATGGTACCTCACTTGTGTGGGTAGGCCTAGCGCCCGCAACATGAAATGGCCCAAAACACATCGTGAACACATCACATTTTTTCATAGAAAACAGTGCCTACCTGTGGATTTTGGCCTCTAGCTCAGCCGGAACCTAGGGAAACCTACCAAACCTGTGCATTTTTGAAAACTAGAGACCTTGGGGAATCCGAAATGGGGTGACTAGTGGGGCTCTGACCATGTTCTGTTACCCAAAATCCTTTGCAAACCTCAAAATTTGGCTAAAAAAACACATGTTCCTCACATTTCGGTGACAGAAAGTTCTGGAATCTGAGAGGTGGCACGAATTTCCTTCCACCCAGCGTTCCCCGATGTCTCCCAATAAAAATGATACCTCACTTGTGTGGGTAGGCCTAGCGGCCGCGACAGAATATGCCCCAAAACAAAACGTGGACACATCCCATTTTTGAACAGAAAACTGAGCTGTTTTCTGCAAAGTGCCTACCTGTAGATTTTGACCTCTAGCTCATCCGGCACCTAGGGAAACCTACCAAACCTGTGCATTTTTTAAAACTAGAGACCAAGGTGAAGCCAAGATGGGGTGACTTGTGGGGCTCTGACCAGGTTCTGTTACCCAGAATCCTTTGCAAACCTCAAACTTTGGCTAAAAAAACACATTTTCCTCAAATTTTGGTGACAGAAAGTCCTGGAACCAGAGAGGAGGCACGAATTTCCTTCCACCCAGCGTTACCCCAAGTCTCTCGATAAAAATGATACCTCACTTGTGTGGGTAGGCCTAGAGCCCGTGACAGGAAACGCCCCAAAACACAACATGGACACATCCCATTTTTTCAGAGAAAACAGAGGTGTTTTTTGCAAAGTGCCTACCTGTAGATTTTGGCCTCTAGCTCAGCCGGCACCTAGGGAAACCTACCAAATCTGTGCATTTTTTAAAACTAGAGACCTTGGGGAATCCAAGATGGGGTGACTTGTGGGACTCTGACCATGTTCTGTTACCCAGAATCCTTTGCAAACCTCAAAATTTGGCTAAAAAAACACATGCTGCTCATATTTCGGTGACAGAAAGTTCTGGAATCTGAGAGGAGGCACGAATTTCCTTCCACCCAGCGTTCCCCCATGTCTCCCGATAAAAATTATACCTCACTTGTGTGGGTAGGCCTAGCGGCCGCGACAGGTATTGGCCCAAAACACAACGTGGACACATCACATTTTTTCATAGAAAACAGTGCCTACCTGTGGATTTTGGCCTCTAGCTCAGCCGGCACCTAGGGAAAGCTACCAAACCTGTGCATTTTTGAAAACTAGAGACATAGGGGAATCCAAGATGGGGTGACTTGTGGGGCTCTGACCAGGTTCTGTTACCCAGAATCCTTTGCAAACTTCAAAATTTGGCTACAAAACACATTTTCCTCACATTATGGTGACAGAAAGTTCTGGAATCTGAGAGGAGCCACAAATTTCCTTCCACCCAGCGTTCCCCCAAGTCTCCCGATAAAAATGGTACCTCACTTGTGTGGGTAGGCCTAGCGCCCGCAACATGAAATGGCCCAAAACACATCGTGAACACATCACATTTTTTCATAGAAAACAGTGCCTACCTGTGGATTTTGGCCTCTAGCTCAGCCGGAACCTAGGGAAACCTACCAAACCTGTGCATTTTTGAAAACTAGAGACCTTGGGGAATCCGAAATGGGGTGACTAGTGGGGCTCTGACCATGTTCTGTTACCCAAAATCCTTTGCAAACCTCAAAATTTGGCTAAAAAAACACATGTTCCTCACATTTCGGTGACAGAAAGTTCTGGAATCTGAGAGGTGGCACGAATTTCCTTCCACCCAGCGTTCCCCCATGTCTCCCAATAAAAATGATACCTCACTTGTGTGGGTAGGCCTAGCGGCCGCGACAGAATATGCCCCAAAACAAAACGTGGACACATCCTATTTTTGGACAGAAAACTGAGCTGTTTTCTGCAAAGTGCCTACCTGTAGATTTTTACCTCTAGCTTATCCGGCACCTAGGGAAACCTACCAAACCTGTGCATTTTTTAAAACTAGAGACCAAGGTGAAGCCAAGATGGGGTGACTTGTGGGGCTCTGACGAGGTTCTGCTACCCAGAATCCTTTGCAAACCTCAAACTTTGGCTAAAAAAACACATTTTCCTCAAAATTTGGTGACAGAAAGTCCTGGAATGAGAGAGAAGCCACGAATTTCCTTCCACCCAGCGTTCCCCCAAGTCTCTCGATAAAAATGATAGCTCACTTGTGTGGGTAGGCCTAGCGCCCGTGACAGGAAACGCCCCAAAACACAACATGGACACATCCCATTTTTTCAGAGAAAACAGAGGTGTTTTTTGCAAAATGCCTACCTGTAGATTTTGGCCTCTAGCTCAGCCGGCACCTAGGGAAACCTACCAAATCTGTGCATTTTTTAAAACTAGAGACCTTGGGGAATCCAAGATGGGGTGACTTGTTGGGCTCTGACCATGTTCTGTTACCCAGAATCCTTTGCAAACCTCAAAATTTGGCTAAAAAAACACATGCTCCTCACATTTCGGTGACAGAAAGTTCTGGAAACTGAGAGGAGGCACGAATTTCCTTCCACCCAGCGTTCACCCAAGTCTCTCGATAAAAATGATACCTCACTTGTGTGGGTAGGCCTAGCGCCCGTGACAGGAAACGCCCCAAAACACAACATGGACACATCCCATTTTTTCAGAGAAAACAGAGGTGTTTTTTGCAAAGTGCCTACCTGTAGATTTTGGCCTCTAGCTCAGCCGGCACCTAGGGAAACCTACCAAACCTGTGCATTTTATTAAACTAGAGACCTTGGGGAATCCAAGATGGGGTGATTTGTGGGGTTCTGACCATGTTCTGTTACCCAGAATCCTTTGCAAACCTCAAAATTTGGCTAAAAAAACACATGCTGCTCATATTTCGGTGACAGAAAGTTCTGGAATCTGAGAGGAGGCACGAATTTCCTTCCACCCAGCGTTCTCTCATGTCTCCCGATAAAAATTATACCTCACTTGTGTGGGTAGGCCTAGCGGCCGTGACAGGTAGTGGCCCAAAACACAACGTGGACACATCACATTTTTTCATAGAAAACAGTGCCTACCTGTGGATTTTGGCCTCTAGCTCAGCCGGCACCTAGGGAAACCTACCAAACCTGTTCATTTTTGAAAACTAGAGACCTTGGGGAATCCAAGATGGGGTGACTAGTGGGGCTCTGACCATGTTCTGTTACCTAGAATCCTTTGCAAACCTCAAAATTTGGCTAAAAAAACACATGTTCCTCACATTTCGGTGACAGAAAGTTCTGGAATCTGAGAGGTGGCACGAATTTCCTTCCACCCAGCGTTCCCCCATGTCTCTAAATAAAAATGATACCTCACTTGTGTGGGTAGGCCTAGCGGCCGCGACATAATATGCCCCAAAACAAAACGTGGACACATCCCATTTTTGGACAGAAAACTGAGCTGTTTGCTGCAAAGTGCCTACCTGTAGATTTTGACCTCTAGCTCATCCGGCACCTAGGGAAACCTACCAAACCTGTTCATTTTTTAAAACTAGAGACCAAGGTGAAGCCAAGATGGGGTGACTTGTGGGGCTATGACCAGGTTCTGTTACCCAGAATCCTTTGCAAACCTCAAACTTTGGCTAACAAAACACATTTTCCTCAAATTATGGTGACAGAAAGTCCTGGAACCAGAGAGGAGCCACGAATTTCCTTCCACCCAGTGTTACCCCAAGTCTCACGATAAAAATGATACCTCACTTGTGTGGGTAGGCCTAGCGCCCGTGACAGGAAACGCCCCAAAACACAACATGGACACATCCCATTTTTTCAGAGAAAACAGAGGTGTTTTTTGCAAAGTGCCTACCTGTAGATTTTGGCCTCTAGCTCAGCCGGCACCTAGTGAAACCTACCAAACCTGTGCATTTTTTAAAACTAGAGACCTTGGGGAATCCAAGATGGGGTGACTTGTGGGCTTCTGACCATGATCTGTTACCCAGAATCCTTTGCAAACCTCAAAATTTGGCTAAAAAAACACATGCTGCTCATATTTCGGTGACAGAAAGTTCTGGAATCTGAGAGGAGGCACGAATTTCCTTCCACCCAGCGTTCCCTCATGTCTCCCGATAAAAATTATACCTCACTTGTGTGGGTAGGCCTATCAGCCGCGACAGGTAGTGGCCCAAAACACAACGTGGACACATCACATTTTTTCATAGAAAACAGTGCCTACCTGTGGATTTTGGCCTCTAGCTCAGCCGGCACCTAGGGAAACCTACCAAACCTGTGCATTTTTGAAAACTAGAGACCTTGGGGAATCCAAGATGTGGTGACTAGTGGGGCTCTGGCCATGTTCTGTCACCTAGAATCCTTTGCATACCTCAAAATGTGGCTAAAAAAACACATGTTCCTCACATTTCGGTGACAGAAAGTTCTGGAATCTGAGAGGAGGCACGAATTTCCTTGCACTCAGCGTTCCCCCATGTCTCCCGATAAAAATGATACCTCACTTGTGTGGGTAGGCCTAGTGTCCGTGACAGGATATGCCCCAAAACACAACGTGGACACATCCCATTTTTGGACAGAAAACTGAGCTGTTTTCGGCAAAGTGCCTACCTATAGATTTTGGCCTCTAGCTCAGCCGGCACCTAGGGAAACCTACCGAACCTGTGCATTTTTGAAAACTAGAGACCTAGGGGAATCCAAGATGGGGTCACTTGTGGGGCTCTGACCAGGTTCTGTTACCCAGAATCCTTTGCAAACTTCAAAATTAGGCTAAAAAACACATTTTCCTCACATTATGGTGACAGAAAGTTCTGGAATCTGAGAGGCGCCACAAATTTCCTTCCACCCAGCGTTCCCCCAAGTCTCCCGATAAAAATGGTACCTCACGTGTGTGGGTAGGCCTAGCGCCCGCAACAGGAAATGGCCCAAAACACAACGTGGACACATCACATTTTTTCATAGAAAACAGTGCCTACCTGTGGATTTTGGCCTCTAGCTCAGCCGGCACCTAGGGAAACCTACCAAACCTGTGCATTTTTAAAAACTAGAGACCTTGGGGAATCCAAAATTGGGTGACTACTGGGGCTCTGACCATGTTCTGTTACCCAGAATCCTTTGCAAACCTCAAAATCTGGCTAAAAAACCCACATGTTCCTCACATTTCGGTGACAGAAAGTTCTGGAATCTGAGAGGTGGCACTAATTTCCTTCCACCCAGCCTTCCCCCATGTCTCCCAATAAAAATGATACCTCACTTGAGTGGGTAGGCCTAGCGACCGCGACACAATATACCCCAAAACAAAACGTGGACACATCCCATTTTTGGACAGAAAACTGAGCTGTTTTCTGCAAAGTGCCTACCTGTAGATTTTGACCTCTAGCTCATCCGGCACCTAGGGAAACCTACCAAACCTGTGCATTTTTTAAAACTAGAGACCAAGGTGAAGCCAAGATGGGGTGACTTGTGGGGCTCTGACCAGGTTCTGTTACCCAGAATCCTTTGCAAACCTCAAACTTTGGCTAAAAAAACACATTTTCCTCAAATTTTGGTGACAGAAAGTCCTGGAACCAGAGAGGAGCCACGAATTTCCTTCCACCCAGCGTTACCCCAAGTCTCTCGATAAAAATGATACCTCACTTGTGTGGGTAGGCCTAGCGCCCGTGACAGGAAACGCCCCAAAACACAAAATGGACACATCCCATTTTTTCAGAGAAAACAGAGGTGTTTTTTGCAAAGTGCCTACCTGTAGATTTTGGCCTCTAGCTCAGCCGGCACCTAGGGAAACCTACCAAACCTGTGCATTTTTTAAAACTAGAGACCTTGGGGAATCCAAGATGGGGTGACTTGTGGGGCTCTGACCATGTTCTGTTACCCAGAATCCTTTGCAAACCTCAAAATTTGGCTAAAAAAACACATGCTGCTCATATTTCGGTGACAGAAAGTTCTGGAATCTGAGAGGAGGCACGAATTTCCTTCCACCCAGCGTTCCCTCATGTCTCCCGATAAAAATTATACCTCACTTGTGTGGGTAGGCCTAGCGGCCGCGACACGTAATAGCCCAAAACACAACTTTGACACATCACATTTTTTCATAGAAAACAGTGCCTACCTGTGGATTTTGGCCTCTAGCTCAGCCGGCACCTAGGGAAACCGACCAAACCTGTGCATTTTTTAAAACTAGAGACCAAGGTGAAGCCAAGATGGGGTGACTTGTGGGGCTCTGACGAGGTTCTGCTACCCAGAATCCTTTGCAAACCTCAAACTTTGGCTAAAAAAACACATTTTCCTCAAAATTTGGTGACAGAAAGTCCTGGAATCAGAGAGGAGCCACGAATTTCCTTCCAGCCAGCGTTCCCCCAAGTCTCTCAATAAAAATGATACCTCACTTGTGTGGGTAGGCCTAGCGCCTGTGACAGGAAACGCCCCAAAACACAACATGGACACATCCCATTTTTTCAGAGAAAACAGAGATGTTTTTTGCAAATTGCCTACCTGTAGATTTTGGCCTCAAGCTCAGCCGGCACCTAGGGAAACCTACCAAACCTGTGCATTTTTTAAAACTAGAGACCTTGGGGAATCCAAGATGGGGTGACTTGTGGGGTTCTGACCATGTTCTGTTACCCAGAATCCTTTGCAAACCTCAAAATGTGGCTAAAAAAACACATGCTGCTCATATTTCGGTGACAGAAAGTTCTAGAATCTGAGAAGAGGCACGAATTTCCTTCCACCCAGCGTTCCCTCATGTCTCCCGATAAAAATTATACCTCACTTGTGTGGTTAGGCCTAGCGGCCGCGACAGGTAGTGGCCCAAAACACAACGTGGACACATCACATTTTTTCATAAAACAGTGCCTACCTGTGGATTTTGGCCTCTAGCTTAGCCGGCACCTAGGGAAACCTACCAAACCTGTGCATTTTTGAAAACTAGAGACCTTGGGGAATCCAAGATGGGGTGACTAGTGGGGCTCTGACCATGTTCTGTTACCCAGAATCCTTTGCAAACCTCAAAATTTGGCTAAAAAAACACATATTCCTCACATTTCGGTGACAGAAAGTTCTGGAATCTGAGAGGTGGCACGAATTTCCTTCCACCCAGCGTTCCCCCATGTCTCCCAATAAAAATGATACCTCACTTGTGTGGGTAGGCCTAGCGGCCGCGACAGAATATGCCCCAAAACAAAACGTGGACACATCCCATTTTTGGACAGAAAACTGAGCTGTTTGCTGCAAAGTGCCTACCTGTAGATTTTGACCTCTAGCTCATCCGGCACCTAGGGAAACCTACCAAACCTGTTCATTTTTTAAAACTAGAGACCAAGGTGAAGGCAAGATGGGGTGACTTGTGGGGCTATGACCAGGTTCTGTTACCCAGAATCCTTTGCAAACCTCAAACTTTGGCTAACAAAACACATTTTCCTCAAATTTTGGTGACAGAAAGTCCTGGAACCAGAGACGAGCCACAAATTTCCTTCCACCCAGCGTTACCCCAAGTCTCTCGATAAAAATGATACCTCACTTTTGTGGGTAGGCCTAGCGCCCGTGACAGGAAACGCCCCAAAACACAACATGGACACATACCATTTTTTCAGAGAAAACAGAGGTGTTTTTTGCAAAGTGCCTACCTGTAGATTTTGGCCTCTAGCTCAGCCGGCACCTAAGGAAACCTACCAAACCTGTGCATTTTTTAAAACTAGAGACCTTGGGGAATCCAAGATGGGGTGACTTGTGGGGTTCTGACCATGTTCTGTTACCCAGAATCCTTTGCAAACCTCAAAATTTGGCTAAAAAAACACATGCTGCTCATATTTCGGTGACAGAAAGTTCTGGAATCTAAGAGGAGGCACGAATTTCCTTCCACCCAGCGTTCCCTCATGTCTCCCGATAAAAATGATACCTCACTTGTGTGGGTAGGCCTAGCGGCCGCGACAGGTGGTGACCCAAAACACAACGTGGACACATCACATTTTTTCATAGAAAACAGTGCCTACCTGTGGATTTTGGCCTCTAGCTCAGCCGGCACCTAGGGAAACCTACCAAACCTGTGCATTTTTGAAAAATAGAGACCTTGGGGAATCCAAGATGGGGTGACTAGTGGGGCTCTGGCCATGTTCTGTCACCCAGAATCCTTTGCATACCTCAAAATTTGGCTAAAAAAAACACATGTTCCTCACATTTCGGTGACAGAAAGTTCTGGAATCTGAGAGGAGGCACGAATTTCCTTCCACTCAGCGTTCCCCCATGTCTCCCGATAAAAATGATACCTCACTTGTGTGGGTAGGCCTAGTGTCCGTGACAGGATATGCCCCAAAACACAACGTGGACACATCCCATTTTTGGACAGAAAACTGAGCTGTTTTCTGCAAAGTGCCTACCTGTAGATTTTGGCCTCTAATTCAGCCGGCACCTAGGGAAACCTACCGAACCTGTGCATTTTTTAAAACTAGAGACCTAGGGGAATCCAAGATGGGGTGACTTGTGGGGCTCTGACCAGGTTCTGTTACCCAGAATCCATTGCAAACTTCAAAATTAGGCTAAAAAACACATTTTCCTCACATTATGGTGACAGAAAGTTCTGGAATCTGAGAGGAGCCACAAATTTCCTTCCACCCAGCGTTCCCCCAAATCTCCCGATAAAAATGGAACCTCACGTGTGTGGGTAGGCCTAGCGCCCGCAACAGGAAATGGCCCAAAACACAACGTGGACACATCACATTTTTTCATAGAAAACAGTGCCTACCTGTGGATTTTGGCCTCTAGCTCAGCCGGCACCTAGGGAAACCTACCAAACCTGTGCATTTTTAAAAACTAGAGACCTTGGGGAATCCAAAATTGGGTGACTACTGGGGCTCTGACCATGTTCTGTTACCCAGAATCCTTTGCAAACCTCAAAATTTGGCTAAAAAAACACATGTTCCTCACATTTCGGTGACAGAAAGTTCTGGAATCTGAGAGGTGGCACGAATTTCCTTCCACCCAGCGTTCCCCCATGTCTCCCAATAAAAATGATACCTCACTTGAGTGGGTAGGCCTAGCGACCGCGACACAATATACCCCAAAACAAAACGTGGACACATCCCATTTTTGGACAGAAAACTGGGCTGTTTTCTGCAAAGTGCCTACCTGTAGATTTTGACCACTAGCTCATCCGGCACCTAGGGAAACGTACCAAACCTGTGCATTTTTTAAAACTAGAGACCAAGGTGAAGCCAAGATGGGGTGACTTGTGGGGCTCTGACCAGGTTCTGTTACCCAGAATCTTTTGCAAACCTCAAACTTTGGCTAAAAAAACACATTTTCCTCAAATTTTGGTGACAGAAAGTCCTGGAACCAGAGAGGAGCCACGAATTTCCTTCCACCCAGCGTTACCCCAAGTCTCTCGATAAAAATGATACCTCACTTGTGTGGGTAGGCCTAGCGCCCGTGACAGGAAACGCCCCAAAACACAAAATGGACACATCCCATTTTTTCAGAGAAAACAGAGGTGTTTTTTGCAAAGTGCCTACCTGTAGATTTTGGCCTCTAGCTCAGCCGGCACCTAGGGAAACCTACCAAACCTGTGCATTTTTTAAAACTAGAGACCTTGGGGAATCCAAGATGGTGTGACTTGTGGGGCTCTGACCATGTTCTGTTACCCAGAATCCTTTGCAAACCTCAAAATTTGGCTAAAAAAACACATGCTGCTCATATTTCGGTGACAGAAAGTTCTGGAATCTGAGAGGAGGCACGAATTTCCTTCCAGCCAGCGTTCCCTCATGTCTCCCGATAAAAATTATACCTCACTTGTGTGGGTAGGCCAAGCGGCCGCGACAGGTAGTGGCCCAAAACACAACGTGGACACATCACATTTTTTCATAGAAAACAGTGCCTACCTGTGGATTTTGGCCTCTAGCTCAGCCGGCACCTAGGGAAACCTACCAAACCTGTGCATTTTTGAAAACTAGAGACCTTGGGGAAACCAAGATGGGTTGACTAGTGGGGCTCTGGCCATGTTCTGTCACCCAGAATCCTTTGCATACCTCAAAATTTGGCTAAAAAAACACATGTTCCTCACATTTCGGTGACAGAAAGTTCTGGAATCTGAGAGGAGGCACGAATTTCCTTCCACTCAGCGTTCCCCCATGTCTCCCGATAAAAATGATACCTCACTTGTGTGGGTAGGCCTAGTGTCCGTGACAGGATATGCCCCAAAACACAACGTGGACACATCCCATTTTTGGACAGAAAACTGAGCTGTTTTCTGCAAAGTGCCTACCTGTAGATTTTGGCCTCTAGCTCAGCCGCCACCTAGGGAAACCTACCGAACCTGTGCATTTTTGAAAACTAGAGACCTTGGGGAATCCAAGATGGGGTGACTTGTGGGGCTCTGACCATGTTCTGTTACCCAGAATCCTTTGCAAACTTCAAAATTAGGCTAAAAAACACATTTTCCTCACATTATGGTGACAGAAAGTTCTGGAATCTGCGAGGAGCCACAAATTTCCTTCCACCCAGCGTTCCCCCAAGTCTCCTGATAAAAATGGTACCTCACGTGTGTGGGTAGGCCTAGCGCCCGCAACAGAAAATGGCCCAAAACACAACGTGGACACATCACATTTTTTCATAGAAAACAGTGCCTACCTGTGGATTTTGGCCTCTAGCTCAGCCGGCACCCAGGGAAACCTACCAAACCTGTGCATTTTTAAAAACTAGAGACCTTGGGGAATCCAAAATTGGGTGACTACTGGGGCTCTGACCATGTTCTGTTACCCAGAATCCTTTGCAAACCTCAAAATTTGGCTAAAAAAACACATGTTCCTCACATTTCGGTGACAGAAAGTTCTGGAATCTGAGAGGTGGCACGAATTTCCTTCCACCCAGCGTTCCCCCATGTCTCCCAATAAAAATGATACCTCACTTGTGTGGGTAGGCCTAGCGACCGCGACACAATATACCCCAAAACAAAACGTGGAAACATCCCATTTTTGGACAGAAAACTGAGCTGTTTTCTGCAAAGTGCCTACCTGTAGATTTTGACCTCTAGCTCATCCGGCACCTAGGGAAACCTACCAAACTTGGGCATTTTTTAAAACTAGAGACCAAGGTGAAGCCAAGATGGGGTGACTTGTGGGGCTCTGACCAGGTTCTGTAACCCAGAATCCTTTGCAAACCTCAAACTTTGGCTAAAAAAACACATTTTCCTCAAATTTTGGTGACAGAAAGTCCTGGAACCAGAGAGGAGCCACGAATTTCCTTCCACCCAGCGTTACCCCAAGTCTCTCGATAAAAATGATACCTCACTTGTGTGGGTAGGCCTAGCGCCCGTGACAGGAAACGCCCCAAAACACAAAATGGACACATCCCATTTTTTCAGAGAAAACAGAGGTGTTTTTTGCAAAGTGCCTACCTGTAGATTTGGGCCTCTAGCTCAGCCGGCACCTAGGGAAACCTACCAAACCTGTGCATTTTTTAAAACTAGAGACCTTGGGGAATCCAAGATGGGGTGACTTGTGGGGCTCTGCCATGTTCTGTTACCCAGAATCCTTTGCAAACCTCAAAATTTGGCTAAAAAAACACATGCTGCTCATATTTCGGTGACAGAAAGTTCTGGAATCTGAGAGGAGGCATGAATTTCCTTCCACACCGCGTTCCCCCATGTCTCCCGATAAAAATTATACCTCACTTCTGTGGGTAGGCCTAGCAGCCGCGACACATAATGACCCAAAACACAACGTGGACACATCAATTTTTTTCATAGAAAACAGTGCCTACCTGTGGATTTTGGCCTCTAGCTCAACCGGCACCTAGGGAAACCTACCAAACCTGTGCATTTTTGAAAACTAGAGACATAGGGGAATCCAAGATGGGGTGACTTGTGGGGCTCTGACCAGGTTCTGTTACCCAGAATCCTTTGCAAACTTCAAAATTTGGCTAAAAAACACATTTTCCTCACATTATGGTTACAAAAAGTCCTGGAATCTGAGAGGAGCCACAAATTTCCTGCCACCCAGCGTTCCGCCAAGTCTCCCGATAAAAATGGTACCTCACTTGTGTGGGTAGGCCTATCGCCCGCAACAGGAAATGGCCCAAAACACAACGTGGACACATCACATTTTTTCATAGAAAACAGTGCCTACCTGTGGATTTTGGCCTCTAGCTCAGCCGGCACCTAGGGAAACCTACCAAACCTGTGCATTTTTTAAACCTAGAGACCTTAGGGAATCCAAAATTGGGTGACTACTGGGGCTCTGACCATGTTCTGTTACCCAGAATCCTTTGCAAACCTCAAAATTTGGCTAAAAAAACACGTTCCTCAAATTTCGGTGACAGAAAGTTCTGGAATCTGAGAGGTGGCACGAATTTCCTTCCACCCAGCGTTCCCCCATGTCTCCCAATAAAAATGATACCTCACTTATGTGGGTAGGCCTAGCGGCCGCGACACAATATACCCCAAAACAAAACGTGGACACATCCCATTTTTGGACAGAAAACTGAGCTGTTTTCTGCAAAGTGCCTACCTGTAGACTTTGACCTCTAGCTCATCCGGCACCTAGGGAAACCTACCAAAACTGTGCATTTTTTAACACTAGAGACCAAGGTGAAGCCAAGATGGGGTGACTTGTGGGGCTCTGACCAGGTTCTGTTACCCAGAATCCTTTGCAAACCTCAAACTTTGACTAAAAAAACACATGCTGCTCATATTTCGGTGACAGAAAGTTCTGGAATCTGAGAGGAGGCACGAATTTCCTTCCACCCAGTGTTCCCCCATGTCTCCCGATAAAAATTATACCTCACTTCTGTGGGTAGGCCTAGTGGCCGCGACAGATAGTGCCTCAAAACACAATGTGGACACATCACATTTTTTCATAGAAAACAGTGCCTACCTGTGGATTTTGGCCTCTAGCTCAGCCGGCACCTAGGGAAACCTACCAAACCTGTGCATTCTTGAAAACTAGAGACATAGGGGAATCCAAGATGGGGTGACTTGTGGGGCTCTGACCAGGTTCTGTTACCCCGAATCCTTTGCAAACTTCAAAATTTGGCTAAAAAACACATTTTCCTCACATTATGGTGACAAAAAGTTCTGGAATCTGAGAGGAGGCACGAATTTCCTTCCACCCAGCGTTCCTCCAAGTCTCCCGATAAGAATGGTACCTCACTTTTGTGGGTAGGCCTAGCGCCCGCATCAGGAAATGGCCCAAAACACAACGTGGACACATCAAATTTTTTCATAGAAAACAGTGCCTACCTGTGGATTTTGGCCTCTAACTCAGCCGGCACCTAGGGAAACCTACCAAACCTGTGCTTTTTTTAAAACTAGAGTCCTAGGGGAATCCAAGATGGGGTGACTTGTGGGGCTCTGACCAGGTTCTGTTACCAAGAATCCTTTGCAAACCTCAAACTTTGGCTAAAAAAACACATTTTCCTCAAATTTTGGTGACAGAAAGTCCTGGAATCAGAGAGGAGCCACGAATTTCCTTCCACCCAGCATTCCCCCAAGTCTCTTGATAAAAATGATACCTCACTTGTGTGGGTAGGCCTAGCGCCCGTGACAGGAAACGCCCAAAACACAACATGGACACATCCCATTTTTTCACAGAAAAAAGAGGTGTTTTTTGCAAAGTGCCTACCTGTAGATTTTGGCCTCTAGCTCAGCCGGCACCTAGGGAAACCTACCAAACCTGTGCATTTTTCAAAACTAGAGACCTTGGGGAATCCAAGATGGGGTGACTTGTGGGGGTCTGACCATGTTCTGTTACCCAGAATCCTTTGCAAACCTCAAAATTTGGCTAAAAAAACACATGCTCCTGACATTTCGGTGACAGAAAGTTCTGGAATCTGAGAGGAGGCACGAATTTCCTTCCACCCAGCGTTCCCCCAAGTCTCCCGATAAAAATGATACCTCACTTGTGTGTGTAGGCCTAGCGGCCTTAACAGAATACGCCCCAAAACACAACGTGGACACATCAAATTTTTTCATAGAAAACTGTGCCTACCTGTGGATTTTGGCCTCTAGCTCAGCCGGCACCTAGGGAAACCTACCAAACCTGTGCATTTTTTAAAACTAGAGACCTAGGGGAATCCAAGATGGGGTGACTTGTGGGGCTCTGACCATGTTCTGTTACCCAGAATCCTTTGCAAACCTCAAACTTTGGCTAAAAAAACACATTTTCCTCAAATTTTGGTGACAGAAAGTCCTGGAATCTGAGAGGAGCCACGAACTTCCTTCCACCCAGCATTCTCCCAAGTCTCTCGATAAAAATGATACCTCACTTGTGTGGGTAGGCCTAGCGCCCGTGACAGGAAACGCCCAAAACACAACATGGACACATCCCATTTTTGCACAGAAAACAGAGGTGTTTTTTGCAAAGTGCCTACCTGTAGATTTTGGCCTCTAGCTCAGCCGGCACCTAGAGAAACCTACCAAACCTGTGCATTTTTCAAAACTAGAGACCTTGGGGAATCCAAGATGGGGTGACTTGTGGGGGTCTGACCATGTTCTGTTACCCAGAATCCTTTGCCGACCTCAAAATTTGGCTAAAAAAACACATGCTCCTCACATTTCGGTGACAGAAAGTTCTGGAATCTGAGAGGAGGCACGAATTTCCTTCCACCCAGCGTTACCCCAAGTCTCTCGATAAAAATGATACCTCACTTGTGTGGGTAGGCCTAGCGCCCGTGACAAGAAACGCCCCAAAACACAACATGGACACATCCTATTTTTTCACAGAAAACAGAGGTGTTTTTTGCAAAGTGCCTACCTGTAGATTTTGGCCTCTAGCTCAGCCGGCACCTAGGGAAACCTACCAAACCTGTGCATTTTTTAAAACTAGAGCTCTTGGGGAATCCAAGATCGGGTGACTTGTGGGGCTCTGACCATGTTCTGTTACCCAGAATCCTTTGAAAACCTCAAAATTTGGCTAAAAAAACACATGCACCTCATATTTCGGTGACAGAAAGTTCTGGAATCTGAGAGGAGGCACGAATTTCCTTCCACCCAGCGTTCCCTCATGTCTCCCGATGAGAATTATACCTCACTTGTGTGGGTAGGCCTAGCGGCAGCGACAGCGTATGCCAGAAAACACAACGTGGACACATCCCATTTTTGGACAGAAAACTGAGCTGTTTTCTGCAAAGTGCCTACCTGTAGATTTTGGCCTCTAGCTCAGCCAGCACCTAGGGAAACCTACCAAACCTGTGAATTTTTGAAAGCTAGAGACCTAGTGGAATCGAAGATGGGGTGACTTGTGGGGCTCTGACCAGGTTCTGTTACCCAGAATCCTTTGCAAACTTCAAAATTTGGCTAAAAAACACATTTTCCTCACATTATGGTGAAAGAAAGTTCTGGAATCTGAGAGGAGCCACAAATTTCCTTCCACCCAGCGTTCCCCCAAGTCTCCCGATAAAAATGGTACCTCACTTGTGTGGTTAGGCCTAGTGCCAGCAACAGGAAATGGCCCAAAACACAACTTGGACACATCACATTTTTTCATAGAAAACAGTGCCTACCTGTGGATTTTGGCCTCTAGCTCAGCCGGCACCTAGGGAAACCTACCAAACCTTTGCATTTTTCAAAACTAGAGACCTTGGGGAATCCAAGATGGGGTGACTTGTGGGGGTCTGACCACGTTCTGTTACCCAGAATCCTTTGCAAACCTCAAAATATGGCTAAAAAAACACATGCTCCTCACATTTCGGTGACAGAAAGTTCTGGAATCTGAGAGGAGGCACGAATTTCCTTCCACCCAGCATTCCCCCATGTCTCGCGATAAAAATTATACCTCACTTTTGTGGGTAGGCCTAGCGGCCGCAACAGGGCACACCCCAAAACACAACGTGGACACATCAAATTTTTTCATAGAAAACAGTGCCTACCTGTGGATTTTGGCCTCTAGCTCAGCCGGCACCTAGGGAAACCTACCAAACCTGTGCATTTTTGAAGACTAGAGACCTTGGGGAATCCAAGATAGGGTGACTAGTGGGGCTCTGACCATGATCTGTTACCCAGAATCCTTTGCAAACCTCAAAATTTGGCTAAAAAAACACATGTTCCTCACATTTCGGTGACAGAAAGTTCTGGAATCTGAGAGGTGGCACGAATTTCCTTCCACCCAGCGTTCCCCCATGTCTCCCAATAAAAATGATACCTCACTTGTGTGGGTAGGCCTAGCGGCCGCGACAGAATATGCCCCAAAACAAAACGTGGACACATCCCATTTTTTGACAGAAAACAGAGGTGTTTTTTGCAAAGTGCCTACCTGTACATTTTGGCCCCTAGCTCAGCCGGCACCTAGGGAAACCTACCAAACCTGTGCATTTTTGAAAGCTAGAGACCTAGTGGAATCGAAGATAGGGTGACTTGTGGGGCTCTGACCAGGTTCTGTTACCCAGAATCCTTTGCAAACTTCAAAATTTGGCTAAAAAAACAAATTTTCCTCACATTATGGTGAAAGAAAGTTCTGGAATCTGAGAGGAGGCACGAATTTCCTTCTACCCAGCGTTCCCCCATGTCTCCCGATGAAAATTATACCTCACTTGTGTGGTTAGGCCTAGCGCCAGCAACAGGAAATAGCCCAAAACACAACGTGGACACATCACATTTTTTCATGGAAAACAGTGCCTACCTGTGGATTTTGGCCTCTAGCTCAGCCGGCACCTAGGGAAACCTACCAATCCTGTGCATTTTTGAAAACTAGAGACCTAGGGGAATCCAAGATGGGGTGACTTGTGGGGCGCTGACCAGGTTCTGTTACCCAGAATCCTTTGCAAACTTCAAAATGTGGCTAAAGAAACACGTTTCCTCAAATTTCGGTGACAGAAATTTCTGGAATCTGAGAGGAGCCACAAATTTCCTTCCACCCAGCGTTCCCCCAAGTCTCCCGGTAAAAATGATATCTCACTTGTGTGGGTGGGCCAGGTGCCTGCAACAGAATAAGGCCCAAAACTTGTAGAGATAGAGGGGATAGCACAGCGAGTTTATAAGGACACTGGGGGTCATTCTGAACCCGGCGGGCGGCGGTTGCCGCCCGCCTGGAGGGAACCGCCATTTGGCCACCCCGCGGTCAAAAGACCGCTGGGGCCATTCCAACTTTCCCGCTGAGCCGGCGGGCGCTACCTAAGGTAGCACCCACCGGCCCAGCGGGAAAGGGGCCTGCAACACTGAAGCCGGCTCCGAATGGAGCCGGTGGTGTTGAAGGTTTGCGACGGGTGCAGTTGCACCCGTCGCGCTTTTCACTGTCTGCTAGGCAGACAGTGAAAAGCATGCTGGGGCCCTGTTAGGGGGCCCCTGCACTGCCCATGCCATTGGCATGGGCAGTGCAGGGGCCCCCAGGACACCCGTTCCCGCCATCCTGTTCCTGGCGGTAAAGACCACCAGAAACAGGGTTGCGGGAAGGGGGTCAGAATCCCCATGGCGGCGCTGCTTGCAGCGCCGCCATGGCGGATTTGGGCAACCGGGGGAAATCTGGCGGGAAACCGCCGGACCCGGTTTTCTGACCGCGGCTTTCCCGCCGCGGTCAGAATGGCCCAGGAAGCACCGCCAGCCTGTTGCCAGTGCTTCCGTCATCCGCGACCCTGGCGGTTTTGTACCGCCAGGGTCGGAATGACCCCTATAGTCTTTTATACATCTTTAGACTGACTCTGCTTTGGGGACCCACATAAGTGAGGTGTCATTTTACTTGGGAGACTGAGGGGAACACTGGGGAGCAGGAATTTTGTGCTGGAGCGGTGATCCTACGAAGAAAAGTCAGGAAAATATGCTTTTTTATGCAAATTTTGAGGTTTACAGAGAAGTCTGGGTAAGAAAATGTTGGGGGATCCACGCAAGCCACACCTCCCTGGACTCCTTGGGGTGTCTAGTTTTAAAAAATGTCTGGGTTTGGTAGGTTTCCCTAGATGAAGGCCGCACCCAGGACCAAAAACATAGGTGCCCCCTCCCCCCCAAACACAGGTAGTTTTGTAATATATCATTTTGATGTGTCCAAATACGTCCGTGATGTGCCAAACACTAAAATTGTGAAAAGAAACACTCATAGGTTATGTGAAAAAGACCCCTCACCCACCAACCAAGTTGGTGGCATGCTTCATCATCGGGGTCCCACCTGAGGCACCTAGCGTGTCACAGGTGTGCTGCCACGCCTGATTACAGCAGAGCAGGTTTTGTCATTTTTACCACACATACTGGTTGGATTTGGCACGAGGGTGAGTGATGGTTCAGTGGATCAAATGTTATTAACAAGAGAGTTCACAAAAATGAAATGCACTGTTAATAACTGAAAGGCAAAAAACTGAACCAATGACTCACAGCTCGTGAGCTGTAAAGCCGCGACAAGGCACCAACCGCTTTACAGTCCATTCACACAACTTTCATACATGACACGCACAAGACCATTAACACCGCCAGCCACAGGCCCAGCACATTACAACACTCACATCGACAGACAGCGCTACTCAAGGGCCCATCACTTACATACGCCCACATGCCTGATACAACAATCACACAAGCTGATGGGAGTGTGTGGACTGGTGTTTGGCTGGCAGTGTGTTGCAGTAGCCAACAGCAAGTCAATATGTACACTCTCAGCCAAGCCCCACTCCACACACAATGGCATCATTTTTTTAAATTTTTAAACAGAGGAAACCCTAACTAAGTAGAAAGAATTACAAAACTACAAACACAAAAGCTCTAACTAAGTACATGACAGAAATGATAACCATGAAACTGAACACATGAAAATACAAAACAGACATGAGTTTACACTCATGGTTGTTCCCAGAAATTCTTCTGGGTGTGGTAATTCTTAAAACAACCACCCACACACAGCCCAGGCTTTGAAGGACAATCTGGGCAGTACATTCGAGTCTCCCTCCGGATACCTCTTCGAAAACACACTCTACATTTCTTAGCTGGAAAGTATTTTTTGGGTGTGGGAGGAATGTGCTCAGCAAAGTGGCGATCTTTCAATCTAGCCACATCCTCCACCACTGCTTCTCTAGGAACTCTGGCCTGTTCCACCACAATAAGGCTCCCTATCACTGACTCCTGAAATTTCACAAATGTCATCTTTGACTCTGGAGACCTATCCCTAAACACAATAAAAGCATTGAAGGTTGCTAAGTGGAAGAGGTGAATTGCTAACTTCTTATACCAAACTTAAGACTTACGAATAGCAGTATAAGGTTCCAATCTCTGATCAACTCTATCTACACCTCCCATGTGCTTATTATAATCTAAAATGCACACAGGTTTGCGCACTTCAGCAACCTGGTCCCAAACAGTCACGGGGGAAGTACTCTCATCATGGATGGTACTTAGCATGTAAACATCACTCTTGCCTGAAAATTTCAAAGCTAGCAGCTCATCATTCCGCAAGGCACAGCACTGTCCCCTCTCAAGTTTTTTACAAACAAGCTCCCTTGGATAGCCTTTCCGGTTACAACAAATTGTGCCACAAGCAACAGTGTCCACTTTAAACAATTCCTTGAACAACTGCACTCCAGTGTAGAAGTTATCTACATACAAATGGTGACCTTTGTTGAACAGTCGTCTACCAAGATCCCACACAATTTTCTCAGTAACTCCAAAAGTGGGAGGACAACCAGGGGGGTCAATATTGGAATCCCTACCAGTGTAGACACGGAAACTATACACATATCCTGTACTACTTTCAGACAGCATATACAATTTACTTCCATATCGTGCCCTTTTGCTAGGAATGTACTGCCTAAAAACCAAACGACCCTTGAAGAGGACCAAAGACTTGTCCACACTTATCTCTTTGCCTGCAACATAGACCTCCGAAAACGGATCTACAAAAGGATCAAGGACAGGCCTAATCCTAAAAAGACGGTCAGAATCTGGGTGATCTCGTGGCAAGGCTAATGCATTGTCAACAAAATGCAGGATCCTAAGAAGAAGCAAATACCGATTACGACTCATGGTCGCAGGAAATATAGCTGTTGCCATCAAGGGACTAGTAGACCAATAAGAAGCCAGTGACGGCTTCCTTATCAACCCCATCAAAAAAGTCAAACCCAAAACCTTTTTTATCTCCTCCAAATTTGTGGGAATCCATTGGCAGCTCTAGAGTGTGGCCTAAGTCTAGCAGCGTTGTCCCTCAAATGCTGCTCCACATACAAATTAGTCTGCTCAACAATCTCTTCCAAAAACACCTCATCCATGAATAACTCAAAGAAATTGATAGGCAAAAAGTTCTCTGTATTGGCGTTACACCCCGAGAGACCAGTAAAGGCAGGCAACTCTGGCTGCTCCATGTTTGGGGCAACCCAGACATCAGGTCTTATAACGGGAAACCTTTCAGCCCCAGTTTGCTGCACTAATGGCACATCAATGTCCTCCTCTAAAACAGGCCCTTCATCTGCACTGAGTGTGGCTTCATCATCAGTAGATTCCCCTCCAACAGAAACATCACTGCCAGAATCTCTCGCTTCCTCCTCTGCCTCAGATGCAGAGTCCGTCTCATAATCATGATCAGACAATGACTCAAAAAGCATACCAACCACCTGCTGAGCGGTCATCCTGCGGCTAGCCATGATCTTTCCTACTAAAATTAACTGGACAAATTCACCACCAACAACCAGCACTGTGTAAGACAAGTAACAAAGTGTAGGTTTGTTAGTAAGAGTTATAAACTCAAAAACTATACCGCTCACTTGCCTGAAAAAGCTTGATTCACCAGCAACTAATCTGCACAGACACAGCAATCACCAATGATATCCCACTAAAAAGAAAGAAAGGCAAATTAGAAATAAGACAAAACAAATATCATTGTGCACACATTTAAGGACAATTTCACACACAATCCTGCATTTAGTACACCCCCTACAAATATGTCATTCATGCATGGCAACAATACTCCTTTGGAGTAAATTGTTTTTAGTTACCTAAAACATGCAACGGTGCAAACTGCAGGTCAACCACCGCCAAAACCGCAAGGAGCCACAGCAAATAAAGCAAAAGCTTTGAACTAGAACAAAAAGGAGGAAAACATATTTTATCACAAATGCAAATACTTCATCAGTTGACAAACACCCCACCATCAAACATTTAGAAATTGTTGCCTAAGTGGATTCTGCCATAGGGGCAGATGGGCCTACTAAAAAAATAGGCCTATCTGCCCCAAGGAAGGCAGAAAATACCTTCAGTAGTGTGTCCCCATGGGGAGCGACCCTTGCCCAAGGGGACAGCCCCCAAACAAAAAAAACAAAAAAACACACACAACACTATCCCTGGTGCCTAAGTGGCTTCTGCCCCCCTTGGGCAGATGGGCCTAAAAATAATAGGCCGATCTGTCCCCAAGGGGTTCAGAAATGGCCTTGGTACATGTGCCCCCAAAGGGGGGGGTGACCCTTGCCCAAGGGCCCCCCCATCCACTAACACACACACACACACACTATCCCTGGTGTCTAAGTGGCTTCTGCCCCCCTTGGGGGGCAGATGGGCCTAAATAAATAGGCCCATCTGCCCCCAGGGGGGGCAGTAATGGCCAGCAGGTCAATGCCCCCCTTGGGGGGGCACCCCGTGCCCAAGGGGACGCCCCCCCCCACAAAAATAAACTAATTGTAAAAAATCTCTGGCATTCTAGTGGTTTCTGCCCCCCTTGGGGGCAGATCAGCCTAAAAATAATAGGCTGATCTGTCTCCAAGGGGTGCAGAAATGGCCTCGGTACATGTGCCCCCAAAGTGGGGGGCGACCCTTGCCCAAGGCCCCCATCCCATCCACTAACACACACACACACACACACTATCCCTGGTGTCTAAGTGGCTTCTGCCCCCCTTGGGGGCAGATGGGCCTAAAAAAATAGGCCCATCTGCCCCCGGGGGGCCAGAAATGGCCAACAAGTCAATGACCCCCTTGGGGGGGCGCCCAGTGCCCAAGGGGACGCCCCCCCACAAAAATAAACAAATAAAAAAAAATCCCTGGCATTCTAGTGGTTTCTGCCCCCCTTGGGGGCAGATCGACCTAAAAATAATAGGCCGATCTGTCTCCAAGGGGTGCAGAAATGTCCTCGGTACATGTGCCCCCAAAGTGGGGGATGACCCTTGCCCAAGGCCCCCCCCATCCACTAACACACACACACACAACACTATCCCTGGTGCCTAAGTGGCTTCTGCCCCCCTTGGGGCAGATGGGCCTAA